>NC_084665.1:55040907-55343937 GCF_028389875.1 Rhea pennata
CCTCTCTCCTCTCCTCTCTCCTCTCCTCTCTCCTCTCCTCTCTCTCTCCTCTCTTCTCTCGCTCTCTCCGCTCCTCTATCCTCTCCTCTCTCCTCTCCTCTCTCCTCTCCTCCTCTCCTCCTCTCCTCTCTCCTCTCCTCTCTCCTCTCCTCTCTCCTCTCCTCCTCGTCTCCTCTCTCTCCTCTCCTCTCTCCTCTCCTCTCTCCTCTCCTCTCTCCTCTCCCTCTCTCCTCGTCCTCTCTCCTCTCCTCTCTCCTCTCTCTCTCCTCCTCCTCTCTCCTCTCCCTCTCTCTCCTCTCTCCTCTCCTCTCTCCTCACCTCTCTCCTCTCCTCTCTCACCGTCTCCTCTCTCCTCTCCTCTCCCTCTCCTCTCTCCTCTCCTCTCTCCTCTCCTCTCTCCTCTCTCTCTCTCCTCTTCCTCTCTCTCTCTCCGCTCTCCTCTCCTCTCTCCCTCCTTCTCGCCTCTCCTCTCTCTCTTCCTCTCTCTCTCCTCTCCTCTCCCTCTCCTCTCTCCTCTTCCTCTCCTCTCTCCTCTCCTCTCTCCTCTCCTCTCTCCTCTCCTCTCTCCTCTCCTCTCTCCTCTCCTCTCTCCTCTCCTCTCGCCTCTTCCTCTCTCCTCTCCTCTCTCCTCTCCTCTCTCCTCTCCTCTCTCCTCTCCTCTTCTCCTCTCCTCTCTCCTCTCCTCTCCTCTCCTCTCCCTCTCCTCTCATCTCTCCTCTCATCCTCTCCTCTCTCATCTCCTCTTCCTCTCCTCTTCCCTCTCCTCTCTCCTCTCCTCTCTCCTCCCTCTCTCCTCTCCTCTCTCCTCTCCTCTCTATCCTCTCCTCTCTCCTCTCCTCTCTCCTCTCCTCTCTCCTCTCTCCGTCTCTCCTCTCCTCTCTCCTCTCCCTCTCCCTCTCCTCTCCTCCTCTCCTCTCTCCCTCTCCTCTCTCCTCTCCTCTCTCCCCTCTCCTCGCTCCTCTCCGCTCCCTCTCCTCTCTCCTCTCCTTCTCTCTCCTCTCATAATCTCCTCTCGCCTCTTCTCTCTCCTCTCTCCTCTCCTCTCTCCTCTCCTCTCGTCCTCTCCTCTCTCCTCTCCTCTCTCTCTCTCCTCACTCCTCTCTCTCTCTCCTCACCTCTCTCCTCGTTCCTCTTCTCCTCTCGCTCTCTCTCCTCTCCTCTCTCCTGCTCCTCTCTCCCCCTCTCTCGCTCACTCCTCCTCTCCTCTCTTCCTCTCTTCTCCTCTCACTCTCTCTCTCCTCTCTCCTCTCCTCTCTCCGCTCTCTCCTCTCACCTCTCCTCTCTCCTCTCCTCTCTCCTCTCCTCTCTCCTCTCCTCTCTCTCTCTCCTCTCTCCTCTCCTCTCTCTCTCCTCTCTCCTCTCCTCTCTCCTCTCCTCTCTCTCTCTCCTCTCTCCTCTCCTCTACTCCTCCTCTCTCTCCTCTCTCCTCTCCTCTCTCCTCTCCTCTCACCCTCTCCTCTCTCCTCTCCTCTCTCCTCTCCTCTCTCCTCTCCTCTCTCCCTCATCTCCTCTCACTCTCTCACTCTCCTCTCCTCTCTCCTCTCCTCTCTCCTCTCCTCTCTCCTCTCCTCAACTCTCCTCTTCCTCTCTCTCTCTCCTCTCTCTACCCTCTTCCTCTCTCCTCTCACTCTCTCCTCTCCTCTCTCCTCTCCTCTCTCCTCCCTCTCTCCTCTCCTCTCTCCTCTCCTCTCTCCTCTCCTCTCTCCTCTCCTCTCTCCTCTCCTCTCTCCTCTCCTCTCTCCTCTCCTCTCTCTCTCCTCTCTCCTCTCCTCTCTCCTCTCCTCTCTCCTCTCCTCTCTCCTCTCCTCTTCCTCTCCTCTCTCCTCTCCTCTCTCTCTCCTCTCTCTCCTCTCTCCTCTCCTCTCTCCTCCCTCTCTCCTCTCCTCTCTCCTCTCCTCTCCTCTCTCTCTTCCTCTCCTCTCTCCTCTCCTCTCCTCTCTCCTCTCTCCTTCCTCTCTCCTCTCCTCTCTCCTCTCCTCTCTCTCCTCTCTCCTCTCCTCTCTCCTCTCCTCTCTCCTCTCTCCTCTCCTCTCTCCTCTCCTCTCTCTCTCCTCTCTCCTCTCCTCTCTCCTCTCTCTCTCCTCTCCTCTCTCCTCTCCTCTCTCCTCTCCTCTCTCCTCTCCTCTCTCCTCTCCTCTCCTCTCTCCTCTCTCTCACCTCCTCTCTCCTCTCCTCTCTCCTCTCCTCTCTCCTCTCCTCTCTCCTCTCCTCTCTCCTCTCCTCTCTCCTCTCCTCTCTCCTCGTCCTCTCTCCTCTCCTCTCTCCTCTCCTCTCTCCTCTCCTCTCTCCTCTCCTCTCTCTCTCCTCTCTCTCTCCTCTCTCCTCTCCTCTCTCCTCTCCTCTCCTTTTTTTCCCCCTCTAGGTCTGAATCTTTCTCATCTTAATGTTACTTGTAACCTCTAGTTACTTGAGAACTGCTCTCTCTTACTCTAGATTTTTTTCCCTCCTGCTCATCTAAGCCGTTGACTTGTTAGCTTCTAGTTAATAGCGCTAATCTATTGGTCTTTCTGTCTGTTAGTATCTGTCAATTTGGTGCTTGTCTTTGATTGTGTTATATAAGTACGGAATTATGTGACAGAGGCTTTGAGTTAACTCATGTTGTGAGCTACTGAGGTCTATTTGGACAGGAGGAAAGAAATGACTTGCAAGTTTAAAATTTAACTTGCTTTTGTTTTTAGATATTAATGATAAGTCTGTTCTTTAAAAACAAATATTATCCACAGCAGTATTATTCGTGTGAATCAGAGTTACAGATTTAGCCCAGATTTTCCAGATTAGCAGGAATCTTTTGGGACGTATCGGATACTTAAAACATTTCTACAAATCATTGAGGTGTTCAGCCCAATTTTCATCATCTAGTAGTCCTATCATGTACTAAATGCCAAATGTAATCCAGCAGAGAGCAAATACTGTCTGAACATTGAGTTATGCTCTGTATCTTGGAAGGGGCAGGGCAAGAAAAGGGTTTTGTTAAAATAAGAGACCTTGAATTTCCCATTTTAACTGTTCACAAAATTTGAGAGTGGGGCTATGATGATAGCCCCAAGAGTGAAAACTCATAAATGCTTTGTAGGAAGATATATCAGGAAATGGAGAGGAAGTTTAAAAATACTCAAATTAAAAATCAGCTTTATGAAATGTACCTGTACCTAAGATTGTACTTATATTCACAAAGCACAGAAGACTCACTTGGAAAGAAACTGAAACTGCTGAAGCAAACAACTGTAAGGAGAAGAAAACGAAGACAGCTGCCATTTCAGTTTGTAGTGCCAGCTTTTTCCCTAATTCTGTGTTTCATGCTGGTGCCCATCCTCATGAGCTCAAGTTTTGCATTTCATTCTGTGTTTCTCTAGCCTTCTTTATGATTTAGGATTTTGAAGAGTGTGGCATAAAACTATCTGCTGCATAGATTGTGTTAAAGAATATTTACACAGATATTTTATTTTGCCAAAAAAACAGATGGTGCAGAAATACTGTGAAGAATCAGTGGGTTAGGTCTGTGGATATGGAAGTACCTGGAGTTGTGCCTGTGTACAAGCACAGGAGATGTGGATGGTGACCTCCTGGCCTCTGTATGCGCGGATAAACTTGCATGTGGCATCTCTCCACTCTCTGAAGGAGAACCTGAACAGTGTTCTTTTACTAATATAAATCATGGTGGTTTAGGTTTAAGAGAGAACAGTACATTTTAAATTAAGCAGAAATGAGTGCTCTCTCTTATAAATCCTTTCAGCATCTATGTGCATAAATGAACAAGGGTCTAGCTAATACTAAATAATGCATGTGTCTTAAATCACAGAGATGCTTAAGTTGGCTTCGTTCAAGTCCAGAATGAATTGGGCAGGGACCTATGATTGTTTCATCAGTAATTTTATGTCTATGGATGGATTATTAATATTTCAGATCCTCATCAGATTTTTGGGGGTTGCTGTCAAGGTACTTAATGTTCCAAAGCTGATTTGTTGAAGTATTCAAACACTTAAAGTTGCAAGTATTTCTTTTGGGTTTAGTTAGTTATTGCCACTTTTATCAAAAGCATTAGCTTATAGCCAACTGGAAACTACTTTCTGTTTGTTGTTATCCCTGCAGGGTGCCTCTAATTCCATTGTTTACTTTACCAGCAGGAAAAGACTGTGAGAAAAAAATATTTTTCTAGGCCTAACTTCTCTGTGCTCTTTTGGTATGTCTGACTGATTTTGGGCAATGGGCTTATACTTAAATCCTTGTTCTTACTTAATTATTTTAGGTTAGGTTTTCTTTTTTTTCCATATTAAAACCTGTTTCCATTGTTCTTACAGTTATAATCAATTATTCGTAACAGCAAATGAGTAGTATCTGGTGATTTCAGTGCTACCTTAATCTGTGCTCTTAATTATAGTTTAGAAAGGGGTTTTAAAATTTTTTATACTTCTCATAACAAAGATGTGCAAAATCTGGATTGAGTAGAGGTAGTCAGCTATGTTGATGAAATACTAATTTTGACCAAAATTTGAGCTATGAAGGAATGAGAATAGGGAGAATTAAACAGTTTATGGCTTGAAGAGGAGAATCTACAGAGCCTTTTGGTAGAAGACCACTTCCAGTCTGGTCCTGTAGACTAAAGTGTGAATGCATTCACACTTAATATGTAAATAGCACTCTGTACCACACTACTGTGAAGTAGCTGTTCAAAATACGGATGTGTCTTCAAAAACTGTATACTCTATGAACAAGAGGAATAACCTTCCCACTAGTCAATCAGCATTACTGAACAGTTAGAGAGCTGCTTAAGTAAACTCATAATGCGTTAGGAGTCTTTTAAGGACTGTTGCAGTTTTAAGTGCTTTGCGTATTTGAGAATTCTGAATGTTGATTATTCATGAAGAAGAAAGATTTCACAAGCTCAGTACAATTTCTTTAGCTTAAAATGAGGCTTCTTCCTTTCTGAGATGTGTTTAGGAAAAGGAGTTGAAGGTATGAGTGGGAATATTTTGCTTAAGGAAGAACAGGGTATAGTTAATGCCTGAAGTGAAATGAGAGTTCTCACGTGTCTGACTTAAAGCCATTGCTCATTAAGGGTTTACTAGAATAGATTTGTCTTATGTGAATGATTCAGGTGTGTATCACTAACTGCTCTCCTGGACAATTTTTCCAAAAGAATGATGTGTAAGCAAAAGCATGTCACAAAGAATGAACTGTTAAATTAAGATGTCTATGTAGTGTATTTTTTACAACAATAAAAAAATCTATTGCTTTTGGCTATATTTCAGCTTGGTCCTAAAAGTTCAGTTGTCTTCTGATAATTTAGGAAAGGTACAATGGTTTCAGTACTTGAAATAATAATAATAAAAAAATGGATAGTGAAAGAACTAAACATTCTATCACTACAACAGAGTAAAGCAAGTTATCTTGCTGTGGTGAAAGCAGTTGATAGACGCTTTTTTCCAATACATTAAAAAGAATATTTCTGTGGGGTTGCCTTCTCAATGTTATCTTTTTGATACAGACATGAGTATATTCATCTCATATTCTCTTTTCCAGTAATCCAGTATCCAGGCTGTTTTAATCAAAGACTGCTATATAAACTTTGAAAACCTTACTGGATCTCAACTCACCAATTAAAATCTATGTTTTTGAAGGTTTATAGTTAGCCTCAAATGTCAAAGAGGATATTCTGGCATTGTTTTGGAGGGAAATGCATATGAAAGCAGGCTTACACTGCTGGAAGAGCAGAGTGATTCAGAATTTCTGGTCTATTTCTTGAAATGCTGTGATCAGTTCAGTATCTCTCTTTCTTTGATATCCTCTTGTCTCATATCTCAAAAGTAAGTCTACTCCACCTCCATGTCTTCTCTGCAATAGTCCTTGAGTAACCTGAAAGCTTAGAAGGATGCACCAAACCAGGAGCTTACTCTTCTGATGTTTTGAGCTGCAAGACATGACCCACAGCCAGTCTGAATACTGTAAAGGCCTGTAACTGATGTTGGGGGATGTAACTCATAAGTATGACCTGCAGATGTAGACCTCACCTACAGCCAAGTGCTAAGCCAGATGGAAGTAACAGAGTGCAAGCACATCAGTGATCCTTTCTGAAATCCCACTCAGGCTTTGTAGCTTTGGATACTCTCCTGCCAGCATGTAACTAAATAGCTTCTGAATGGGAGCTGCCTCTCATCTTGCTGGTTCAGAAAAGACAAGTGATGATCCGTGATTGTCTTGATTCTTAACATGCTCTAAGCTGTATTAAAATTCCAATGTTGGAATCACATTAACAAATGGGATCACAATTTTGAATTCTGAGGACCTTGTGTAACCTTTTGAGGCTTTGTTATAGGGTTCCTTCCTGGAACTTTACCATAAACTGTAACCAAGTCATGTAATGTTAGAAATGACTGGCTCCTATATTCTAGACCTCAAACTATACCTGAACCATTTGGAGTGTGTTGTGTGTGGAAAAAAAAGAAATAAATACACACACACACATGTATGTGTGTGTGTGTGTGTGTGTGTGTGTATATCTATGTATGTGTATATTCCTGTATATATACAATTCTTTGACTCAAAGTCCTCATTTCACTGGGGATAAAAGTGTGTAAACGCATAGGAAATGTCTTTATGGACCAATGGTCCATTTGTCCTGGTATATTTTCTTCAGTAGTGGCACTAGGAGATGCTATCTGTGGAGAATATGTTTTAGCCTGGCCACTGTGCATGAGCTGTTCCTCTTCTACTCCTAAGCATCCACTATCATGGGAAAAAGAATGTTAAAGAGTATATCCCTACCCTGCTCTTTATAATATCTGTTTTGGACCTGTTTCCAATTAATTTGTCTAATTTATTTTCAAATTTTCTGACATATTCACCACTTCCCACGGCTATATAGATGCCAGATGCTCATCATCAATTCTGTTTAGCCCCCCCCAACAAACCACACAACAGTAAAAAAAACAGAACAAAACCACACCCCTACTATTTATATTCTTCAACTGATCTCCTTCTGTTTTTAAAGAGTAAATGCCCTTTGTTTTAGTACTGTGGGATTCGGTGTATAACTGTTCTTTACTTCATGGTCCAAGTTCTTCATGATTTGGAAACCTTTATCATACATCTTTCGAACCTTCTGCTCTCCTGAACTGAAGAGTCCCAGTCTTTTTAATCTCCGTAAGACTGCTGCTGAATTCCCTTAAACACCTCTGTTGTTCTTGCCTGTGCATTTTCCAGCTCCACTGTGTTCTCCTTGAGATGTGGTGACCGGTATTGCACACAGTATTTAAGATGAGGTTGCATCAGCATTTTATACTGTACACAGTAATGGCTGTTTGTCTTGTCCTTGGCAACTTTCTGATGATGCCCAACATTTTATTGGCTTTTTTGGTTGCTGCTGCATATGGAGCGAGTGATTTCATACAACTGCCATTGAGACTTCAAGGTCTTTCTCTCTAAGCTAAAACTGCTAGAAAGTGTTCGAAAACTTCAGTTTAGCCTGTTGTGTATGCTTTTTAAAGATGAGTTTGTGTTTCAGCTGTGTTAGAAAGTGCTGGATGCTATCTGAAACCTAACAGATAAGCTCTCACTTTGCGTCATGGAAATATGGACTGGTACAAGGAAATGGGGCAGGACATTTCTCTGAATGCATTTTTTTTCCTGAAATCTGTTTCTTCAACTGCAAAAAACAGGAAACAACAACGACAACAAAACCCAACAGCACAACAGCAGAGAATCTGTTTTGCTAACTGCAGAGACCCACCAGAGAGCCACTAGGATTCAGTGGCTACCGCCATGTGTTTTCAGGAGCTTTAACAGCCTCAGAACAGTATCAGATAGAGCTGAAAACTTTGTTCTGCTCATCCCTTTCCTGTACTGAAACAAGTTTGAGATGGTTTCTATATAATCCTAGAATCTTCTGGGGTCTCCTTATTGCTCTGTGATTTGTTCTGATAAATTGGAGCAGAGAATGCCTTTAGCAAAGCTGTTCACTTATTGTTGGGATAGAGCTTGCAGGGATTACTCTAAATCTTATAAAAACCTGTTTACATAACTGATGCTTTTCCTTATAAATGTTGTGCAAGCACTAGAGAGTTTTATCCTCTTTCATTGTGCATTCCCACAGGATAGACTTTCACCTCCATCTTAGTTGTTGGATAAAACAGCCAGGAGCATTAGTTTATGATATGCTCCATTTTATTAAATATACAATAGAAGAAACTCTGCTATCACAGTAAAAGCTCTCTGAAACTTTAAATGCAAGGCTGGACAGCAATTGCAGATGTGGGTTGTCAAACAATCCGTTTGATTTTTTTGTTAAGGATATTTTTATTTAGATTTTACTTCCTGTTGCTGCAGGCAGGCTCTTTAGAGGAGAAGAATATTTATTCTAGTTAACTCCTGAACTATTAGATCCTCAATCCCTTGCTATTACAGCCAGTAATCCACCCTAGGAACATTCGCAATAGATTGGAAAAATTGTGTTGCCATGGCAGCCACCCACTTCTTTTTCATTCAGATTGTTGAGATTAAAGCCTAGACTTAGAAATGTGTGTAGAAAATAGAGGGAATAGGTTTCTGCTTTTTTGCTTGTTTTTTAGAGTGATAATGAAATGAAAAAGTAGATATTACTTGATTTAATGAGCAAGGTAACCTTACAAATTTTTATTTTATTTTTTTATTTAAAGAAACTCCTAATTTCAGCTTTTAGCTGGTCCCAGAAGTATACCATACATATAGATATGTATAACCTGGACTAATGAATTCTCTCATCCGTTTTGCTAGCCTGACGCATTGGGAAACTATTAAGAATATTACTAGAAGAAGCTTTGTTTTCTGAAGTTCTACTCTTTCGACTTAGCAGCCAAAAGGCATCTAGATTTATGATGGCACTTTGGAGCTTTCTCTTTTGGGAAAACTGCTGAAAGTTATGTCTGTGCTAACACCTACTCACTGCAAAGTTAAATCGGTATTGTGCTTCAAAAAGGTATCCTACTGTATTTGAGATTCCTCTTGCACAATTTCAGCTGCTAGAGGTCCTTGCGTACTATCTCTGCCTATAGAAGAGAATGTTTTCTTTTTATTTTGAGACTTTTTAAATCACCCTGTTATGCTTAATCTGACCTGTTTATTGGACTTTATATACATGTGGATCCCTTATTTGATTTTTTCCGCAAAGCTAGCTTAAGCTAACTTTACTTTTTATCTTGAGGAGGAGTCTAGAATTCTACAACAAAGCTCTCCCTTTCCTCAACTCTGTCAATCTATAATCTGCTTCTTTCTAGCAGAGTGCTTTCTAATCTGGATGAAAAATATATGGAGAAAGTTTGAGTGGCTGTCAAATAACGGCAGTGTAGGACTCATGTCAGCATTACTTGAAGAGTGAGGAATTCAACTTTTTAATGAGCAGTAAAATTTATCTGAAGCTGGTTAATTGTTATGGGGAAGAGAAGATGGCATTTCTGCTTTTAATCAGATTTAGACCTTGAGTCCGCTTTTAATCAGATTTAGACCTTGAGTCCTGCTCTTGTGAGTCTCCTTTTCTATGAACCCTGAAATGTCATGAGTGGGTTGTCCACATCAGAGGACCCAGGGTTGTGTATGCATGACATTAGTGTCTGAGTACAGTTCAGCCATGTAGAGCAGTGCCTGATTAGTCTCCAATATGTCTTCAGTCATTCCTCATAGATTTACTGAGAAAGATTTGTTTTCATAAGTGCTTTGCTGAATTCTGTTCAGTAAATTCTATTCAGTAAAATTTGGATAGAAAGTATTTGCTTGTTCAAGATGGCATGTGTCTGTTGTTTGCTTCTGTGCTTTTAGGCATCTCTGCACTCTGAAAGAGTGCACTGTAGTTCTCACAACCATCTATTTATTACTAAAAAGCTATTTTACATGTTTGCTTAATATTCTTGCTTATAATTTACTCTCTGTAATGTGGTAGGACATTTTAAAAACATCCTGTACAAAGCTGGAGATTTCATGAACATACTTTCTATCACCTTCCTTGATGATGTAATGTGATGTCAAGGCTGGTAGTGAAGTGGCTGTTTTCTAAAGTGATTACAAATACTGTGTATTAACTGGCTGAGAAGCTTGTAACCTGCTCTGCCAAATAGGGAATACTTGTACAGTAACTTCTGTGACATGAGCAGCCTCTTCTGGTTCCTCAGCGTATGAGTATTAGCCTTAATGGTTGTTGGATATGTTGTACTATTGCTGGCACATCATTATGATAAAAACAGATGGTAGTTTGGGCATCCCTATATCCTATTTCTCTGCAGAACAGGTTTGAGAGGTCCACGTATAGGAAGTTGCACAGGAGCAGAACTTGTAGTTAGTGTAGGCTGTTACTTAAATGTGTAGGCATAGCCTGTTTAATAGAAAACTTTTTATAGGTCTTATCGAAGACTGTTTCTGAATAGCTTGTTGATGCTAATAACTTATTTTACAGTACAATTCTGGTTTTTTTGAGCTTTCTTGTTAAATGAATGTATAATATGAAAAGAATGATTTGGGCCAGTGTTTGATGGCATAAACAGTAAAAGCATGATTTTTTTTAAAACAGAAGACTTCCCCTCTCCCAAAACAGCTGTTTTGTGACTTACATGCTTATAGAACATTTCTAAAAGATAAAATAAGACATTTTGATTAATGAAATGACTGTGCTTACAATTTTATAGTCATTTAAAACAAGATACTCCATAAATGTGTGATTCACTTGGGTGTAAATGTCTTCCTTAAGTCAGTGAAACAGGTCAGCAAGAATTTCGGATTAGCAGTAAAAAAGAGAAGATAGTAAATGAGATAGTTATAAGGAAATTACTGGAAAGCATACATTATTTTTCAGTTAAATATTGCTTTATGTCATCTTCTAGTAGTTTTCTTTTTTTCTGCTGTTATGGCTTTTATGCACTCTGTATTCATTCATTTTGGGATTAGCCTGATACATGAAGGGTTTTTTCATTTTGTTTTTTTAGTGATTAATACATACCTTTTTTGAGTGATGAACTGTCTCAAAAGAGTTCAGATTCTGATCAGGGAAGAAAAACCTCAACTGAAAAAAGTGCTAAAAGTGTGACAATTCGATGTCTCTGAAAAGAGAGAGGGGTGCTAGTTAGACATGCTTACCACATGCCTAGCAATAAGGACATAACAAATTCTGTGTGTTTTTGATTTTCTCTGATTTATTTGCTAAGTTTATTTAGCACGTTACAAGGTAAGCTCATAGTGAAGAGTTGCTTTGGTAAATCTCTTTGGAAGGTCGGTCCCTAAGAGAACTCTAAGAAAAACTTGCAAAAAGGTAAACCAATTCAAGCAAAAATTCTGTCTGAGATTGGGACTTCTTTAAGTTTTTTAGCTTTGTTCTTTAGTTTCCCAGGGATCTCGAAGTAAAACTACAGCTGGTTATGAAAAATATAGCGGAAGCACTACACAGTGGCATGTAGCTTAGTTTCTACTCAGTTATTCCTGGTCAGCAGTGTATGTGTGTCTCTGTGTGGGGAGAGGATGTTATTTTTAAATAGTTATTGATGGTGCCTGATGGTTGAGCCTGTACGTGCTGCGCTCATTATTTTCCAAACAGAGTTTCGAAGCGGAGACCCACTCTGCAGCGTTTCGTGCTGGTGGCAGTGCTGTGGGTGGTGTGTGTCATCGCACCAGGCTGGAAACCTCATTGCCTGGTGATCTAGAAGCAAGTCCTTGTGCTCTGACTAAAAAAAACTACTTCAAGTAACTTTTTTCTTGTTTTTCCCTGCTGCAGCAGTGACTCAGTACGATCTCAATTTAGAAGAAAAGTTGTTACTGCAAAGTTGTAGTGTAAATATTGTATCTTAGAAGTTGTATCTTCTAAGCTTATTAAATTTTCCTGGAGTTAGGTGCTTGGTAATCCTGGTTGCTTTTCTGTATGAATAAAAATGAATGAGAATGTGGGACTTACATAGAGAACTATTGATCTGTTGGTTCATTGTGAACAGCACTTAAAAATTCATGTATTGTTCTGCTCAACTGCACAAAGAAAGAAGTCATACATTCCTCGTAGTGATCCCATAGTTCTATTTCAATATTTAAATTTGCAAGTCTAACATGCTTTTGAGAGAGAATTTAGCTTCAAACTGCTAATGATTTCAAGGTTGAGACAAAAAAATGTAGGCAACAAAAGCATTATGTGGTTATTTCTCTAAAGTATCTGGAGCTAGTTTACGCCTGTGAAGTTGACAGAAAATACCATTTTAATTTTTTTTCTTTTCTACAGCATTTCAAAGCCTGGTGATACTCTCTTAGCTGTCGAAAGAAATAGAAAGCTGAAGCCACTCTGAGCATTATATAGGTAACCAGTGGGGGAATTGAAACTACATGCAGGATTTCAGAATTTCTTTAGGGAGTGTTGCTTGAATGGCACAAACTGGAATGTGTCAAAACTGTGCACTAGCTGCTATTTATAAATGTAAGCCTATATTTACAAATTATAACAAAATCTGGAAATTATAATGTAAAAAGTAAGGGAAGAGGGAGGAAAACAAAAAGCTAAGAATAGTTGTATACAAAATGTGACAAAATCCCTTATATGGCTTTGGAAGAATGAATGTGTTCATAATATGTGTGCAGAGTGAGCTTAAACTGGTTCATGGTTGGATTAGTTGAATGATGCACTTTTTCAGTCTCCTGGATTCTCGATACAAGAACACATACAACTTATTTTTGTATTTTGACCTGTTTTCTCATAGTCGACTCCCTGCTGTCTCAGCAAGGCTTGACTGCTGACTGTCAACACTGTTTAGCCTGCACTTAAAGTACAAGTGAAGCTTCTCTTCTAGGCAGATGTTTGAGTAGTTTTCTTCACTATAGCCCATAGACATTGTGCTAAGGGACATGTCCACATCTAGAAGCTGCTTGTTTCCAACCCCTCCATTACATTCATGGACTGAGTTGAAAGATGTAAATGTTGGATTAGGCACATGAAGCCTTAAGGGACTTTCATAAACAAGTCATAAACAGTCATATACAGCCACCTAGTTTCATGTAAAGTACGAACAGCATCTGTGTGTTGTGCTTTGCTTCTGTGGTTGTTTCCAGAGCCACAAAGTAGCCATTCTCTCTTCTTTTCACATGTGTACCAAATCCACACAGCAGCCTCCTTCCCAAGGGAAGGTTGTGAGCAGGAGTGGGAAGCACAGAAAGCAAGTATGACAAGCTTTCCAGTGGCAAGGCAAATCTGTAAAGCTCCATGTAGCCGAGATTTTGAAAACAGTTATGAGGTTCTGAATCCAGAACGAAGAAGGAACATCTTGCTAGTGAAGGTTATTTCCCTTGCTAAAGAGTGTTAAAAAGCCTTTTCTTATTAGTTACCCCTTTTCTGAGACTTTCTGGTGATCAAAGTCTTTCCACTTTTTCCTTCATAAATTACAGACAGGGCATGTTCCCCTAGCAGTGCGGTATAGACATATATGCTCGTAATAAATTATTTTTTCCATAAGGTAGATTAGTCTGTGCAGAACTCTAATTGATAGCAGTTATATGGCTCTCACACTGTAACTGAACAGGGCAGCTTCAGACTGCGTTACACTTTTTAGCTATTTTAGGTTAGTTTATTTTTTGGATAGAAGGAGGATGACTCCTGTGAGGAGGGAATCTGAAATTCAGTGCTCCTGTATCTGAATTACTGTTACACTTCCAGCTGTAGAAAGCTGGAAGTGAGGCATATGAGGATACTTGGATTGGTAAGGTACATGAACCCAGGTTATTAAGATAAATATTGGGATTTTTCTCCTTCTCTAATTGAGGAACTTTTCTTATGGCACTTGTATTTCATTATTCCTCACTTTTGTGCCATACTTGTAGACCTGGCATAACATTTTTATTATTTTTGCTGATTTCGTGAAAGAAATGTTCTCTTTTTAAAGTAGGTCTTTAATATAGATGAGGTAGATACTGAATACATTGATTTAGGCTACAAAACTGAAAAGCCAGGGTGGTTTTCACCCTATTTGTGTTGTGTTAGAGATGTGTTTGGCCCGTATTTTGAATAATGAGGGGAAAAAAGATGCATAGAACTAACCTTTCTCATTGGTTACATTTGTCTGACATTAGTCGTTCAAAGTATGAAGGACATTGCAGATAGGGTAAGCTTGTGGTAAGGCTGTCATTGCCCCTGTGGCAAAGCTGTACTATCACCTTGATTTCTAATTGGCTTGTGCAGCCTTAATATTTCTGAGTGTCCTTTAATTGGAATCACTACCTTGGTAGTGACAACATGGTCAGTGCTGAACCTATGCAAAAAAATATAAGCTAGCTGAAAAGGTGCTTAGAGAGTAAGAAATACCTAGAATACTTCTCTGAAGCTCATGCAGAACTTATGTCCAATCTTTCCTGTGAAAGAAAATTACACTGAGCAACTGAACTAAAAGATGAACTATTATTCATTGTAATAAATATCCAAGCCCAACCATTACAGCTTATGAAAGAATAGTAGTCTTAAACTCTGCTACAGCTTTTTTCTATAGGTGTTAGTGGAGGTGCCAACTGATGTACTAGCCTTTCTTGGAGTGGGGAGCCAAATAAATGTTGCCTTGAAAAATGCATCTCTAATACTTAATACTTCAGTTTTGTCATTCCTCAAAGATGAATTCATTCTGCAGTTCTGCTTAATGTCTGCATGAGTCACTACAAGAGCTGATGAGATAGAAGCTTCTCCAGCACCAGCAAGGTGCAGGCGATCTGCGGTTCTCTCTTTTGCTGTATTTGTTCAGCTGAGATAGCTCAGAGCTTGGTACGGTGGATAGAAGAGAGCAGAGAAAAGATGACACGTATGGAGGGAGAGAAGCATTTTGAAGAGTCCGCAGCCTCGAGGCAGTCATTCTTCATTGAAATTACTAATTTCCAATAGATCAGCTTTGTTTGGGATGATTTTTTGATGATCTTGTGCTCTTCTGTATCAGTGTGGAGATAATGCCTTCTGACATCTCTAGCTTGCTTAGAGATTCTTAGTCTGAGCAAAATTTAGCTTCAGCTATTCAGACCATTTGTTCACATGTGTCTTTGTATTCCTGCTTTTCATGGTGGTGCTGCAGCAGCACTGGCAGAGAGAAAGTTATTTTTCTTCATGCTGGATCTAAAATTGTGGAGCCAACACATACAAAAGAAGAACCAGTGGTGAACACAGCACAGTACATAAAAACAGACCAACCAGCTCATGGTATATTTAAAACAAGCAATTGTTCCCCACCCCCCAAAACACAACCAAAGTAAAAAGTGCTTACTAACAGACTAAAAATGAAATAACAAATACAGGATGGATGTGAATCACATAACTTAATGCTGTTCTGGAAATGTACAAAGATGATGTTAAGAATCTATATAGAACAGATAAACATGCTTAATTTTGATTATATTTATAAATAAAAATGAAGAGATTCCTGAGAAAGCAATGATGTCTTTCCAGAGTGGTGAGGTTAGCAAACCCCATTACTAAACACAATATAAATGAAATATGCAAATAAGTGACGTTCCTTTATCACTTTTAAAATCTGTGTTACAGACTTTTAATTACAGTTCTCTGGGGTAGCCAGCATATAGGTCTCTTGCTACTCTGTTTGCATAGTTATTTTTTCAAATGCTTTTTAATTGATATTTACATTTCTGGGAAATATTGTACATATATGTGAGAATATGCTTTGTTTTCCATAATGGCATCCGGTCACTAATTCAATTTTAGTTTTAAGGTTTATCTTTCCGTGTGTTGTCTATCAGTATTATTGTTACACTTTGAGCATTTTATTTTCCATTACTTCTGTTTCTCTAGATATGTTGACTGGATATCTTTGCCCTGGCATATGACTTCTGCTCAAGTACTCCAGATTAAAAATTGGTTTTATTGGTCTTTTTAAAGTAGGTCTTTAATATAGATGAGGTAGATACTGAATACATTGATTTAGGCTACAAAACTGAAAAGCCAGGGTGGTTTTCACCCTATTTGTGTTGTGTTAGAGATGTGTTTGGCCCGTATTTTGAATAATGAGGGGAAAAAAGATGCATAGAACTAACCTTTCTCATTGGTTACATTTGTCTGACATTAGTCATTCAAAGTATGAAGGACATTGCAGATAGGGTAAGCTTGTGGTAAGGCTGGTTTTATGGATTACTTGCATTTTTATGAGAAATGGCTTGATTAGTTTATGGTTTCAGATCCTATGGTTTCTAAGGAGAAAGCAGTTGTGTTTTAAAAGTACTGGTTTTATTATGTGGAAAATATGCCAATTCTTTGTCTGAATAATTGAAAAAAATACTTTTTATACTAGGAAATCAAAGCAGAGAAAGGAAATGTGTAAACATAAGTAATAAAAGTATCATTGTCTGTCTGATGTGGCTGCCTGTTGTGGGAAAGTACTTGTATAGCTGAATTAGCTTAGTATTGCCTTACTTCATGGAAATATATTTTTAAGCACTAGTCTCTTTCACAAAGTCAGTACAGTTGATTCCAAATTAGTGCAAGTTGTATTGAATGATTTCTTGTTCTTAAGTGGAAAACTGCTGTGTGAGGTTAATGATAACTTTTGCAACTACAGGGCTTTTTCTTTCAAACTCGCAATAAACCATCTTCATAGAATTATTTTTGGACAAAGAATATGGTTTATGTGAATAGGTGTTATAAGAACTCATGACAGGGAAAAATAAAGCAATGATTTCTCTTAGCATTCTTTTTTTTAATAGCTTTCTCTGGTTTATTTAGATTTCAAATTTTTGTATTGAAAACATCAAATTAAGTTAAAACAATCAACCTACAAACTTGGCTGGACAGGGCTTGTTCCTGAAATTGCATGATTTAACACAATTTGCAAAATACTGGTGAGAATTTTCAATCATGTTTACCCCAAGATTTTATAAAAATATGTATACTGAATGCCAAGCAATGTTTTATTCTTAGTTTCTTATTGATAGGGTTGGCTGAAAGCACTCATTTTTTTTATGTTGTTTTAGAATTTTTATCTGCTTAGTGTAACTTACAGATGCAGATGGTTTTCTGTTATTTTTGTGAGGTACCATTAGCTCATCTATTTGAAAATTTAAAGACTTGACAAGGCCCGTCGTCCTTAACAAGTTTAGTTTGCAGAGACAGTAGTGGAACTAATAAAGCAGTACAGGGCTGCGTTGTTACAAGTTTAGCCATACTCTGTTTAAGAAGGCACAAAAAGCTTCTAGTTTTGTTTTTGTTTTTGTTTTAGGTGTGATTAATGATGAGCGAAAACCCTCTGCCCCGCTCCTTTTTAATTTGTGCTTTTTTGTTGTTGGTTCTAATCTACACTGTGGCATGTGCTAGTAATTTGTCTGGAGCAGAGTATTTCCCATCTCAAACATCATTCATTTTTTGCGGTGGTTGCTTTACAGTGGCTTTTTCATGCAGAGCAGATGCTAGAAATACTGGTGAGTGAACCAGGGATGAAGAAAAAATTGGAGAAGCAGTTAATACTGCAGTTCCAATGTAATTTATCTTGTCACAGTAACCAGCTATGTGGTGTAAACCTTATGATGCCTCCTTCAGTTTAGAAAGCTTTGAAAACATGAAGCTGTAGAGAAAAGTGAAGAGGAGAAAGGGACTAGGAGGACATGTAGACCTTGGTGATGTAGAATAGCTAAGAGAAGCATTTGGGGAATTAGGGAGAAGTGTGTGTAATTCAAAAACATGAAACAGATCCTGAGGCAAACACAACAAGGTGTAATGTTTGACAGAGGAAGTGTTTTGTTTTGTTTTGTTTCTAGATTGAGCTTTTGATGATAATCTTGGGTCATTGATTTCCACTTTGAGCATCATTGGTTGACACTGCTTTTGCAGTTAGCCCAGGTTGACGGGTTCTAGGACCTGGTGCTGACCCAGTGTAGCTGCTTTGGGGCCGTCTGTCTCCTAACTGTCTTGTACTCACTGCCAAGGGGGTAGTCCATTGGTAGAAGGCAGGATTAATTTGGGGAGGAATAAAATAATTTTTATGGTAAGTTGATATGTGAATAATGGCTTTTCTGAGCTCATCAGAAGTAAATCTTGAGGCAGCTAGAATAAACCCTGCATAAAGACTACCATTGACTTAGAGGTTTTTTAGTTGTTGTTAAATGACATAGCATTCTCTGTCACATATGTGGGACATGGGCATGCGCTGAGCACTCCCTGTCTTCAGACATTGAATAAATATCCATTGAGCTGCGTATCATAAAGTTGCTCTAGAGTGTTCAGAATGTAAAATGCAGCTATTAAACATCTTTCCAGAGAGCTTTGCAGTATTATGACAGGTACCACTTAATAGTAGAATAGCTTATGAGACCAAACCAAATAAACCCTACACTTCAAGTTAACTTTTGCACACCAACGTGAATCTTATTCAGGATTCTTTCTCATTGACAAATACGTGTTTATTTGAAGAAATGCAGAGGTAATTTTAATCTCCTCAAAAGAGTAAAGGGTGACCTGAGTTTAACTGCTCCTAAGAACAACAGTGTAGCATCCAGCTTGTTAATGCTATTGCTATCTCAGTGTGAAGCTATTAATGGTGACTTTTGTCAGTGCTCAGCAGTAATGTAGACTAAGCAAATCCAAGCCTGTCTGCTTTTGGCAGGCAAATGATGAAGAAATATTTGCCTCTCATGTTGAAGAGGTAGATGGTTACTGCATGGTAAATGAAAACAATGCGAGAATCTGGAGAAATGTGTGGTTACTGGTGCTAATAGATTATTTCAGTGTTATTGTTAAATTAAGTAATAATCTATTTAGTATGCAGCAGATGTTTTGCGTGTCTCATGTCTGACTGGAGACATAACTTGTTTAGAATACATAAAAAGTAATGCTTTTAATGATTTCTTCCTCTCCTTTCCCTGTAAATATTTTGTGTTATAAAAAGTGGAGGTTGTACTGGTTGCTGCCCATAAAGGAGATGTGAATTTGACACCATAGCAGTATTTTCACTGTAGTCTAGTTTGTTGGGGTTTATATAACTGAGTAGTAAAACTTATCCCAAGTTATGCTATTCTGTATTTTGCATAGTGCAGTTTTACATTTTGAAACAATTGAGATTTAGGCCACATATTTTCTTTGCTTCTTCAAAACTTTGTCTTCGACAAAGACTGAAGAAGAAATGCAACTTCCATTTCACTGATAGCGTTACAAAAATATTTCATCTGCAATGCAAGGATCCTTATTTTGATGTTATACTGCCTCATCTCGGAGGTCGAGTTTAAAGAATGTAATCTCTTAAAATGACATTGAGATAGACGCACTGCAGTGCTTTGTCTGGTGCACAATGGTGATGTGGTTGGGGGTGTTGTTGAGGGGAGGTGGACAGGCCGAATTTTAACTGCCAGCCCTACGTTGCATTTTGGCTGATTTCTTAGGATCAGTCTCTTTTGTCTGGAGGTTAGAGTAAAGGGTCTTCTTTGTCCATCTGTCTCATATAACTTGTCTTATTTCTGAGAGCAGCCAGTAGCAGTTGCTGGGGCATTTACAAAACCAAATGGGACAAGTCGGTGGGGTACTGCTCTTCCTACCTTCTGTCAATCAGAGATTTATGTGAATGCTTCTGCTGTTTTCAGAGTACATAATCCTGAGGAACTGAATATTCAAGAACTGATCTGAGGAAGGGTTCATCATGAAAATCCATTATCTATTTGCCCTAGAGTTACATGCTTGATGGAGTTTATTCTAATTTCATTTATTTAGAGAATGGAGACTTCTCTTAAGAATTACTGACATAATTCATTTTCATGCTGATTCCATGGGTATTATCAAAACACTTTTGTTCTCTACTGTATTGGAACATGCTGTCAGTTTATATATGCTTTCAGTATTCAACATTAAACAAAACATTTGTGCAAATAGGAATGATAGATGTTTTTCACATACTTGAGTCAACAATTCAATGGCAGAAAATATACCATTATTTCTTTCAAACATCTAAACCGGCATGGTTGGTGACCTTATTTTTCTTTATAAAAAAACATTTTAATTAAAAAAATCAATGCAATTCACAGCTAGGTCAAAGACTACTACTGTTTCTTATACTAAAAAAAAATCAAAATTGCAGATTGTGGAATACTTTTTTGGGCCAAATAGTGGGCTTTTTGTCATAGCCGCTTTGAACACTTATGGTAGCAATAGAAGCCAGCTAATCGTCCGTAAGAGTGCTTTGAAGATGGAGGAATGAGGAGATACTGGGGTTTCTTACATATATGGTTTCTATTTGGTTGATTGATTTATTTTCCAGAAGTGTTTTCAACAGTTTGTAGGTCACATGCTTATATTAAAAGTGTAATAGTGATTGTAGGGGCTCTGAGCTTTTTTTAAAAACCTTTACATCTCATGTCAGATTTTTATATCCCTTCTGTCATTCAGTGACTTGTCAAGGAGAGGACTTCTTTGAATTGGACTCCTGTGTCCTGCTCAAGTGATTGAGACAGAGTAGCTGGTAAAAATTGATCTAGCCCTGCATTATCTTCTGTCCTTTCAGCTAACTGTAAAAGTAATAAATTACAAGGTAATTCTAAAGCGATTGCTACATCCTAACTTGTCATCCTTCTAGTCTACTGATATTAGTCAATGACGTATCTGAATGTCTGAAAGTAGCTAGAAACATGCTATTTTTGTTATACTGTTCATTTTTCAATTGTTGGGTTCTTATGGGAATGTATCTAATCTGCAGCATTTCTAAAACTAGTAATGAAGTCAAGAGTAAAATGAGAGTCTTCCAATTGTTCCTCAGTTTTCCTTATCTGCAGATTGGTGCTTAGATACTCCCTTTGTGAATTAAGGAGCACATCAATACCAATAACCTGTTTTTCCATCACTTACGCAGAACACTTTCTGCCTGTCTGGTGTATAATGTGTTTGGAAAGTGAGACTGGTAGGACTTATATTATTGAGTATATTGCTGCTAATAATTCATCAAGATGAGGGCACAGTGAGCTATTTTACAGCTGTATGTAGATACATTTGTCTTAAAAACAAATAAAAAAAAACAGAGAAAATATTTAGGTACTAGGTAGATGATGTAGTAGATGGCATTTTCTTCTCAAATTTGGTTTAAACCTTGGCCTGGTGTTCAAGGGTATTCACTTTTAAGGTGCTGCTATTTGAGTCTGATCTAAAATGGAAAGTTTAATGGTCTGTGATTTTTTGAAACAAGTATGTATTGAGATCACAATTTGCTGGTTAATCATCTAAGTGTAAACTGTAATCTTCTGTTTTGGAGTTTTCCTGGAGAAGTTGTATGTTCTTTTTTCTTTCTGCCCTGCAAACCTAGACCAGACTTTTCTTCAAAAATTAAAAAAAAAAAAAAAAAAAGGGCTTTTTGTCTTTTCAGGTTGTTGGTGCAGGATGGTTCTCACATTTTCATAGTGAAGGTTGGTAGCATTAATTGTCCTTCACAAAATCACATTTTTCTCCTTTGCTGAAAAACTGAATGTGTACTTACAAGCAATCTAGTATTTGAAAGTTGGTTCCACTGCTAGCTGTAGGAATACTGCTCTTGTGTAAAAGTAAATACTTTTTTTTCCTTCACCCTTAGAACAAAAAGTTTGAAGAGCTTCTCTTTCTCTACAGTCAGTTGTCCAGCTTAATGAAGGCAAAATAGTGCTGAGCTGTAGAAAGATGATGAAATGATAACATCTCTTCCTCTGTATCACTGTTTTTTTTTTGTTTGTTTTTTTTTTTTTTTTGTTTTTTAAATCTACTGGAGACATGATTTACTACCTGTAAAAATGACTATAGATGTTTCTTCTCCAATTTTTAACATGCATACTCTGCACTCTGATTTGGACATTTTTGTTATCTGTGGAGTGGAGCCTGTATGAATGCTTGTATTAAATTTAGGGATGTTATTAAATTTAGGGATGTTAAACAGATTATTTTTAAGGTACCATTGAAAAGATTTTTAAAAAAATTCTTTTTATAATAATGTAAAACAAACTTTTACATTACATTTCATACTCTTCTTTACTGTAAAGTCATTAGGGCTATCAAATTTAGTGATTATTCTGCCCTTTTTGTAGCTGTCGTATTATAATGACTTTGGACCAACATATGCTGAGTTAGCTTAGAAACTAGCTGAATGAGCGAAAGAAGCATATTTTAGCAGATTTTGTTCTTCTCTGTTCTTACCATTCTTTTGCTCATTTTTCGATTAAAGAACTAGAGCACATGATAATGGGACAGCAATTTTGTTTTCTTTTATTAATAGTTCTATGTCGATATTGTCATTGATAGAAAATTTGGTTACAGAAGGGAGAAGCCTCTCTAGGTACAGCCAAATGAGAAGTACTGAATATTCAACGAGTAGCTTTCTTTAAGAAGAAGACAAAGAAGGTAAGATCAGAGGATGTGTGCGAAGTATGTAGCACACCCAAGACCCATCAGAATAGGATCTTCACTAATGTTTCTAGAGAAATTCAGAATAGATACGATTCTAAGGACTTGAGTAGCTCATTCATCTAGGAAATTGTGTTTAGCATTGAAATCTTTGTCTTTTCAGATTACTTCTGTGTTTAGAAAAAAAAATCATAAAACTTCAGCAAAACTTTCTGGAAATAATGATGTCTGGCAGCAACTCAGGGCTCAGAGGGTTTTGTTCATTTTTCCAAAATACATAATTAGTTCCAAGTCTGGTAAATAAACAGTTATAAGCCTTCACACTTTCCAGTGTCTAAACCTTCACATTCTGTAGAGCCCTCTGAACTTCTCAGGGTAACCAAGCCTTGGTTATCATTGACCTAGAAACACAAGTTAATAAAGTCTGATTTCAGTGGGCTAGGAAATACAAAATCCATTGTATTATTTGCAATGGAAGGCATATTAATGTGTGCATCATTATACCTTTTTTCTCTGTAACCTTTGCTCAATTAAGCAGTGTCTTCCTTCCTCACTAGCCAGATTTAGATCCTGCGACCTCTCTAGGGAAGTCAGATATTCCAGACGTTCTTCCTGAAGAGACAGGAGGTTCTCTTAGGGCAAGCAACTTTGTGTGGAAATGTTGATTTTATTTTTATTTTATTTTTTAATTTTTTATTTATTTTATTTTTAATTATTTCATTTATTCTCTAAGAAAAAGTGTATCCACATACTATTTAATGCAGGAAATGCATTCAGTCATGTCCTTTTTTTAATGCAATCTGTACTAAAACTAAGCTTATCTCTACCGTTATGATGTAGTAGCAGATTCTCTTTCAGTGCCCAAAAGAGTCCTTTCAAAGTCTCTGCAAGGTTATTGTAAGTGAAAACTTTCCAAAAGAGGTTTCCAAATGCCTTTTTATGCTTTTAGAATGCTATTAAAAAAATTATAGAAAATAGCCTTCTAGGTTTTTTTTAATGCTTCAGCAAATTCACAAGGGAGGAAGCTTAATTAAGTGATCACCATAAAAATATCTAAATAGATGCAGGTTGAGATTGTCAGTTTCCTAGAGTTTTAAAAATATTAGTAAAATCTTTGTATTTCATATCTGTAAAACTCAAAAGGAGATGATAAAGCATGGTTTACATCCCCTATCACTTTGGCTCTAGGCTATATTACTGTAGATCATTTTAAGTTTGAGGAGTATGGATATATGCCTGTATCATGTAAGGCTTACCTATAAGCATTTACACAAAAGGTGAGTGATATCTTCACTGAAGAGGCATGAGCATATACGCTCATGCACATACTGGAGTAAGAAGGGAAGTTATTGAGGGACTAACAGTCTTAGTGAAGAAATACCCCTATTTCTAGGCTGAAGTTTGTTTGTTTGTTTCTTTCTTTCTTTCTTTTTTTTCTTTTTTTCTTTTTTC
Organism: Rhea pennata; assembly: GCF_028389875.1. Classification (NCBI taxonomy): domain Eukaryota; kingdom Metazoa; phylum Chordata; class Aves; order Rheiformes; family Rheidae; genus Rhea; species Rhea pennata. The sequence continues at coordinate 55,064,663 of NC_084665.1, forward strand.
TTTTTTTTTTTTTTTTTTTTTTTGATAAATCAAGGGGAAAGTGTTAGGTAAGCTAACATTTATTGGCCTTCTGGTAAAAGATCACCAGTGTGCATTGTTTAGATCTTTCTTTTACTCACATCTGTGATCTTGCATTCCTGTAATTGTTGTTGCGGCTTGCTGCTGTTTTTGTTTTCCTGTGTGTGGAGGGAAAATGTATTTGTTACAGCTATGACTCCTACATCCTCTCCTGCTTTATGAACTCTAATCGTAGCCACTCTGTTTTGTATACAGCAATAGATGCCATGAGTGGTGGATGGTAAACTGAGAAATAGTTTACAAACACAGTCTTCACTATTCACTTGTCTTTGGTCTTTCTTGGCAAATCTTTTGCCAGTGATGTGGGATATACCTCCTAGCCCTAATCTTTTGTTCATTCTTTTAAAATGAATCTGAAATGCTTAAGGTTTATTTATTACCGAGGAAAACAGCTTCTTGTTCACTGTGATCTTTGCTGTGCTTTCCTTATTCTGGTATTGGTCATGGTGTAGGGCTGGATCTCTTTTGCAAAGCCCCGTGTGTGCTGCAGATGTCTTTACCTATCATGCTGTGTATGCTGAGAAAAGCATACTGCTTTTCTCCTTCCCTATTTCTGTTACCATGTAGATTGAATATGAAGTAACAAAAAGTAAATACAGAGTGAAATGCACCATCTGAAATGAAATATTACTTTTTATTTGAATGCACACTATATCAGCTGGGCTAAAAGCTTTAGAAAACTGACTTTCATACAGAAAAATGCCAGAGACCAAAATACTTGCTTGAATTTGTGTGCAGGTATGTGCAGATACTAAATAGTATCTGACATGAAGGAACAGTTTTAAACATTGCTACATGTATCTTTCTAGTTCATTCTTCAGTGATGTGGTCAGCTGGCACAGACTCAGACAGTCACAATCTTGATTTCTGAGTGAGCTTTATAAACAAACTTTTTCTAGTTCTCTTTTCTCAATCATCCTACTCATTCTCCCTTTGCTGCTATATGCCATGGATGACTTTCCCATTTCTGTTTAGAGTATAAAAGTACAGAAGTTTTTCAAGCACCTGATGCACAATAAAGATGAGTGAGTAATTAAATGCTGCTGGAGCTGCTGATTGGCACATAAAGCTACAATGTGATAAACAGATTCGAGTTACAATAGCATGTGTCTTCCCTTTCTTGAAAGAGCGCATAATGAAACCTGATTCAAATATGTTCTGGTTTTAAGAAACATCTTGTGTGTTTTCTTTGAAATTAGTTCTGCCTTCATCTGTTGGAACCATTAAGCTGATCTGCTTGTCTAATTATTCTATACAAGCCTGTACAACTCAAAAGGGGAAAGAAGAGACTGTAAATTGACAGTACATAATCTTGGAAACCCACTTACTGTGCTTGAAATACAATTTTAAGATTCTAACTGAAGAAAGTATGTGAAAATTGCCAGAGTTTTTCTGGCATTGTAATTTCCCAAGGGTAGAAGAGCTCCAGCTACAAGGCATTCCCAACAAAAATCCTGGAAGGCCTTGGTTTAGCAAATTCTTTGCTTATAAATTCAGACAGTAAGTTAGAAAATGTTAGCTTGAAAGAAGAGCTAATTTAATATGAGAAATTATAGACTTCTATAAAGAATAGCAAACATATAGATTAGATTAACTTGGTATAACAATAAATAATACATAATTTCCCAAGTCATAAGAGGAAAACAGGGTTTCACAGTTACTGAAAGAGGAACAAATCAAAATGGGCAAATCATTGACTAATGATGGCAATAAATCAGTGATCTAACACTTCTGTTCATTCTCTGCCTTAAGGGAAACAACAGTAGATGACTGAAGGATTACATGTAGTGGGTTTATGGACTGTTCTTTGTCATTTTAAAGACACTTGGAAGATGTCACTCATATCTGCAAAACGAATGCTGTGATGCTGTTGATCAGTTCTTACTTAGTGTGATACTTCATAAAACATTTCGAGAGAGTAGTTTTGTGAGCCCCTTTCTATCACTAGAAAATTTTTTTCAGTATTAAAAGGAGGATTATCTGAATTATCATTATTGGTTCTGAAGGCCAGCTCTGAAAACTTCTTGTGTGACACTGCTTGGACATGCCACGTCTTAGGGCTTTAGGGTTTTTTTCTCTTTAAAGATTCAGGAACTTCTAAAATTAGTGTTCTAGCACATGCAGGATTTAAGAATGAATTTACAAATACAGCTGTTGAAAGGATAGACATCTAGCATGATAATCTGTCACAAGTCTTTCCATAAGGCAAGTAAAACTTGCATTTTAAAGCACTGCATAAAGTATACTGTAATTGTGCACTGTAGGACTATAGTAAGAAATATGGTGGTATGAATTACTACTAAAATTGTATCATCTCTTTTTGTATGACCAGTATGTATTTACAATGTCACTGAATTTTTACTTATGTAAAGGAGCATCGTGTGTGCTCAGAGTTCTCATTTCCATTTTGTGTTTGCATCTGCATACTTACTATGACAGTCAAAAAATAGATATATATATTTGCATCTGTGTGCTTACCTTGTTAGTAGACGGCTTAGGTGGGAAGATTTGAGTTGCGGCTTCAGAAGACGCAAAATGAAGATAAAGGCCATAAGTGTGAAAGCCTTTTGCTATAACTTTATTATTTATTTAATCTACACCCAAACTTTAGCTAATTTTCTTCTACTTTCCTCTAGCTAAAGTATAGCTAGCTACAGGGAAAGAATTCTGCCTCAAGCACAGCCTGTGCAATGTTCAAAGCTCTAGGAATGCTTTAACTATTTTAGTCCTGAATGACAGACAATGGGGAATGAATGAACGGACATAGTAATATAACTAACTCTCTGAGAGAGGACTATCCATTCTGCATAGCCATTTGGGATGTATCTTTTTTCAGCTTCCATAATTTAGTCTCCTTATCTGCAAATCCTTTTTAAACTTGAAAATCCTGTATACTATATCCTCTTTTTCTTTTATGCTTTGCAGATATTTGGGAAGCTACACGGAGTAAAACACCTAAGGGGTAATTCTAAGGAGAAGGATCTCCTACTTCACAAGTTGTAGTGTCCCTTTCTGGCAAAATCTTTGAAATTAAAAGTTAAAATTGCATTCTAATTATGCACCTACGTGGCTTTTAATAACAAAAAGCATCAAAATAGAGAACTACATTCAAAAATTACCCATGCAGCCTTAATTGCACAATAGTGATAATATCCTCTTGTCTGTCTTCTTAACCTGGAACAAATTGCTACATAGAGAAATACTTTGGGGATTTGTAAAATATGGATGATTTTGAAGAGCTTTATTCTGATGTATGTTGTGTGAAATTAAAATATTGATATATGCTATACTGATTTGAAGGGCTTGTATTTCAGGAATTTTGCTTTTAGAATACTTCAGTTTCTCTAAAAATACATATTTTATCAAAACAGATCTTTGTAAATTACATAATTTCTATGTTTGTTGTAGAATGTAGTATATACTGAGTCCCAGAACAAAGAATAAAACTGATTCTGCTTATTGTTATTAAAAAAAAATACAGAGATAACACTATTCTGAAAAGTTTTTTGTATTAAAAATCTAGTTAATGGTGACTATTTGAAGATGGGACCATATAATACAAGTTTCTAAACATAATGGAGATTAGTATATTTTCATTGATTAGTTTTTGTAATTTATTTTAATTGGAGCAGAAGTAGGATGAGAAGGAAAGGAAGGATTTGGGGAGATGGTGAGAATAAAGGAATAAATTTGGAGGGTGGAGAATAATATCTTTCTGCTCACCTAAAGTCAAGAAGCAGAAATTTGGGGGTTTGTGGCAGCAAGAGACTTGCTGATCAGCAAGATAAAGTGGGATCTGTGAGATTTTTGTGGCATTCAGTGCATATAGGATGCTGAAAGAATGAGCATGGCAGTCAAGCAGGACAGTTGGTGGCAGAGCCTAGGAAAGCTGAAAGAGCATGTGTGGCAGTAGATAGGATATAGTATATAGGATTTTCAAGTTTAAAAAGGATTTGAGAGTAAGGAGACTAAATTAGGAAATTGAAAAAGGTTTGTCTCTACTGCACAGGAACAGAAATTCAGAGAGCAGGCAGCCAGGGGGTTTGAGCATCACACCCAGAAGTATAGCTGCATAGCTTTGAACCACATGCTCACAAGATTGTTCAGAACCTCCAGAGCTCTGCAGTCCAACCTCCTCCTGTTCAAACCCAGTCTCTGCTCAGACCAGCTTGCTCGGGGCTTCATTCAGTCAGGTCTTGAAACCCTGCATGTATAACTTCCCCATAGGAACCAAGAGGCAGCTGTTGATTACAGGATGATAAATAGGATTGTAACCCTGGACTTCAGAGCACAAGCTTTGGCCTCTAAAGGGAACTACATTGAGGAATCCCATGCGTTACAGTTCTAGAAAGAAGGGGGGTCAAAGAGAGTTCGTTAATATTTAAGCATCAGTTCCTCCAAGCTGAGGAGTGGTGCATCCCTAAGAGTAAGAAGCTCAGCAAAGGGGGCAGGAGAACTGTATGGGTGAGCAAGGAGCTCCCAGCAAAACTCAAACAGAAGAGGAAAGTGCACAGAATATGGAAGAAGGGAAGGGCCACGTGGGAGGAACATAGGAGTGCTATCAAAGTATGCAGGGATGTGACAACGAAGGCTATGGCCCATTTGTAATTAAGCCTGGCAAGGGATATCAAGGACAACAAGAAGGGATTCTTCAAATACATCAGTAGCAAAAGGAAGATTAGGGAAAATACGGGCCCAGTGCTGAATGGGGTTGGGGCCCCAGTGAGGAAGGATACAGAGAAGGTAGTGTTACTGAATGCCTTCTTTGCTTCAGTCTTTACTGCTAAGGGCAGCCCTCAGGATTCCTAGGCCTTGGAGACAAGAGAGAAGGTCTGGAGAAGGAAAGACTTTCCTTTAGTCAAGGAGGATAAGGTTAGAGATCTTTTAGGCAAACTTGATATTCGCAAATCATAGAATCATAGAATCAGTAAGGTTGGAAGGGACCTCTGGAGATCATCTAGTCCAACCTCCCTGCTCAGCAGGGTCACCTAGAGCGTGTTAGACAGGGTTGCATCCGGGTGGGCCTTGAAGATCTCCAGAGAAGGAGACTCCACGACCTCTCTGGGCAACCTGTTCAAAATCCGTGGGTCCGGATGGAATGCGCCCATGAGTGCTGAGGGAGCTGGCGGATGTTATTGCTAAGCCACTCTCCGTCATCTTTGAAAGGTCATGGAGAGCAGAAGTGCCTGAGGACTGAAGAAAGCAAATATTACTCCAGTCTTCAAAAAGGGGAACGTGAAGGGCCCAGGAAACTATAGACCAGTCAGCCTCACCTCCATCCCTGGAAAGGTGACGGAACACCTCATCCTGGATGTCATTTCTAAGCATGTGGAGGAAAAGAAGGTGATCAGGAGTAGTCAGCATGGATCCACCAAGGGGAAATCGTACTTAATAGCCTTATTTAATGGAAAGACTGGCTGAGTAGATGAGGGCAGAGCAGTGGGTGTTGTCTACCTTGACTTCAGCAAGGCTTCTTACACTGTCTACCATAATGTCCTGCTAGATAAGCTTAGGAAGTGCGGGCTAGATGAGTGGATTGAGAAGAGCTCAGAGAGTTGTGATCGGTGATGCAGAGTCTAGTTGGAGGCCTGTAGCTAGTGGCATCCCCCAGGGGTCAGTACTGGGTCCCATCCTGTTCAACTTCTTCATCAATGACCTGGATGAGGGGACAGAGTGCCCCCTCAGCAAGTTTGCTGATAATACCAAGCTGGAAGGAGTGGCTGACACACCTGAGGGCTGTGCTGCCATTCAGAGAGACCTGGACAGGCTGGAGAGCTGGGCAGAGAGGAACCTCGTGAGGTTCTGCACCTAGATGACGCCTCATCTCGAGTACTGCGTCCAGTTCTGGGCTCCCCAGTACAAGAGAAACATGGAGCTACTGGAGAGAGTCCAATGTAAGGCTATGAAGATGACCAGAGAACTGCCCTATGAGGAACGGTTGCGAGAGCTGTGCCTCTTTAGCCTGGAGAAGAGAAGACTGAGAGGGGATCTTATCAATGTGTATAAGTACCTGAAGGGAGGGTGTCAAGGGGATGGGGCTGGACTCTTTTCAGTGGTGCCCAGCAACAGCACAAGAGGCAACAGGCACAAACTGAAACAGGCAGTTCCTTCTGAGCAGGAGGAGGAACTTCGTTACTGTGAGAGTGACAGAGTACTGGATTAGGTTGCGCAGAGAGGTTGTGGAGTCTCCTTCTCTGGAGATACTCAAAACCTGTCTGAATGTGATACTGTGCAGTGTGCTCTAGATGACCCTGCTTGAGCAGAGGGTTTGGACTAGATGATCGCCAGAGATCCCTTTCAACTTCAGCCTTTCTGTTACTACCCCAAAACCATCTCTTCTTCAGCCTAAACAAGCTCTCAGCCTTTCTGCACAGTGAAATGCTGCAGCCCCAGACCATCTTGATAGCTCTCTTCTGAAATTACTGCAGTCCCAAAACTGAGCTTTTTTTTTTTTCTTAAGGATGATCTAGTGAGTGCAGAGTAGAGGGGGATATTCCCTTCCTTTTGATCGGCTGTCGGTATTGCTGTTCCTACAGTGCAGGATACTGGTGGCCGTCTCAGCTACCAGGACACATTGGGGGCTCCTGCTGCCCTCCCTGTCTTCCCAGACTTGGGGCCTTTTCCACACGAGCTGCTCCCAGCCCATGTTGCTGCAGGAGGCTTATTCCTCCCCAGATACAAGACTTTGCAGTTGTCCCTGTTGTATTTTATCAGATTGGCCCACTCCAGCCTGTCTAGGTCCCCATGAATGGCAGCTCTGCCCTTAAGGCTATCAACTGTCCCCCCACCAGTTTGATATCATCTGCAAACCTGATAACAGCGTGCTCTGCTGCTGCCTCCAGGTCACTGAGAAAGCTATTAAACTGACTAGGTCCAAGGGCAGACCCTTGCGGTGCTCTGCTTGTTACCAGCTTCCATGCAGAGCACGACCCATTAGCTACCACTGCTGAACCTCATCATCCAGTCAGTTTTGTACCAGTCAATTTTGTGTGATTGTACATCTATCCAGCCCATAATGTTCCTACTTAGGTATAAGAATATTGTGGGAGGTGATGTAAAGGGAAGCATGGAGGTTTTCAGTGATCAAGATAGGGGTTTATGCAAGAATTTTGATGGAAAAGTTTGAAATTATGTAGGAATAAACAGGGAGATTTCCCTCTTGAAGAATGTCTGGGCCCAGGCCAAATGATTTGGATTATGAACATGAATAACTATGGCAATGACTGTGCTGCTGCTGCTGATCCTGCTGATGAAGAAGCATTGTAAGGAGAGATTAAGAGGTTGACTTTTTGCCCTCCTACACTTAAAACAGATGGTTTGGTTTCTTTTGTAAGTAGATTTCAGAAAGACAGTTGAAAGGATTTGGCTCAAAAGAGGCAAGTCCAACTGATTAAAAAAATCAATAAGCAAGTAATTACAGTTGGCTACATGAAATCCCTATATCTGTAGACAAGTCATGTAGAAAAGTAGAAAGATGGAAGTAGTATTTTTGGAAGAGGAGCATGGTTGTTGGTAGATAACTGCTAAAAACAAAAATGATAAATCAGATAGGGCAAAATGAAGTACCCAGGTCCCTGATGGCTGGGAATGTGCTTCAGGAAGGTGTAGAAGCTGAGAACTAGTTCGGTCAGGATTGGGGAGAGAATTTCAAGGCAGAATTTTAAAATGCAGGTATTCTTATTTTATACTGAAACACCTTTGACAGAATGGCTTAAAAGAATGGGAAGGTTGTAGTTGCTCTATTTAATGTTACATGCTAAGTTGCCTTTATTTTTTTTTTTTTTTTTATTTTAGTTACGCGGTGTCTTAAGTGATCAGGATTTACAAAGAAAATACTGTATTTAGAAAGAAATGTTTTCATGTGCTCTGTGAGTGTTTTTGTTTCATTATGTCATTAGTGAAAAGTTCTGAATTTTTGAGGCAGTAAGAAATTAGAAAATGACCTGGGCAGGAAATCGAGGAAGGATTATCTGACTTTAATTGTCAGTACTTTGAAACAACTTCTTCAAAATATGGAACTGTTAGTAATGGAAAAGTCTGGTGTTGAAAATACCATTGCAGATTCTATTAGATCCATGTGGAGTTTTTCATGTTCTAGACACTTCTTTAATAAATAAGTACATATAATGCCCTGTTGTCAACTTAAAAATTCTTAAAAATGCCTCTAGGATCCTCTCTTCAAAAGAATCTTTTTCCTTTTGCATAAATAAATATGCAGTTTTCTGAGAAAATCTTGAGCAAGGAATCTGGAGAAAAATAAGAATTTAGTTTCTAGAGGAAGTACTAGTTCAACATGTTTTTAGACAGAAGAGCATAAATAACTTAAGCCATCCAGAACTTTTCCTACTCCTTCCCATTAGTACTGGCTAAAGTCTGTGATGCAACTGTAACACTTTTACACCACGTGTGGGTTCTGGAGAAAAGAAGCCTTTTCTCAGTCCTTATTTTCTTCTAGGAGTTATTTTCTCTAGTGGAAAGCATTCATCTTGTTTTATAGTGTTGTGAACTCCACTGACTTTTGTTGAGCTAAAATGGGGACAGACTGCATTTTTGTCAGTAAATAAACCTTATTTTTTATATTAGAGATTAAAAAAATACATTGAAAAAATTAAGTGCAATACTTTAATAATATTTATTTATTTATTTATTTATTTGTATTCAGACTTGTAGAAAGTAATACAAATAACTCATGCAAAGCAGAATTTATCTAGGATCAATTCATACTTTTTAAAAGCTGTGAACAGCATGCTTTATAGAAAACATTATTAAAGCTGATGACTCAAGAATACTTTTTTGGTCTGTTTTTAATAAGATGGTTATACTTAACCATTTAAAAAACTCATAAGCACTGGAGAATAAAATATCTTGACATTCACTTCTGTTAGCATGAAAAATATCTTCAAGAAAAATTGAAATTGCTCCTGTGTGCAAGGCTCAAAATATTTTAGGTTAATTTGAAAGATGTCTTTTCCTAATATGTTCTCATCATCCCAGTCTGATTACACATGTTCTAAGTTCTAAAAATATTATTAAACAAGAAACAGAGTAAGAAGCAGCATCTTCTAAGGAATGTGAAGTGCTTTTGCAATTCTCATTAGCAGTTGTGAAAATATCTTCCAAAGTTTCAGTGGATCAATTTTCTGTTATACCAGCTACCACAAAAAAGAAAAAAAAAACCCTACTGTCACAATCTGTATCAGCAGTCACGCTAATAATGAAACTTGTAAAGTTTTTTTCTGTAAAGTCAGTGTAATACTTTCCTTTAGGTGAGTATTTTAAAACCTATCATCGTCATCTTTCTTGTATTCACTTCTTCAAATTAATTTTAGAAGAATTTCTATCATCTAATCGTTTCTTGCCATTTGTGTTTTGTGAAATGTAAATTTTATCTCACAGTCTGAATTAAATGTTGGCTATTACTCATGCAGTAGATAGGTCTGGTCAGAGAGGTGAAAATGGAAAAAATGTTGTAATGTATGTTGTTCACAACATCAGGTTACAAATGGTGTTCTTTTTTTCTTTTGCAAAAGGCACTGAGGCGTGAACTGAAGGATAAGGAGCAAACTATTCTTAATGCTGTGGACCAGGCACGAGTTTTCCTTGCTGATCAACCCATTGAGGGGCCTGAGGAACCAAGAAGGAGCTTACATTCAAAAACAGGTCAGAAAATGTTCTCTTCCTGTTTGGAATGGTCAGAAGGAAAGAAAAACTACTTACATGTCCCTTGTGCATATTTTTGTATCCCACTTTCTTCTTTAGGCTTTAGGATTTTCTATACCGTGTACTTACTGCTTTTATTTCAAAGTTTTGTCTCAAATGCTATTACCATTGTTTTGGAAATAACTGAGTTTTTAAAGTAGCAAGAAGGAAAACCTTTTGCATTTCCTTCTTCAGTTGCTGATTCATAACACTGGTGTCATCAGTTCTATTTTTTTTTTTTTTTTTTTGTTACAGTATCAAACACACACAACTTAAATACAGCCAGAAAAGCAATTCAAGGACACAGATTCAAATGTGTTATTAAAATCTATGTATGTTCCTATTGCAAAAGTTTATCCTGCAAACGGAAATACAACGTAGTTTGTGTTATGTGTTGTTAGAAGTAAAAGGAATCAGCAGTCATTACAGAATCTCAAAGATTCAAACTTCAGCTAAATTATTGCTAAGAAATGAAATACAGCTATCTTCGAAGTGATGTTTGTTGAGATATTTGGCTATATCAGAGATCAGCAAGGTAATAATAATCCCCTCCCCCTTAATCACTATTTAGAAAAACTTACTAACTATCATTGTAGTTACATGTAATATTTGGAATACAATTAAGTCATGTTATTGTTTTGTATTATAAGCTACAATATTATAAAATCTTACTACTCTAAATTACATAAAAATTATTTTTGGAAAGAGGTTGTGATTTGCAGAAATGCCAGTTGCCTTAAGATGTGAATAATTTAGTGTTCTCTATAATTTACAAAATTACAGTATTGCGACTTCTATCCAGAGCTAAAGTTTTTTCTTCCTTTACGTCATTGAATCTCCATAGCAAACTTTTCAGTTTTGTTCAGTGGAAACAACTTATCTTTCCTGCATCCATGCTTGCTTTGTTTTGCTTCTGTGCACATTTTTATACAGTTCTCCCATTCCCTAATTTGATTTTGCAAATAAGTTTGAATACCTGCTGATTAAAGCCAATGAACAATTTTCCCCCGTGGCTATTTCTTACATCTTAGTTGTACTGTACTGTAGTACTGTATTTTACTACTTTCTGTTTTGAAATCCTGATTCCTGAAAGCATTGTGTTTGTCATTACTCACAAATCTGTCTGATGTATTGCATCTGTAATGCTTTATTTGGTCTAAACTGCAAGAAACCTTGCAAGTGAAAAATAATAAATGCTGATTTTATATTTATTCATTCAGTCACAAAGTTTCAAGATATCGGTCTCCTTTCAGAAGCTGTAGAAACACCCCAGGCAAATGAAGCCAGAGCATAAAATGTTGTCAGTGTAAAATGCTCACTTTCTAACAGGGGTTAATAATCAATAACCTAGCAAGTTTTGACAGGAAGTGCAAAAGCAAACTTCAGATGATAAGATGCATCATAAATTCTTGTTATGCAATTTTTTTATTATTACTTTTTAAATATATATGTATATGTGTGTGTGTTTGTGTATGTGTATATATAAATCTTACGATATACAGATGGCAATGAGAACATGATAGCAGGGAAGTTGATGACCATGGTAAGCTGCATAGTAATAACGGTGAGGCAGATGGTCTGCAAGTGATATATGAATGTCTCCTGTGCACTCATCATATTTCAAAACCAATTGAATGTGATCACACTGGGAAACTTCATAGATGCTTTACATTAAGTTTATTTTACTTTTCCTTCTGTAGATGCAGATGTCCTAGTTCCACACCCTTTCTTACTTTGAGTAGTACAGCACTTTCTGTAGGTTAACAGACTTTTAGGCCAAAAAGCCTCACGGAACTATCTACTCTGTCTCTTACATGTCATAAATTTCACTCAGGACTGAGTCTAGTAAATTGTTTTCTGACAGGTAATGCCACTGATCTCCAGAAAGATGCTTCTCTGTGTTTGAAGACATCCAGAGATGCACATCTTTTCTTCTGGCTAGCCATTTTCAGGGAAAACTGTCAGTGTGGACTTACGTTTGCTTTTGAAAATGTCTTAATTTTTTTTTCCCGTCAGCCTGTTAATCACTGGTATTCTTGGCAGTAGCTATAAATATAAGTAGCTCCATTAACTTAAGTGAAGTACTCTCAATGTTACTAAGGGTGAAGGAATCTCATTTTAGATTGAAAATTGATGGTCTATTCTTTCAGATGATCTTGTGCAGTAAATAGCACTGTAAGATCATGATCTAAACAGATGGCTTTGGTTGCTTCTATATTACAAGCAACAAAAACTTTTATTTTTAGAAATCATTGTTACAGTAATTGAAAAATCACTGTTTCTTGGAGTTAGTTTCTTACCTTCGGTGAAGGCAGGTGTGTTTAGGTGGCAACTACTCTGAAGAGAAGAAAGTGTGAAAAACATCCAGTCTTTTATCCTGTCCCTTAAGATACAGTGCTATTGTTTTGCCCATTTTGCAAGGATTAAGAGTATATTGGATTAAGTGTCTCATGATTCTTGCAACATCTATCAATCTCTCTCTACAGAGAAATTAAATGGTGAAAATAATGGTGAAATCCTGCCACGATTCTAGAGTAGCATCAATTCAGTCTCATGTACGTTGTAATAAATAAAGGTAGTCTGAGTAACCTTTTCACAAGCATACTTAATTGAAGAAAGCATTACTTTACTAGAACATCCCATAGCTATTCATAATATTTAAAAATAAATGCTATCATATCTTTCAGACTTCATATTTGAAACTTTCTCTGCTCCTGTATAAAACTCACATGACAAATTAAACTAAATCATACTGTAATTTAGTCTTTGTATCAATTGTCTGATTTTACCTAATTTGCATTTGGACTGTTATGTAAAAATAATTCTGTCAAGGCATAAAGTACTCAGTGATATCTTAATTTTCTCCTTTTTCCAAGCAGATTGACCCTGGAGAATTCTCTGTGTTCAATCCTTGACTGATACACTTGCTGATTCTAAATCTCTTTCCTCTTTCTTTACCTTCTTCCTCTTGCCCATTTTTTTTTCTGGTTGTTTTCCAGGCCAGGAAATTACATTGTTGCTACAGAGCAAGCAGTGAGGGAGATTTAGGAGAAAATTGCTAACAGTCTTTTTTGAACTTGGTCATACAAGACCTATTTTAAGGATTTTTGCATAGAGAGAGACACTTGGTTACGTCCCAAGAGGATAGAGTATAATATTGGTTATAGGATGCCTCATTATATTCTGTTACTGCTTGTAACATTTTTGTGACATCACTGAAGTTACTGAATAAGTCAGGTCAGGTCATGAGGTTTCCTTGGTTTCATCTTCTTTTCTGTGTTGGCCTTCTACTGTACTGCGTAGTAATTACCACATTCAAACACTGTCCCTTGATGTCCAAGAAACTTCCTTTGCAATTAATTTTATCCCTCCTATGTCTTCTCTTCTGATCCTCTTCCCTCCTCTCCTCCCACCTTCCCACTCCTTCATATTTCCTTAGGGAGCCCCATCTCAAAAAACATGCCTTACCCTTCTCTTGACTTTGAACTTCAGCAACTAAATGGAGCTGACTGATAAACCACCAGGCCAGCCACTGAATTTTATAGATGAACAGGACAAGGAAATTGGAAATGTTCACGTTTTTAGCTTTGTTGTGACTTGTCTGTGGAATAGTAGAAAACTTAATTATAATTAGCTGCTTGCAGATCTTTAGATCTATGGCATGGCTTCTCAGATCCCTGAACTGTTAGGGAATTTAGAGGCTATGGGAAACACAGAAGAAACTAGAAATATTTTCTTTCCCTGGGGTTCAACAGATCAATGATATAGCTTTACTAAAATTCTGTCCTTAAAATTGCATTGATGTAGTGAGGAAGTGGAGCTGATTTTTTTAGAAGATAACATAAATTAACATCCCAGCAGATTAGGCCACTACTTTGATTGTCACTGAAGTAGTGAATATTTCCAGGAGTCTGCAGTAATATTGATGTGGTTTAGTAGCTTCTAGTCCTGTTAAGGCAATCAGATTCCTAGCCTTGAAAGCTGTTATTTGGTAGTGAAGGTGGTTGTGATAAATGCATCATTTAAAATTATTTAATCTATTCCATCTGTTATCTCCTTTAAGTGCAGAAAACCTCATAAATGACATTTGTGTTACAAGAGATATGTATTAATATGTATCAGTGAATTATATACATGTACTTTATTTAAACTACAGAAATATGACAGTCTCCTGTATCAGGCATAAATGAAAGTGGAACCTCTTTTTTTCCTTGTGGAACACACTCAGATACGTTCTCTAGCACGATTTTTTGTTTCCATTCCTAACCACCTGTGTGAGTCCATACAGCTATTGCATGCTACTGGAATAGTTCTTTATTTTCTGCTACCCACCAAGACTGAGTATGAAGTCTCTGAGTATGAAGATTAGAGGAAGTGCTTAAGAGAAGGAGCAGCATATAGGCCACTGAAAGTCAGTGGAGTTGTCCTCCTAAATCTCTTACACTTTGAACTTTCCAGCCTGTGTTACAGTTTTGGAGCTCATGCACTTGTGATTTTGAGTTTCATTACAAAAAAGGAAAAACCTTTAAAAAAGTAAAAACTGCAGAAGGATGCAGCTGTTCAGGAGATAAGCCCAAACTGACTAAATATCCCTTTCTCTTTCAACTAGTCTGTTAGTCACCATTTCAGCTACGTAAAACCCTTTCTTTAGTAGAGCCCTGAAATTCTTTTTGTAGTATCTAGATGGTTGCCTGTCTGAAGTCATATCAGTAAAGTTCAAGGAAATCGTTACTGTTTCTGAGTGGCATGGAGTGCAAACTTAGAGGAGTATTAAGCCTTAATTTTGAACAACGGAACCTTGGAAACACACTCAGCCTGGGGGCATGGTGATCAATTTTATTATTGTCTATCTTAAACATGAGGACATCAAGATGTAAGCAGGGATTTGTTCTTGACCCATACACTATGTTACAGACATGTTTTATTTGAAATACTGGGATGCTTCACAGGTGGAAGCCACATTCTTAAACTTTACCTTGTTTTAAAGAGCGCAGGAACCATCAAAGTCTTGTCTATAACAAGTCTCTCAGTTATGCTACTAACAACGTAGCTGATTGATGGACGTCAAAGGTTAGAACCTTATTTGAAAGAAAATTCCTTTCTTAAGCTCTGAAACAAACATAGCTAAATGACGTTATAAATGAGCTTCAATATAGCAAATTGGAAGCTGCAGTGTGTTAAACAATATAAAGCGTACAGAAGAGAAGACATACTGAGGAAACTTGCTTAGCAGGTTGGTGAGCAATTCAAAAAAGTTTAGAACATGGGTATTTTCTTAAAATCAAGAGCTATTAAAAGACATCATCTGCTGATGATTAAAGGACATCTGTTAAAGGACAGCACTGTCTATTGTTCTTGGCTTTTCTTTTTATTATCTCTTTTTGTTTCATTTTGCAGTAAAACATTGTTTTGGCTTTGTTTGAAATGCAGTTAGAGGATGTGCATCTGTTTCCTTCTGTCTTTCTTCAGTCTACCTGCCATACGTGCTGTGCCAAAAATAAAATCTTTACTGGTCTTTGGAAGAATAAAAGGCTTCTTACAATCTGCAGCTGCAGTACTATGAAGAGGAACATAGAATTGCTTCCTTGGTTGCACAGAGTAACTAGAATACAACAATGATAATATGCCTGTCTTCATTAGTACTTTTACTTCAACAAGAATTGGAAGAAGACATAGTAGTTTGGTGGCTCTATAACACTACTCTTATCCTTGATTTTTTTTTTCTTGTTTTGCAGCAGGCCTGGACTAAAACTGAATTTATACCTGCTTTATAGTTCTTGAGCAGCACGAGCATCAGACTTCTGCTGTGCAAAAATATTATGATCTTGCTTTGAATCATACCATTTACAACAAAATGGCAGCTAGTTTTTACTGAAAAGTGTGTGTTTTGATTATACTGATGAATTACACTGGTTATACTGAAAAAAAATAGTCTGTTCTCAGGATTGCTGTATTTTCTTTAGCTTTATGGGGATAGATGCTATGGGAAAACTTAATTATCTCTTTTAACCAGAAGGTATTTTCTCTTTATTTCAGCTGTTGTTTTGCATCCTTCCCACCAGTGCCCACTGGGAAATCTCACTGGTCGGTATTTAAGAGATATATATATTTGCTAGTATTGTTCTCATTTCTCTTTATCGGGAGACTATACTCCAGACTCTTTCCAGAAACACGTACATGAAGTTAGAAACTTTGGGTATTTATTTCATCTGCTTTTGCAATGTTGACTTCTACTGACCAGAAGTAATTTGTATTTTTATCCTGCAAGACTTCAGTCCTTCACTCTTGGTTTAATTATATTTCTCTCATTTCTGATTTCATTTTTCTTTTTTGATACAAGAAAACCTAAATAGATGAAAATTACTGTACTTTTTATTTATTTTGACTGCATGTGCAATAGATACTTGAAGTAGAAGAAAAAGATGACATGTTGCGTGGTTGCTTGAATGATTGAGTGCTGGCTAATTGCTACATTTCCAGAATAACCAGTTTTTGCTTGTTCTTTAAGCTTCCTGTTCCTTTACTACTTTGTCATAAGTAAGTTTTCTGTTGGGATTGTTAAAAACTCAGAGAATGATTTCATTGGAGTGATGCAGAAGACTTCATTATGCGACTGCTTTTGGTTCTGCTACTTACAAGTTTGACAATATGACTATTCGACAGTTTTACCTGCCTAAATGCTCTGAAGCTGTACATAATGATTACAGTGCCATTTCATCCAATGCTTTTGCCATGAAGATTCATTGAACCAAGAAAGAGAACATAATTAGACACAATTGGACATAATTAGAGAAGGAGGGGGCATTACATCAGCTGCAGTTCTAGTATGCTGTATTAAGAATATAGTAAAATAAGGAAAATTAGCCTAATTATGGCAACACAGAAAGAGATCACTAACTGAGAATGTAGGGATGAAACAAAATTGCTTTAAAATCAAAACTGTTAGAGCCAGGACTAGCTTAATTCATCTGAAATAAATTCTTAAACAAGAAGAATTTTCTTCTTCCTTAACTTTCCAGGGCAATTATTCTCCATATATGTAGGCATGTAAAGAAACTACATGCTGTAAAGTTCAGTCTAAAGTGTTTTCCTCCTGTGGCAGTCTGTCTCTGCTAGAGACACAGGAAAACTTGGTGCTTTCATCACTTTGTGACGAAAGATGCTTATTAAAATCCAGTTGTTGCTCTACAGAAGCAGTACTTTTTTTTCTTTTTTTTCTCCCTGACTGCAAGGTCAGTTAATATCTTTGTTCTCTGGTAAACAGATAGTCCAGTGAAGATAGGCTTTTCTTACTTTCTGAGCAGCTGCTGAGGTGGGGATAATGTAATAAGTGCCATTGGGGCGGGGGGGGGGGGGAATAGGAAGGCTAATCAATCAGAAGACATCGTACTAAGTGGGGACATAACAGCAGCGACCAGTATGTAGAGTTTTTTTCACAGCATAAGGGAACGGTCTTTGTTTGCCAGTATGTTTAATGACACATTGATGAAAAGAATTTCAAACTCATAGGAGAAAATTCTTTCTGTTAAGATATTTTTTATGAAGCCAGGTATACAATTCTACCCTATGCGATCAACATCTTGATGAATATGATCTCTGCTTGAAAAATGTAATGTGTTGCTCATTAATAAGTTCGGTTTTCATGACTGAAAAGGTAAAGTCATACAGTCATTTATCTCTTAAATAAACAGATGCTGAATGGTTTTATGGCTTGTGAAAATGTCTGTTTGGCTTTAGTTCTACAGTAAATGTCTTTTTAAGCCAAGTTTACAAGCATTCTCAAGGTTTTTGTGAAATAAGGCAGTCTTGTAGTGAATCAATATTTTTCAAGTAAAATATACAGCAGATACCCTTGCACAATGACACTGATTTTCAAATAGTCTTCAAATATCTTTCCACAAATTCAAAAGAATATGTATGTTTTCTTCTCTGTACTGTTTGGGTTCTTATACTGTCCTAGTTGACCCCAATTTTCCCTTCCAAAAGAAGTAAGTTTTCTGTCAAAAGCTGCCTTGTTTCAGCTGGCCAGGCAAATAGAATCAGATCATCCTTGCCCTTGTCTGTCCCTACTTATTGCTACAGCCACTTGTTTGTTTGTTTTTATTGCTTCTATCTCATTAAGGGAGAGAGAAGCACCCATTGAGTCCAGTTGTCAGTACCATTATAGAAAACCATCCAAGTTTTGCATGAAAATACTCAGCTCTTACTAAAGATTTTAGATGTTCCTTGTCGAGATACTGCTCATCCTAAATGACCTGCTAATCATCTAGTTTAGAACTATTAAAGCCTTCTTACTCGCTACTCTTTTATGCAAAGGTGATAGTTTGGGGGGTCTAGTAACAGGTAAAGGATGATGCAAGTACTTGACATTTGATAAAATTGTCAGATTGCAGTTTACATATGTGTAACATTAACTTACAGAAAAAACCAATGTCCAGTTCTTGGGTATGATGACCCTTATTCCCACAGTTTTAAGATGCCAACAGAGGAGACTTATTCCACTGGGTCTGCAGCTTTCTGTTGCCTTTGTACAGAGGTCAATATTACTTTTCCTTGTGTAAAGCTTTCCAGTTTCAGGATTAGTCCTCATTTAGGGTTCTGCAGCTTTAACTTCTGAGGCCTCATTGTCCATTTTACCATACTGAACACTGCCACTAGGTGTAACTTGCCTACATGTTACACTTGAGCTTCTAAAGTATTTGCAGTCCCTTAGTCACTGGACTGTTGTTGATTATCATTATTTTATAAATGGCATATTATTATCCGTAACTGTGAATAATTCCAAAATAAATTCCACTAGTAACTTCATTGATATCTCTAAGAAAGCAATTTAGGTTTTTTTTAAATTTAAGCTCTATCTCTCTCCTTTTTTTTCTTTCTTGATTTTATTTATTTATTTAAAAACAATTTCTGCAAAATTTTGCAAAGCTTAGGGTAAAGATCATCCCAGAGCTGTGTTGTCCTGTGGTATTCTTTATCATATTGTCAATTACTAGAATTCAAGAGACATAGCACAATTTGTCATAGCCTGTCTTTGGTCTTAATCTTCACTCTGGTCTGTCAGTGTCACAAATTGTGGTTTATTTTCCTATCTCTGTATTCCAGAACTACAGACATAATTTATATCCCTCTGCATCCAATTAAGCACCATAGCTTTTTGTCACCACTGTTCCTCCTAAATTCCTTTTCTGAAGCATCATCTTATCATTGTGGTATCCCTGAGCATAGCTATGTTCAGCAAGCACAGTGCACATCAGTAGTTTTCTGAAAGAGCTTTTTCAATTCTAGAACTCAATACATGCTCTGCAACCTACAGTCTAGGTATTTGTCTTTATGTTCTCAGTGGTTTTCACTCTTGTTGATGGTCCTTGCCTCCTGTTCTCTCTGTTTTTTCATTCAGATAAATTAATGTTACTTCTACATTTAGAAGAATAGCACCTGCCTTTTTCAACTATAATTTATTTTGTATCAACTATTTTCAGTGCATTTTCCAATATTGGGAACAATAGTTTTATCATCAGAGGTATAGTAATATAATTTTTGTAACCACCACGGTGTATTTTTTACTTTGACATTCACTTATCCTTCCAAAAGCAAAAAAATTCTATTTGCCTTTGTTTGTTTTTTTTTCTCCATAGATGAACTAGTCAAAGTTTAGTCAGTTATACCGATAGCCTTAAAGACTATAAATCAGTATAGAGAAGGTTGTATGACTCATTTGACTTCTAACAAAAGTGATCTTTTCATCACATAATGTATATAATTTATTCATAGACAACATTTGAATTTTAATCGCAAAAAATACTGTGATAAAACATTTCTATAGTGCCCTGGACTTAATTTAAGAGTGAGAGCAGGCCACTTGGCTTAGCTCTAGGATATGCGTGTCTCTCCTCTTACTTTATTCTCTGATTTCTCAATTATTTCACATTTTCCCTGCTTTTTTCTCTGCCTGCAGAAACTGCAGGGTTGCTACATAGAAGGAGAATTGTCTGGCACAGGTTTTGTTTGTTTGTCATTACTGAAGTGACCCTTCCCTAACGAAGAAGGCTCTCTGTGACTTTTTTTCACCAAGGCCATCCTAAGTATCAGTCGGCAAGGCCTGCTGAGGATCTCCTAGGGTTTTCTTTTTTCTTTCTGACTGACTGGGTCTTGCTCAGTCTCAAAGACTTAGGAAAAGCAATGACAGAGGGTAGTATTACTCATGGGCTGCCTGACTGGTGTCCCAAAATCATCTGTTGCAGAGAAGAGATAAGCTACTGCCTTACTCCTGCCTTTTACTTGATGTAAAAGAGGGCTGAAGTGTGTCTGTTGTGTGGAGTGTTGTCCAGTCTCCTCCAGGCTCACAGGGGAATAGGGATTTAAATATAAGCAACTTACTGAAGCAATCAGTATCGTCATCTGTGGCTATGTCTCATGGTTGTGTGCATGCCCATTTTAGCTTTGTATACTTCGTGGCAGCTGGTCTTCGCTGATGTGAATGGGATTTTCCAGGTACAGCTGCTGAGTTATCCCAGGGGATTTATGCATCTAAGCTTGAAGTTAGTGAGAAATAGTGCATCATAAGCTCAGCTCTTTTTCAGTCAACAGGTTCATAAAACAATTTTGGATTTGGAATACCTATTTAAACACCCTTTTAAAACTCCAGTGTTAACACAAAAATGGATGTAGAATTGCAGAACTACTCCCCTGGTGGTACTCAGAGTGCCACACTTGCATTTTGCTAGTAAGTAGAAAAGGAGATGTTCTGGGGATATGGTGATAACTGATCCAGAAAACTAAGGGTGGTAACTGATCCAGGGAAAAAAGCACTATTTTTGTTCTTTCTGCATGAAATGGGCCCAGACTTCAATTGCAGTTTCCAATAGAGAAGAATGATCTCTTATTTCTTCCTCCTGTCTCTCCCAAAGTAACAAACACAGCATTAAGCTGCCTTTGTTTGGTGCATATCATAACATATGGAAATTGGGAATATTATTCTGTTTGCTGACCTGGTTGTATTTTATCATTAAGAATAATTAATACTTACTTTATTAATAGCAATATGGACTTTCTGATACTCTGTTCCATTTAAAATAAATTAACAGTTGACTCTGGACTCATCAGATATGAACTTTCTTGAATATGCACCCCAGACAATTCTAAATCTGTTTAACTACACATGAATGAGAGAAAAAATAAACAGCAAAACTTTTTTTTTTTTTTTTCCTCTGCAGAGTTGACCCCTGAGGAAAAAGCTATGAGGATTGCCAAAGCTATGCGTAAGCAGTCCTCAGAGGTAAAAGAGAAATGGGAGAACCTAAATGCCAGTGCCAACATCTGGCAGAAGCAAGTGGACAAAGCATTAGAAAAACTGAAAGACTTGCAGTGTGCCATGGATGACCTTGATGCTGACTTGAAGGAGGCTGAAAACGTGAGGAATGGCTGGAAACCTGTGGGAGACTTGCTCATAGATTCATTACAGGATCACATTGAGAAAACTGCTGTAAGTGTGGAACTTCTGGGAAGTACTTAGCCTACGTAAGAGTCAGATCTCTCCATTCTATTGCACTTAATATTGTGAAATATGTATACACAGTATACTTAAATTCTCAAGTGCAGTGCCTAGTTAATTTATGGACAAGATCCCTGTGCACTGGTTTTTAAAGCCTAGAGTTAAGGTCAGTTCACACTTAAACATATTATCACTGTGCAGTGTCTCAAAGTTCAATGCTGTGTTGCATTCATGTGTCAGCTATGATTGTATAAGGACATGTGATTAGCCAGCTACAGATTTGTATGGCATACAACATTCATTACATATGAAAAAAATATATATTTGTATTTAAATATTTTCTACCTGGAAAAACTGTCTAACCCACACCTAGGTCATGAGTGTGTTTGGAGCTTTGCCCGAACACCAAAGTATGAGTTTACCATCCAGGCAGATGACAGCAGGCTCCCCTCTTTTTTTTTTAGTGGTGAGCTGTCATATATATTAAACCATCTTTGGCAACTTTGTTTTTAGAAAACCTTTTAGACCTGGTTTTAATAGTGCAAAGATATATTCGGAGCTTTAATTTCTGTTCGTTAGCTTTCACAAACTGCACGAGTTGTCTATTTTATGTTGTGTAGGTGAAAAATTTTATTTGTTCTCACATTAGCCTGATCTCTCTCAATCATCTATGATTCTGTTCTGTGAATGAATGTGGCAAAATAATAGAAGACCGTGGCATCAATGTGCGTGACCATCCATGACTTCAGTATGGAAAGCTAGTGATGGAAGGATGAAGAGTTGTGGATTGCAAACACTTTGCAGCAAATACTCTATTATACGTACATAGCCCAGGGATTCAATGTACTAAATTAACACTTAAGAGTGCTTTAGTTCACATGTATCTGTGTACGCATCCTTATTCTCCAAATTTTGTTGCTGCTTTCAGGCTTAATGGAATCTAATATCTTTAAATCAAAGGCAGTCAAAGCTGATTTATGTCCAGTCTGCTGCTGATTTGAGAAGAGTAATGTGTCTCC
Organism: Rhea pennata; assembly: GCF_028389875.1. Classification (NCBI taxonomy): domain Eukaryota; kingdom Metazoa; phylum Chordata; class Aves; order Rheiformes; family Rheidae; genus Rhea; species Rhea pennata. Next base: position 55,086,953 of record NC_084665.1, read on the forward strand.
TCCTCCCCTTCTCTACGTTTTAATATAGATACTAAAGAAAGTGCTAACATGCTGATGCTGAATAGCTCTTTGTTCTCATTTTAGGAAGCAATTTGTCATATCTTAATGGCTTTTCTATAAAGGAGAGTAAAGCAAAGTCTTTTAGATTTTCATTGTTGTGGAAAAACTGAAACATCTGCTAAAGTAATAGAGACCTGCTGGCTCTCTGGAAGCCAACTGCTTCTGTAACAGTAGGTTACTGGGCCTGATTAGAGAGAGTTTGAAGGGAGGTAAATAATTGAATTGTCCAAAGAAAAAACTTTTCTAGTTGTTTTTTCGCTTGCTTCTTAGTGTTTAGTCAAGCCATCTATAGGACTGAACAGCTAAATGCTCATGGCAGGAAAAGACATCTGATGCATCTTTTCATATGTAACTCAAACTACATCAATTTTATTTTTAATACTGTATTTAGTTCCGTTTGATTCAATAAACTTTTTTTTCTTCTTTTTAATCATTGTAATAGTTTTAACTGTACAATTCTAATTAGGTAAAATGTTGTACTCTTTTTCCTTAGAAGATAAATTTCTTCATGCTTTGCTAATTCAGTAATAGTTTTTAAATAGAATTTTTGTCAGCTGCTTTATAGTGGAAAACTGTACATTTTGTTTTAAGAGTCCTAGACAGGAACTGTGCTACTAAAGCTCCTAATACAATGTTGCATATTTCTACTTGGATAGAAAGACTCTAAAGCCATATGGTAGCACTAAATACTTTATTTAAATTGTAGTACTCTGGTTTAAGAGCATAATTTGGATGTGGGCAGTTGGGTAATTTTTATACTGTTTCTGACTCCAAAGATGACTATGAAGTAGTTGATAAGAGTAGTGAAGTAAATGACCTTTCTTTGCTAGAAGACTTGGAGTTGCATGTAGTTCTTAGCATAAGGTGCCACATTAGTCACCACTCTGCTGAGTTTAGTTTGGCTTTCTTGCTGCTCAGGAGATGACTGTCAAGCATAAATGTATGCTTACTCTTGTAGGCTTTTAGAGAAGAAATTGCTCCCATCAACTTGAAAGTTAAAACAGTGAATGATTTGTCCAGTCAGCTGTCTCCACTTGACCTTTATCCATCATTAAAGATGTCTCGTCAATTAGATGATCTTAACATGCGGTGGAAACTTTTACAGGTATACTTCTGAATGCATATGGTAGAGGTGGGTGGTGGCAATGCGCCTCTCTTACTTTTCTGTTCTCTTAAAAAATACGCTATTACCATGATTCCATTATTTCTCTCTTCAAGGTGTTACTCTGGTGGTGCAGAAGCAACAAAGGGAGCTGTCTTTCCTTTGCCATCTTAACTGATAGCTTTCTTTTTCAGCTATCTCAGCAGTTTACTCACTCAAGAGACCATATTAATCTCTGGAGACAAGCGATGACTTTTGTCACATACTTTTTATACAGTTCTCTAGCAGTATTTTTACTCCATAAGTCATTGTTACTGACAGCTAACCTGCATATTTCTGTTGTTTCCAACGCATGTGGAATTTGGTTTATTTTGTTCTTGACTATTCAGTTTCTGCAGGAAATTTTGATTGAAATGACTTAACTATTAGTAGAGCTGTAACAAGATGTGAGTAATAGCATATTTAGCATTGTAAAATAGAAGAGGGGCTGGTATAAGCAAGATTCATATTGCTTAGTTATGATTATTGGTGCTTAAATGATCTGAGAAAGGTTAGTTGAAATGTGTCTAGTTTTATCTGTAACTAGACAGTTAAAACTTACTGCACTTTCATCCCGGATGATTTAATAAAGCTGCTTACATCAGTTAAAGTTCATTTAGCAATCTTTTCACTTTCTCTCTCTTTTTGTAGTAAATATTTTTTGCAAATCAACTTTTGTGTATTTCTTTCCCTGGCTCCTAAGGGGAATATGAAGTGTTGGAAAGAATTGGGGGAAGGCTAGAGGGTCATTTGCCTCTGTAGGTGAGGATGGTGGAACAGAATTTGAAAAACTGAAGTGTCAGCTTCTGGGCTAGTAGTTTTGAATCAGTCTGCCCTGAGGCATAAAATTATTAATCAGTCATATTTGTTCTTCCCTCTCTTTAATATAACTTGATATTGGAATTTCCTTAAAGAGAGTTAACTAAGCAGCCAAGCCCCTACATGTTCTAGTGTAGTTTTAATTAGTAAACTGGAGGAAGTCATATCAGCCCGTGAAGCAGTACATTCTGTGTTGGAAAGGCAGCTGTGAGATCAATACAATCAAAGGAAGACCTGCTGACTCTAGAAATCTGGACAAGGGAAGGGTTGAGAGGGACTCAGAAATTTCAGTAGTCAGCGATAGTCACCAGTTCATTATTGATCTGCACTACTCGTACAAAAACACTGCAAGATACTTTTATCAAGCAAAAAAATGAAAAAAATAGCCTTGAATGGCTCTGTGATAAATAAGTGACACAAAGTCAACCTTACTTTATTTAACCAAAATGAATGTAAATCACTATTTTTTATTATCGTGACCCTGTTGTTACAAAGTAAATCTGATGTAAATTTTATGTGTATGTGTTTATGTGTAGGTGTCTGTGGAGGATCGCCTTAAACAGCTACAGGAGGCACACAGAGATTTTGGGCCTGCATCGCAGCACTTTCTTTCCAGTAAGTGCTTTGAATAAATTGTGTTTGAGAAAGCCTTGGGTACAGTCATATCTTAAACACTGCATCTCCTTTACTGACTGCCCTCCAGGTACCACTCTGGCTGGAGCGCAAAAAATTCCTTATTGTTATTTGCCTCCCTGTTTCTGCGGGGAGGACTTCACTGAAGTCCTCATTGATGTGCTTCCCTCAAGGATTACATCACTGTCTCCCTGAGTTATGGTTCTTCCCATGGTTGCTTTCTTGTTTTGTTCTTTGTCATTGTCTGCAGCAAGGTCTGACTGATGGCCATTTTAGAGCCCTTATGTGTTCATAACTACATCTTCTCATTCCTTGCTGCCTTTCTCTTCAGCTTTCTCTTCCATGCTTACTGGGATGGCACAAGAGAAGAGCTATCTGGATTTTTGCAGACCAGAGCATTATTAAAAGGCTTCATTTTGTACATTCCTAGAACTTCAAAAGAAGAGAAGGGAAAAGCACATTTGCATCACTTCTTCAGACAAATTATTGCATCTTTTTCTTTTTTGTGAAATTCCTAGAGAAATAAGCCTATGATCTCCAAGTATTCCTAGGAGAGGGCAAAAATAGATGCTTAAATCTCTCATTCTCATTTTGATTTATTCATTGCAGATAGATAGGTTGTGATATCAAGATCCATGTTGATTTTCTGATCTTCTAGCCCAACTACCATCATCAAAGTTTATGATACATGATGTTAACCCAGGCAGCTCTCCAGTTTTGACTGAATACCTCCATAATGATGATAAAACAATTTCAAGAGTTATGAAAAATGAACATAAAAATGAGCAGCTTTGTCCCAGAGATATTAAAGCACCATATGTGCTATATTAGCTAAATAGCCAATATAATTTAACTCATTAAGTAAATCTTGATTTCTTCTTGAGTTATGTGGCAGCAGTAGTCTTATTTCAAATTGACAAGCAGTTTCTGGATGAACATGGTAAATAAGGTGCAGTATATTTAATATATTGCAGGTCTTAGGCAAAACAGGTCTTGGATACACTATTCCCCTGTTTAAATTGACAGAACAAACCAAAAACTGTGAAAATACATTTTTGGGGGTTGGTTGGTTAAGGATTTTTGCTATATAAACCTAATCTGAAGTGTAGTGTTGCTGCTGTGGGTTTATAGCATTTCCAGTCTCAAACCTGTAACCTTGACCTGGAAAGTACAGCTACTTAATCAGTTGCTAATACAAGTATATAGAGGCACCTTTGGCACCGTTAAAAAGAATGCCAATTCAATGCTTTAAGAGACAAGTCAGTCTGGTTTCTGTAATTAAGAGATTAGGAAGCAACATAGCCAAGTTGCATTTCCCACTAACCTACCTGTTTTGAGAAGTTCCTGACTTTAGTCCTGTGTCTTGGTAACCTCTCCTCAAGTGTACCAGTGCAACTGCTTAGGTGACTAGTTTGATCCATAAAAGGATCCTTACATAAAACTAGGAAGCCTGTCACGCAAGGTTGGCTGATTTTGTTTGCCTTGACTTGGATCATCTCCTTAATTTGGCTTACAGGGTCCCACTACAAATAACTGTATCTGCAAAACCGAGTGAAGTGGTAAACTAAGTTGGGAGAAGCTGGCGTGAGTAGCTGGAGGCAAAGGAGACTTGGAACTCCTCAAACTGACTTTGTTGCTGGATAAAAAATGTTCACAGAATTACATCTGAAGAAACTGTACAGTGCCTTAGCAGTGTGCCTCAGCCTTGCTTAGGGCATCTTTGGGGCTTGAGAGGACACAATTTGCACATTCCGTGCAAAAGTCAAGGAGAGAACATTTCAAGAATGCATGTTGGTAGATACTGCAAAGAACCAGAGATGAATACCACCAAATGCCTTCAAATGCCTGTTCAAAGCATCTCTGAATGACGACTAGCCTTTTACTGATATCTGCAGCACTCCTAGTGAGTGCCAGAATCAATAACTACTCTGTACAGATTTCATCAAGAAACAGATTTTAAAGAAGAATGGGAATTTCATTTTGCAGAGGTTCATGCAGCACAGAAAACGGGCAATGTTTTAGAAAGATTTTTCCCAAATAAGTATAGTATCACCTGAACTGTAATAAGTAATATTTGACATAAATTCATTAGATTGTTTAGTTCATATCTCTGTGCAGAATACCTATAGTCTCTCACAGAAAATAAGCCAACTCCATGTAAACTGTGGCCAGATTTTTCATCTTAGTTAGGTGACATAATTAACATAGTAGTACCTCAGTAGCCAAAGATGCCAAATTGCAGCATTAAAGAATGAAACTCCAGAGCTGATATCCTCTTTCACCTGTTTGCTTGATTCTCAAGTCAGTCTTCAGCATTCAGCCTGTTTAGCCTGGAGAAGAAAAGACTGAGAGGGGATCTTATCAATGTGTACAAATACCTTAATGGGAAACGCTAAGGGGATGGGACAAACTCTTTTCAGTGGTGTCCGGCGACAAGGCGAGAGGCAACAGGCACAAACTGAATCACAGGCAGTTCCTTCTGAGTGTAAGAAAGAACTTCTTCACTGTGAGAGTGACAGAGCACTGGAACAGGTTGCCCAGAGAGGTTGTAGAGTCTCCTTCTCTGGAGATATTCAAAACCTGCCTGGATATGATCTGTCTAACATGCGGTAGGTGACCCTGCTTGAGCCAGGGGGGTTGGACTAGATGATCTCCAGAGGTCCCTTCCAACCTCAACCATTCTGTAATTCTTAAATCAATTCTTCAGAGAGGGAGGAGCTCAAAAGTGGGCCATGCTTGCAGAAAGTTAGATAATCGAGAATGTCTGTATTTGCAATGTATTTAATTGCAGTGTGCAATGTAGATGACAGTTGCATCTCACTTTTTTTTAGGTATATAAATAGAGGAGTTAGTCCCATAGAGCAGGCACTCTATTGTGGAAGTGTTGACATACATGTTTAGTATAAATTCATCTTGGTCAATTTTTCTTATATATTCTTTCAAACTTGCTTCTGCAGTGAATCTAGTGAAGTGAGTTTCTTCTGTGATAAACCCTAACTAACCTGGCATCAGTTTGATAATGTCTTGTAGGATGTGTATGAACCTACAGTCCTTCAGTAAATACCCACTTTTAAGTTGTGCACCAGCTCTTCTTTAGGCCTGAACATTTCTTCCTCTTACATCTCCTGAGATCTTTAGATAAGCACAGTTGTACTGTGATGTACAACTTTATGCCTTTTGTATCTCAGTGTATAGAAGGCTTCCTAGTGTTATGGATGATATCTGTTGATGTATCAGACTTTCATAAATCCTGCAAAGATTGTTGCTGTTCAGCAAGAAGTACAGAGACAGGTTTTAATGCTTTTTTATCTATTGTACAGTGTTAATCAATACTACTTTGAGTTGCAAATAGGAGCTAAGAACTGTGACTAATAATACTGTAGATATTTTTCTTTTTTGTTTTGTTGATAGGATTTAGTTGTAGTGGGAACATTTTTGAAAACTGGTGTCTCAGTGTGCTCTGGATGGATAGCTTGCTTGTTCAGAATTTATTGTCCTTCAGAGTAGAATCACTACATTTGTTCTGTTTGTACTTTGGCATCAAATATATGGCTAAAATCATCTTGATATATTGCCTTTGTTTTCTCCAGCTGATTTTCTAATTACTGTAAGCTTGTCTGGGAAATTATAGTTGTTCCCACTTAATTTATTATAACTATGTTAATTGTACAAAAGGAACAATGATAGTTGGATCTTTTCTATTTGACAGGTGTTTTCTAATAATTACCTTCTGTTTATTTCCTCAGCATCAGTACAGTTTCCATGGCAGAGATCTGTTTCACACAACAAAGTGCCCTATTATATCAAGTAAGTTTGTCTTGTTTCTTAAGTTTTCCAAAGGAGTCTTATTACCATAACCTGATTAAAAAAAGAAAGGAAAGGGGGGAGGAGGGAAGTGCTAATAAGTAACCAGAAATGTTATCAGACTAATCTGTCTACAGAGTATTATGCTGCATGTACTATATCTATTTCTAAATGATACAATATACAAAATAATAAACATAAAAATAATGACAAAAAAGATCCCACTAAGATTTAAAAAAATACTCTAGTGTTATATGGTATTGAGCTTTGTACAGGACTTCAAACTGAGCACAGACTTACAAGTGTGGTTCATACAAAGTATATACAGTAAAGGGGACAAGATTCAGACACAGAGTTCTTGGCCTGAAGCAGTACAGTGGTGACTAATATGTGTAGAGCCTATTTTTTTTGTGCAAAATTCCTACTGAAATAGACACACGTGGATTCTCCTTCTTTAGTTTTAGAAAATTTTTATACTGCATAATGTTAGCATAAATGTGAAATCAATGTAAAAGTTGAGTAAAATTGTACAAATGCTTTTCTTCCTTAGAGGAATTGTTGAAATACCTATTTTGAAAATAATAGAAGTAATTACAGACATACGGAGAATTATTTGATGTATTCTATTGCGAGGGGGAAACACAGCATGCCAAATTTTGTGCTTCAAGCAGTTTGCAATGTTTGAGAGCTGTGAAGTAAGTAGTGGTAAATCTTTGTGTTTATCTGTGTCAGTCAAACCTGTTGTCATTATTCTTGAGGTATGGCAGTTGTTTTTGCATTGTTAGGTGAAAAATAATTTTAAAATGTCCAAGGTAGATAACTGGAAAAAGAAAACCAATCTATTGTGAGGAAACTTGAGGTGTTTATAAATGGTTTTTGTTTGTACTGAAAAGTTGTGTAGGGTCACTACAGAAGGCTGAGGTCTGCTGGAAGAAAGGTTCTTTCCCACACCCCAATGAGGAAGAGAAGGAGGCAGAGGTTGGACAGGGAGGGATAGTGACAATCCAGATTCAGACAGCAGTGCAATTAAATTGATCGCGTCTGTAGCAGTAATTTAAAGAAAACTTTGAAATATAAAACTGCAAAGAACAAAAGGAAAACTACCCTGAACAGTCCTTTCTCTTGTGGCTAAGTCTTTCAGGGGGTATGAAAGATGTTGACTCATGTTCCTGCTCTACCTGATCATAGCCAGTAGCTTATGTGCAAATTATTTACAGGGTCCAAGTGCCTTGAAGGTCAAGTCTGTGGAGGCCTGGGAAAGTTTAGAGATGAGAGAGATTGAGATAGGGTTGCATAAGTAGTCCTAGGGCAAGTGACAGTTTGGTCCTCATCATCAGTACCTATGATAGACTAGACTAGGGTTGAAGTTCCCTATTCATACTGAGCATAACAAAGGTTTTAACTTGAATATTTCACATGCATATCCTTTTCTCATATTTCACGAGAAACTTGAGGGTTTTCTGAATTTAGTGGACATCTCCCCTGCCCCTATCCTGTCTCAAGTTCAGTTTTTGGTAAATCAGTTTCTTACCATGACAAATTCAATGGAGAGTAAGTCTTTCCGGTCGGCACATTGGGTGCGATCCTGCCAATGCAGAACTCAGTGGCAAAGTTGATACATTGATACACTACGCCTGCTCCAACAGTAGTATGCTGGCTGCTCTGCGGCTGGTGAGTGAGGCCAGCAAGGGTTGAGAAACGAAGCCCCTGCATCTTTCAGTTTAATGGTCTTACAGAGGAGGTCTGACAAAGGGGCAGAAGTATAGAATCATAGGATCATAGAATTGGTAAGGTTGGAAGGGACCTCTGGAGATCATCTAGTCCAACCCTCAAATGAGTGGCCCATATGGGGATTGAACCTGTGACCTTGGGACAGGGCAAGTTCTCTAATGTTCAAGGTCTTTACAGGAACAGAGGCCACATTTTTTTTTAAGGATCGTTTTAATGAAGTCAGCAAAATTAACTCCTGTATTTCAAAGACTTTTCCAGTAGATTGTTCTCTACTTTCAACATGATACATGCTGCTAAAGCAATGTCTTGATGCTTGTTTCTTGAAAGAAGAGAATGATGTTACATGTAACCAGCGGGAGGTGTCTGAGTGGTGGTAGTTTTGAGGTGGAGGAGGGGAGGAGGAGGGGAGTGTTGTTTGAAGCGTGGGGAGGTATGCTGAATTTCTACCTGACAGACTGTGAAGCTACAGACTGACCTTGGCAGAACCTTTATTTCTTATTGTATGCTGATCCAAACTTCAGAGTTGGCGGCAGCAAGTAGGCAAAATACTGAGTTATGAAAAACAAAACGGAAAAGAGCTGATTTTGAACTTCATTTGGTTTTGGTATCATCAGGCTGGAGAGTACTCTTAGCTTTAAATATTCTTTCTCATCTTTGCCTATTCCCTAATTTCAGATATAGTTGAGAAAAGAGAGGGAAAAAAAACATACTGAGATAATGTATTTGATTGGAGAGATGAAACAAGCTTTAGCAATACAACTCAAGAGAGCAGTCCACAGGATCCAGTTGAAGATTTTATGCAGAAAGAATCTGTGGGAAAGATGTGCAGATTAGCTTGTTATTTAATGTTCTTATTGATATTTTTAAACTATTGTAACATTTTGGAATGAAGTGCTGGTGATCTAAAACACAACTTGAATAGAAAGAAAATGTATAATGAGTCTCAGTAACTTATATCCTTTCAGACCACTTGTATTTATTGTTTTTATGGTAAGATTCTTATGTTAGAAAATAAAGTTTAAGGTACCAGTTGTTCATTTTATGGGATAGGAGGAAAAACAGCAGAACAAGGAGAAGAAAAATATGATTCAGCGATCAATGGCTGCAAACTGAGATTTTTTTTTATTATTCATTTTGAAAGTGAAGTGGTAATTTAAATCAAGCTACTTGAATTCTGAATAAAAACATACACTCTATTTAGACAACCATAAATTCATGTGTTTAGTTCATTTCAGTTGCTTTTCTAGACTGTCTTTGTATGATTAATATAAAGTATTCCAAAAGTGACATAGCTGCAAATGATTTTGTAGTTTTAATTCTGTCAAGATGAGTTTTTTTAAAAAAAATATTACAATCTTCCCAGTTTTATTGTACACAGAGGGTGAAATTTTTAAAAAAATAGGGAGCTGAAGATGAGAAGGCAGAAAGGAGTATTCTAGGTGGCAATGAATCTGTAAGGAGAATGTCAAAATGCTGCGAGGCATCTGTATTGTCAGATAAGCAACATTTATTCTATTTCTTTCCTGATGCCAATGGTAACTGGCTTCAGAGTGTAGTTCACTCTCCCCACTGCATTTACTAACTGTCAGCATGTCTCTCCCTTCTGGAGTTGTATTTAATCAGTTACCAAAAGCACATGAAAGACTTAAAGCTAGCATCCAAACTCCTCTGTCCCATAAGTTCAGGCAGAGATAATCTGGATTTGGAGTGTTTCGAAAGGAGTGACTGTTCAGCTTTGGAAGAGGGGACTCATAATTCTTTGAGCACAGTCTATTAAGGTATCTGTACCATGCACTATGGCAACTATTTAATTGAACTAAGCTTATAGACATGATTTAGCTTGTCTCTTTTCTCCTCTCTAAATCTCTTCTGCAAACCAAATTTACCAAATGGCTTTGCGTCTGTAGAGGTGACTTTATGTTTGCATCCTGTTTGATATTTTCTTAATGATACTTGATAAAAGTTTTTGTATTTCTCTAGTCAGATTCTTTGCTGCAGTAGAATTCCATCAATGATGGTTGAAATAAAGTGTTTGAGGAATAAAACCTGAATCTGTAAAATCTAGATGCTGCTGAAAAAAGGTTCTCTCTCTCAAACTTTATGAAAGAGAATGGGACTAAGGAGCAGTATGGAGAGGGATGCAGAACAGCACACACAATATTTACTAATCCACTCCTGGTAATAAAAGTGATAAGTTTGGACAAATGGTTTCAAGAGATAAAAATTGATTTTCTTCAGGCAAGCATACCACTGAATGCATCTTTCATAGGTTGCTTTGCAAAGGTTTTGAGGTTTCATAATGAGCATTTTCTGCCATTGCTCATTTCTAATTATGTGAATCACATAAATAAGACGAGACATGCTTGTCCTCTATAATAGAAAGTGCAAAAATGGAGCCTGTGTTTTTCAGTACTTTCATAAAAATATTATAGAAAGAAATAGAAAAATAAAGTAGACAATATGGGTGATCTGTAAACACATTTGAAGAATAATTGACTAAAATGAATGTGAAGAAAACATGGCATTTCTCACTTTGATGTGCTTTTAACTGTAACTTAAATGTACTTCAAGTGTACGCCTTTCATTGCTATAAATTATTAGATGTTTGTACTTTGCAGAAGAAAAGAGAGGGAAGTCAAAGTGATACTAATTTCCTGCAGGGTCTGTCTTGGTGTAATCATCAAAGTGATCAATATCAAGTCTATAGTCACCCTGGTTACTTTTCTGTTGTCCTACAAAGAATCCAGCATCATCAGCATAGTAAAAATAAAATAAAATAAAATAAAATTATTGCCTCCTATGTCATTCGTTACTTTATGGAGCGAAGGAAATAAGATGCTCTCTGCTGCTAGATTTTTAAAGACTCTTTGAGAAGTCTTTCCTCATGTTCATCTTATACCTATATGGGGAAGAGAGGAACGGGGAGCTTAAACTTTTTTCTTATTCTATTTCTACCCATAATTCCTAAAGTATTAAGCAGAAAATAAAATATAACCTGCAGAAAAAGATAATACAGATTTCAGTTTTGAGAGTTACCTCGATTACCAGTTGCTGTACTGGTCTTCGTTAAAGAAATGAAGTAGTATGTTTCTGTGGAGGGATTTCAAAATATCTGCATGTAAATTGCTTCACCAACCTCTAAAGTGCATTGCCCTTGCAATGTGTCATGCCAACTCTTTTTCACTGCAAAACAGTATTTTCTAATGGACTTTAAAAAAAGGAAAAATATGGTATGTAGATAAAACAGCGTGACACATTTATAAAGTGGGGCTGCTATTGCCATTTGAAATTTGGCAAGGGTAACAAAAACACAGTTCTGAGTGCTGTAGATTCATTAGTGATCAGTAAAGATCCTGATTTCATTTTGTGGTCTTTGTAAATGACCTCGTCTTCATAAATACAAAGCTTTTTAGCATGATGCCAAAATACTGTTCCAGTGTCTGTTCCCATGTTGTGTGCCAACGACTATCAACACAGGCATAGGACTGGTCCATGATAAGAAATTATGCAAAAATATCCATTCTCAAGCTTTCTTTCTTATAGGGGAAAAAGAAAAAAAAAATAAAAAAAAAGCTTGCAAGTATAAATTGAATTATTTCTTCCTGAGTCCATGGGCAGCTTGAAACACTTTGAGATGTGCAATTTGTTCTGTTTGTTTCAGCTGCAGTATTCGCTTATTTCTAGAGATTGTAACTTAAATAACATATTGTTTATCTGCACTTTATTTACAACAAGCAAGCGTTTTTAACAAGGATTATCTTTGCCAATTAATATTTAGAAAACTGCCAGTGAATATAATGGGTAAAAAGCAGATTGTAAGGGGAAGTATGTTTGTCATTTAAGCTTTAAAACAATTCATTAATATGTAGGGGTTTAATTGGGATTTTTTTTTTTTGTTACACTAACTTTTTAGTTATTTAAATGTACACAGATACATGTAAGACTCATAGTTTTTTTTTTTTTTTTTTTTAATTACACTGCCTTGGTTTACAGTCTTTTTATGGATGTATATTTTACTGCATGGCTTATGTTGTGTCAGTAGTTTTTGGCAGAAGAGAATAGAATCATAGAATCAGGTTGGAAAGGACCTCTGGAGATCATCCAGTCCAACCTCCCCGCTCAGCAGGGTCACCTAGAGCATGTTAGACAGGGTTGCATCCAGGCGGGCTTTGAAGATCTCCAGAGAAGGAGACTCCACAACCTCTGGGCAACCTGGTCCAGTGCTCCGTCACTCTCACAGGGAAGAAATTCCCCCTCACGGTCAGGCGGAACTGCCTGTGCTTCAATTTCTGCCCATTGCCTCTTGTCCTGTCACAGGGGGCAACTGAAAAGAGTTTTTCCCCGTCCCCTTGACACCCTCCTTTCAGGTACTTCTACACATTGATGAGATCCCCCCTCAGTCTTCTCTTCCCCAGGCTGAAGAGGCCCAGCTCTCGCAGCCGTTCCTCATAGGGCAGATGCTGCAGCCCTCTGATCAGCTTCGTAGCCCTACGCTGGACTCTCTCCAGTAGATCCATGTCTCTCTTGTCCTGGGGAGCCCAGAACTGGACATAGTACTCGAGATGAGACCTCCCCAGGGCTGAGGAGAGAGGGGCAGGATCACCTCCCTCGACCTGCTGGCAACACTCTTCCTAATGCAGCCCAGGAGACCCTTGGCTTTCTTGGCCACAAGGGCACATTGCTGCCTCGTGGTCAACTTGTCATCCACCAGCACTCCCAGGTCCTTCTCTGTAGAGCTGCTCTCCAGAAGGTCAGCCCCCAGCTTGTACTTGTGCCTAGAGTTATTTTTTCCTAGGTGCAGGACCCCGCACTTGTTGAACCTCAGGAGGTTCCTCTCTGCCCAACTCTCCAGCCTGTCCAGGTCTCTCTGAGTGGCAGCACAGCCCTCAGGTGTGTCAGCCACTCCTCCCAGCTTGGTAGCATCAGCAAACTTGCTGAGGAGGCAGTCTAAAAAGAGAGATCTCTCTTTTTCTGAATAACTGAATCTTATGATACTAACCAAAAACTAAAACCAAATGAACACTCTTAGGGCTCAGTCAATGAAACACTTTCAGTACTTCCCTACCTGAGCCGTGTGGGAAGACAAAATGGGTCTACAGTACATATGGTGTTATTCTATAGACCAGCTTACTTCCACAGTAGCAGAAAAGCACACAGGACATGTGCAATGAAATGTCAATATCCTGAGCTCCTGTAGACCTTTGGAAGTCTTTTTTTTTTCCAAGTGTGCACGATGGATAATAAGCCCAACTATTATTTACTCTTAATGAAGCTAAATATCATCTCACTCTACAAGTCTGGCTACTTGTGAGAAGGTGCTTCTTGGTTTGACTGTCACAGCAGCATCAAAGCCTTTATTTTGCATCATGGTAGTACTGCTTTCTGCTGTTGATATTTGATCTTCATGAAACAGTTCTGTCTTATCTCAATATGTCTTTTAGTTTATATGAATAACTGAGATGCTTCAGGGACTACCTACAGAGAGGAGGGATTTACTTTTAAAGAACCAGTTGAGATACTACGGTAAATGTCCCTTGACATGTCCCTTGAAGAACGAATCATTTCATGATTAATCAGGGAATAGTATATATAAACACACAAACACATGCACACGCACCCTCATTGAACCAAGTATGTAGTCATGCCACTACACTGCACGCACTCTGCTGAGTTTCTGTAGCTTGTATACTAGGTTTGCTGTTTGTATACTAGGTTTGCCTGTAGTGTGATAGAGTTGTTGCAGCTAGCAAGAATTATTTCATTATGTTCTAGTAACCACTTCTAAGGTCTTAAAAATCACCAGAACTGATAGTGATATCTAATGAATCAGGCAAAGTTAGTTTAAGGAAAAAGAGCAGGAAAAACAAGTTACTTTTATATTTGTCCCCATGTTTGGGCATTTTTTCTTCATATATGCTGCCAGACTGAAAATGAGCACTTGCACATTCACATGCCAAGTTTAGGTTATGGAGATACAGTATTTACACTGTAAAATCATAGAGTATCTAAATAAGACTGTACCTTTTTTCTTGAATTTGTGTATGTTATTTAATATATTGGCAATATTTCAATTGGTTGGGTAAAAGGTTCTACAAAGTTGTTGAATGGTGTTCTGACAATAAAATGAATCAAATTCCTAAAATATTGTCTTGTATGCAAAATGTTACAACTTTAGACTGAAATTTCTTGGGAAAATTTTCTTGGGAAATCTGTAGCTCAAATATCAACCCCAACAGGCAGCAATGAATTTTGAACTTTATATAAAGATTCTGGTTTTGCTACCTCTTCAGCTTGCAGAATTAGGCTTTACACTGTGAGGGCAGGAAAAGTGTGATTGCTATGTTAACAGTGTGGTGAAAGGTGGGACAGAACTGCCACAATATTTGGAACAGTGAGGGAAGACCATGTAGATTTGTTTAGTGCCCATTGTTTGGAGCCCATGTGTTCAGCGCACAAGTTTGGTGCAATGATTAAAATGATAAACTTTTCTGATTAATATGATAAAATACTATATAAAATTTAGAGGCATTCCAAATTTAGATTTTGATCAGCTTCTGCCTTCTGGATTTCCCTGGTTTTCTGCCGACTTAATTTTTCATGATTCAGGGCTTCAGGTTGTTTTCTGCAGGAAAATACAGAAAGTGACATTTATTTGCACTTGTAGCAGATAGTTTCCTCACAGGGCTGAACTTTCTGCAGACTCCTTGTCATGTCTCTCTGGTGAAAACAATCCATAAAATTTGCATTAATTGCCTTCTGGACTTACCAGAAGTTATAGACTACAGAGGAATGAAGTTGGAGCTCTGGCTTCATGAGCTAGTACAATCATTTTTCTGCTGGAACTCTTAAGAAAATGACTGGAGCACTTTTGTTACTGTAGTGAGAAGTGCACACAGCCTTAGTTACTTTACCTTATTTTAGCTATTTCTGGTTCTTGGATATTGTTGGAACGATACCTTTCACACGTGTAAAATACATGTAAAGTGTCCAATTCTTCATGTAATTGTGTTTTTTTTTTTTTTTTTTTTTTTTTTTTTTTAATGTTCTTATAGGTCTGGTTACTTGTATGTTCTTTTTATTTACTGAGCAAGCTATCAGAGAAGCAATGGGAACATCTAAAGCTGCTTTAGTCTTTGGGCAGTAATGGACAGGCAATGGTAACTACTGCAGTGCATAGCTTAGAATAGTTTGCTTTGTCATGAACCTTCATAAAAGGAGCTATGAGATCCCCATCAGAAAGATCTCCCCAAATTTCAGCAAACCCATGTCATCTGTTAGAGACCATTCAGTACATTTTTCAGAGGTTGATCTGTTTGCATTCGTCTTGCATCAGTAGCACAAAAGCTACTATAGCTACATCAGAGAAAGATGGATCGTATTTTAGAGAGCCGTTTTACAAACCAAATCACCAGAAAGCACTTTGTTTTGCCTGCCTCTTGCTTGGAGCTCCTAATAAAATGACTCCCTAGTCTGACAATTCTATTTGTAGCCTAGGAAGGTTATCTGCACATCCATTTTTTTTCTTTCTGTGAAGTCACTTTGTGTGCACATAAAAGTCCCTGCATATTGTGAAACTATTATCAAACAAAATATTGCATTAAGAAATGTCACTGTTGGGACTGATTTCTCCCCTCGCCTTGAGTTTTTTTTATACCTCTTAATTTATAGTCATGTTTTTTTTTGTTTTTTTTTTTTTTTTTTTTTTTTTTCCCCAGCCCTGTCCAGTGTAGTCTTGCTTTGGTGCCTGCTGTCTTGTAAACTAAGTCCCTGGAATATATTCAGGGAAGGTAGTGGCACTGCTAACAGCAGTAGGGGTAAAGTGCTGCCTCCTTTTAGCTGATCAGAGTATTCAGTTGCTGGTTCATTTGCTCTCAGTCCATTTCTGTTCTTTGTTTGACAAATCCACTTGCAGGATTGCTCAGCTGTTATGTGTAGTTTCTTGTCACGTGTTTTGGGATAGGACTGGTACAATCACAGTCAGCTCGTACAGCTACTTAGCAGCTATCAGGTAGTACTGACTTTTGGGTAATTACGAACAAGCCTTAATGAAGGGATGCTTTGTCCCCTTCTTTCAGTTCCATGTGAAGATGTTCCTTGGGCCTCCTTTCTCTTATTATAGTGGCAGGTAGTTATCATATGCGACGTACAAAGGAACTGATGAGTTTTAAAAACTCATTAGTACACAACCTTGTATTTCTATTTCAAATGGAAATAGAAACATAAAAACATGTTCTGGTTGTTATTTTATGTATGAGTTTCGTGTTGTGTTCTGTGCTTTTCTGTACAAGGAGAAAATTTAGTTGTTGAGATTCTTACTACATTAAAAGGAGAAGCTAGATCTTAGAGCAGGATACAGAGATTGGGGGTGGCTGCTTCACTTTGTCACTGCTTCATGTTAAGCAAGCATAAAATAGGAAAATAAAACATAATTTTTGCGTGGCATGTTGTCATGCTTAAAATAGTTTTTAATCTTTCAGATAAAATTGCCTTTGAAACCATGTACTTAAAACATACAATTTTAATAATGAGACTGTTGTTTGAGAGGCATTTTAAGTGAAAATTGTTCTTAAATCCTGGAAAGATAGTTTAGGGAAAAGATTTGATTGGTAATATCAGCTCCTCAGGGTTTTATAAATTACTTAGAAGGTGGAATCTAAATTGCAGTTAGTTTTGCCTCCAGCCCCAATTACACATTACTTAGGTGTACTGCAGTATGTAGGTATATTTCTGGAAAAAAAAATAAAACTAAGTTTTTTATTCAAATATTTCTGTTTTCTTTTTCTTTAAATAAGAAGAGAAGAAGTTGTTTTGGACCTAGTGGAATTTAACAATTTGTTGCCAGAAAGGAAAAACTTTGAGTCAGCTTTTGCTACAAGTCAGTTATTGTTTGTATAGGGAGGACATTTGCTGCTAATAAACCTTTGCAAGTCTGCAGCATTTCCCAGGTGGGACTTTTGCAACACCTCACAAGTACAAAATAGGTTTCTTTATGGTAGCATATTTTCTCATTCCAAAAAATGATAAATTGTGAAGCAGAGGCTGTGATTTGGAAACGTTGTATTTTTGGCTAATTTTAACAGGAATGGTATTTTTGAAGGCAGTTGAAGATCTGAGGCAATAGCAAGATTTGATTCAGCTAATTTTTGTGTGTATTTATACACAGCATTTGTGCTAATATTTTAGCATTTGAAGTAGTGAGGGAAAAATACATAATTTTTTCTAAAGTATCGCAGTGCTATTATCCATCTTTTCTTTTAACATAGAAATATGAAGGTCTGTTAGGTAAGAAGAGCCTTTTATCAGGAGCTAAGAGACCCTTTTTACTTAGGATGTTGACGGTAAAATCACCAAGAGTGTGTGTGTTTCTTTTCCCTTTTCCCTCAGTTGGGGGAGTTGAGATGAAGGCATGTCCTTAAAACAAGCTTTACTGAACTGATCACATATTGGATCAAGTACAGTGGATGCTTGCAGCTGGTTATGTCAAAACAAATCAATTTTAAATGGTTAAGATGATAATGACAGCATCCCACTTAACATTGTAGTGGATCTATTTGGCAGCTTCAGTTGCTTCAGCATCTTATATCCATGCTACAGGAACAGTTCAGGGATTGGTTTTGAGATTATTTAATGGGTTGATCAATACAAGCCATTATATTATATTTTCTGTTCTTGTTTACAGAAGCTATATATGTACTTCTTTCTAATATATTGTAATTTATTGTTACACCAGGGTTTTTGAGAATGCTGGACAGTGGTTATCTTTATACTGGCACAGCACCAAACCCAAATACACCCTCTTCTTTTCTTTTTTTTTTTTTTTTTTTTGATTGGTTTCTTGATGATTTCTTGGTGTGCACCTGCTAGGGAAATAATTGTCTTCCAGGTTACTTTTCGGGAAAGAAGTGTCTCTGCTGTTTTACACTGTCTTTTTAGAAACTTTTAGTTTAAAAATACTGATAATTAGATACAGACATACCTGGGCTTTGGACTTCTGTTCTACTGTTGAACATACCAAGGCCTCAAATACCCTATTCAGAGCTTGAGTTATGAATGGAGTTCCTGTGGTGGCATTATGAAACTGAAAACAAGGAAATGTTGCAGCTCAGGAAAGTAGATCTTCTCAGAAAAGCATTTAAATACATACTTAAAATTAAGAATGTATTCAAAGGTAAAGAGGAACTTCAATGTGTTTCTGAGTGGGGAAGGACTGTAAGGAAATACTTCAAGTACAGTCAACAGAAAATATTATTTGTTTCTACTGAATTAATAGGAAATAGATATTTGTCTATGAACTTTGTAAAAAGCATGCCACAAAGGCATGATGGTGCCATGGCAGAGAGAGTTAAGCCTGGCGAAGTCTGAGAGAAGCCAACTGTGGAGACCTACGTCAGGCTCGGAATTGGGGCAGTTGCCAGATGTGAAATTGGTCTTACATCCTGTGCTGAGACCCAGCACATACGCTTTCACATAGAGTACTTTGAAATATAATGCAAAGATGGGCCCTTGGTTCTCACTTCGTTTGGAGCCTGCTGGTCACCCTGCAGAAAAGCCGCAGCCAGCAAGGTCCTGGGGCAGCAGCCATCTTCCACCACGTGGAGAACCTCCTGTGTTTCTCAACAGGCGTGGGCAGACCCTGTCCTTCACTGCCTGCTGCCTCGCTCTCCACCTCAGGCCCTCCCTTCCCTTCCCCTTTCAGCCTTTCCTGTGCTCTCCTACTTTACCTTCCTTCCTCCCTTTCCACAGAGTCTTGTCTTTTCTCCTTGTTTCTCAACTCTAAAGCTAATGTAACACTTGCTCCACCTGTGGGCAACGCTTCCTGGCCCTCGTGGTAGCCGTCCCATCCGTTCTGCTTTTGGAGCAGGGACCTTTTGTCCTGTGTTTTTATACCATTTAGTGCAACAGGGCTCATCCTTAGCTGATTCTTCAACAGAAAAAAAAAAAAAAAAAAAAAAAAAAAAAAAAAAAAAAAAAGATAAATCATTACAAAACTGAAGATAGTCTGCTACATTTAGTGAAAAATGTCATTTAAAGCCATTATTTACAAGCAGATATATCTGCGTGTGAAAAATGTGTACATGTTAACTTTCTGTTTTCTTTAACAAAAACAAAGATGAAATAAGATGTATTCTGTGCTCATTATTGTTTAATTTGCTAACCTGGCAACATTTTGTTTTCATTATTAACTATAGTTCTTAAGAGGAATGTGGGGATCCTTTCAACAAAACTTCTCCAATTAATTTTCTAACTAATTCAAATTTAAATATTTTGTATGGCAAGAATGTACAGTCATTCTGACAATTGATATGCAGAAATAGAAGCAAAATGTGGCTCATGGAAAGCAATGTGAGATTTTAGCCAGACCTAAGGGAACATGCCTTTGGTGTCATATAGCAGCATACCTGAAACCTTGGTGAATTAAAACAGTGATGCTAAATGGTGGATGAAATGTTGTTGCTTATTGAATCTCCCTATTCTGTGAGTGCTAGTGTAGAACTGGCTCTGAATTCAGATACCTGTCAGATGAGTGCTTGAAAAGTGATTAGGTTTTACATTAAATATATTAAGGTAAATATTAAGATCACCATATATATTAAGAAATGTATTCAGATATGCAGTGGTCTGAAATAAAAGCTCCAATGCTTTTAATTTTTAAAGTGTTTTGCAATATTTTTGCTGTGCTATAGCAGCAAGAAATTTTGCGTTTTTACCTTATTAGTGTACCTCTTAGCTTCAGAATCAAAGCAGAACTGATACCATCGTGCTTAAGAGAAAATCAGAAGTAAGTATTTCTAGAATATTAAAAAATATAGGTGGACTATTGTCTAAGGTACTTAGTGATTTAAAAACATCAGAGCATCAAAACCCAGATCATGTATTTCAATATAAGAGCTGAGAGATTTTTTTTCCTTTTAAACCCAGAAAATCAGAATATCTTTATTTTTCTTTTTTCTCCTCCTTAGTATGTGTGTATATTTGTTTCCTTAAATGTTGATTATCTTGTTCCTTTGTAGTCACCAGACACAGACAACCTGTTGGGATCATCCTAAAATGATTGAGCTCTTCCAGTCCTTAGGTGAGTGTGTTTCTTAATATTAACTGTTATGATATATATGGTGTTCACTCTGAGCTGTCTAGACCTTGCAAAATCTGCAAACCGTGTCTGAATTGCCATGAACTGCATATATCAAAGCATTTCTCGCTTTGTGATCAGATACACTTCACAAGAAGCCTGCTGCCTTGATCATGTGATGTGTATGTTCTCTTTCAGTAATTTTTATTCTAAACAATATGCTGTGACTCTACACTTTAATGCTATATCTTATTTATTTCTTTTAAATCCACGTGAGATTGTCTGAGGATGCAGGCTGTGTATATACTTAAAGCAGGATGCACAGCCTGCAAGGAACTAAGTTTTGTGATATATCAGAGAAGCTATGGTATCAATAAAGGCTAGATCATATTATGGTACAGCAAGTTCAACATGCCCTGCTAACATCTGCATTTACTGTGAAGCCTCCTCTAGGGAGTGAAAGGATAAAATGCTATTAACTGAGGAAAAATGTTACTATACCTATTCGTTTCTAAAATAGGTAATTTATGGTTCTCCTTTCTGTCCTTTCATCCAGCTGTCCTTGTCAAAGGATTGTTAACAAAGTCAAAGTTTTCTTTCTCAGTTGCTCAGTTACTCAGTTTCTCAGTTACTGTAACCTTCATTGCCCCATTTCAGGCATGTTGTCTGATGGATTTGTAAACTCTCTGAGAAACATACTTTATTCTAATGCTTGTTGGGAAAATAACTGTATGCACTCTGTAATATGTATGTGCATTATGTGTGCCAAGATAGTAGTGTCAGCATTTCTGTTGTGTCAGTCTCTGAAGGCCCTGTCCTGTCAAGGCTGGGAAGCCTTCCCTGCAGGCGGATTTTTGGAATGGGTCCCAACTTCTCAATTGTTTTTATTTTTTCAAATCTGTTGTATCCTGTTTCTTCTCTTCTTTGCAGTGAACTAATATCAGACATTTTCCATTGTGTAGGCATGTGAAAATTTCTATGTAGAGTAAATTTACGGACTCTTTAGGGATGTTCACCTTTCTGCTCTGTTATTTCAGCTGACTTGAACAATGTACGCTTCTCTGCCTACCGAACAGCCATCAAAATCCGAAGACTGCAGAAAGCACTGTGCTGTGAGTTTGGCCTTCAAGACAGATTAATCATTTCTGTACAGTACTTGGGGAAGAGAGGTTCAGCTTAAGCCTGAATACATTAATGTTGAACAAGGGACTGGATATATTCTTGACAGATTATCAATGGGAGGGGCAACTTGTACAGAGTGGGTGCCTGCATGTTCAGTTCTCCTGTTCTGCCATCATGACTGCCTGGCCTGGTGCTGCTACAGTGCCTGCAAACCAGCTTTCTGGGAGGCTACACGATGAGATGCATACCAAAAAAATTTTGGTTTTTGCTCAGTTACTGGTAGCTCTGTAAATTTTCTCCATAGTTTTTGAAGAAACCTTAGCTGCATCTTCAACATCTAGCTCACTATAAGTCTTTGGGCTTAGTACTTTAGACTTAGGTTTGTGAAGATATTGTAGAGAATCTTTCTTGACAATGTTTGACTTGCTTACATCTGCATGTATATCCTCATTTTCCTCTCTCCTCTTTCTATAACATGGAACATTTTTGTATTGCATGAAACTGTGTTTGAATGAATCCAGTCTTCTGAAAAAAAATCGAAATAGTCAAATTTAAGAGGCAGAGTTTAAGATACTTGAAAACAATGGATTAATTCAGGTCAGACGTTATAGCTTTCTCACCAATGCATATGTACTCACTTAGCAATGTTAACAGGTGATGTTCCCCTACCTCCAGAGGGCTAGATTTCCTTCCAGCCTTTGAGACAGCAGCTTAACCTTGACAGTAGCTTCTTGGCTGGACTTCAGCTATGCATTATGCCAAATGAAGCTGTGCTAGAGATGCTAGCTAGCTACTCCAGAAACCTGGAGCATATTTATACAACAACACACAAGCTTCCAGGAGTACCTGTCACCAGTGCTTTATACTCTATGCAGGGTTCTCAGAGAATTTCGGATCAAATTTGAGGTTCAAGGTGTTACATTTTGGGAAGAACAGAGCTTGTAATTTGAAAGCTTGTATGATGATACGGAATGAAAAACTAGGTTTCTTTGGAATAGCGTGTAAGCCTAAAGTTTCTCTGTGCAAGAGTTAAAACCTGTGGGACCACCCTTGAGTGGGACCACATTTTGACCTCCTAACAGAACTACAGAGCGTTATGGACTTTCTTTCCACTTACAAGTGCACAAGGCATAAAATGTGTATCAACATTTTCCTAAAAAAGAAAAAGCAAAAAGCAAAAACAAAGAAAAAAAAACAGAAGACAAAATTCTCCTTGTGCATGCAGCTCCCAAGGGAAGAGGGAAAAAACAAACTGACTGTGATGGATGCTGATCATGCTGCCTGTTGTATTCCTGACAGGCATACAGATACTCTAGTGACCTGTATAGAACAAACTTTACTTTCATTACTTCTAAGAAGCTTTCAGAAAGAAAATGCTTTCTGTCCTTGCTTTTTCTGCAAAATGTATCAATTTTTGTAGCAACAGCATTCACAGTTTTCTAAGTGCTGTCCTACTGAAATGAGTATTGTCTCCAGTTTCCGGGGGACAGAGGTGGGAATAGGAGAGAGGGGAGCAGTAAGAGGCAGAGAGAGGATTACAGCTTGAAAGAGCCGGGAGCAAAACCGTCATCTCCCCAGTTCCAACCTGCTTCACTGTTTATAAAGTTGCTCACTCGTTCTCCCTCTCCCTCCCTCCCTCCCTCTCTCTCTCTCTCTCTCATTCAGTCGTTCTCTGCCCTGCTCGCTCACTCCCTCTTGCTCAGCCTTGCTCGTTCTCTGCCTCGCTTCCTCGCTCATTCTTGCTCTCTGCCACTCTCTCTCTGTCTTGCTTGATCGCTGCCCCTTGCTCTCTGCCACTTGCTCACTCTCTGCCTCGCTCTCTGCCTCTCGCTCGCCCACTCACTCTCTGCCTCTCACTTACTCACTTGCTCTCTGCCTCTTTCTCTGTCTTACTTGCCCGCTGCCTCGCTTGCTCACTCTGCCTCTTGCTATCTGCCTCTTGCTTGCTCCCTCGCTCCAGCCCCCCTTGCTCTGCCCCTCTCTCACACACTCACTCTCTGCCTCTCGCTCACATGCGCACTCTACTTCACTTGCTCTCTGCTGCTCACTTCTTGTCTGTCTCTGTCCGTCTCTCTCGTTCTCTGCCTCTGTCTCTCGGGAGATGAGACTGCTTTCCTTCAGCACAGCAGCCAAAACCCCTTTGTCTGTGTTATGTGCGCGTATTTGATTGAGAGTTGGTTTAATCTGTAAGAACACAACAGCGTGGCTTTTAATGAAAGACATGACAGATTATCTACAGAGCTAAATGCTACAAGAATTCCCTGTCTTTGCGCACAAACTCTATATGCTCTGGCACTATTTTAGGACCATCTTTGAAAGTATAATAAATGCTGTTGCTTAAATTCTCTGTGACTGCAGTGATTCTCAGCCTCTTTCTGTTCCATGAATGAGGGTTGAAATAGCCAAAACACAACATCTGCTAACACATCCCCTCCGAGGAAGGGGAGAGTGAGTAAGCCCTATCAAGAATTCTTTTCCTGATTGTTTTTTTTTCTTGTTTTTGGTTATTTATTTTAATGTAGGACAGAGTTGTTTTCTGTGCCTGTCATTCATTCTCTGGTCAGAATTACTTTAGTCTTCCATTGAATTTCCCATAATTTTAGCTATGGATGATTTTTAAAGGTGTTTAGATGCAAAATATTTCAGAAAGGCTTATGTGCTAAGGCAAAGTGTGTGTCAAAATGAATCAGTAGAAAATGAGGTCATTGTAAATGTGTAATTCATAAAAAAAAAAAAAAGCAATTGTAAATTGTGACAGCTGCAGTATGCATATAACTGAAAAGGCCATTTTGGTACAGACTGCAAGGGCAAAGCACAGGATACACAGTCCCACTTGTATTTGATGGGTTTTGACTTTGCAGTGAGGACTGATAACACAGTATTAGTACTATATATAAGCAGATTCAGGAATATATCATTTTAGAACTATGGTTTGGAAAACTCTTGAAAAAAATGTTGTCTGTGAAAAAACTCTTCTAAGTCTTTGCTATCAGTTAGTGTCCAAAAAATCTTGTATTTGAAGTTCTTCCCCTCCCTTTAGAAGCAAGCAAATAGTCATGTTTCATCTTGTGCTGCATCCTTCTGGAAGGTAGATTCTTGCAGAGACTGATACATGTGTGTATGTGCATACATGTCTTTATTTTGTAGAAGTCTGAGAAAGTTTGCAGGTTGGAAAGAACAAATTCTTGAATAGTTTTTCTGTCTCAGATTATGTGGAACACACATACCGAGAGCACTTTCCTCCTGTAGTACACGAGTGGTGCCAAAGAGAATTTTCTGTGTTGCAATTGTATTGAATAGTCATTTAGCACCAGACTCTGAGTATTGTATTTTATTTTTGTGCAGCAAACCTGAGCTCATATTCAAGAAATAATTTTGCCCTAGATACTGAAGTGTAGTACTGGAAGGCAAAAAAGGAACAAAAATGCCATGTATATTCAGAATTCTGTCACTGAGCTTCTTTAAGTGATGTAGAATTTAAGAATGCTGATAAGAATGGCAACTGCACAAGGCCAGGGAACAAACACTGAGGCACACTGAACTGAAAGGAATAGCTGGGTAGACTTCCATCCATCTGTGAGTCTTTTGCAGGAACTGCTGTCATTCACAAGGTCTTTCCAATCCTAAAGCTTCACAGCAATGCCTGCCTAGTTTCTGTGGGGCTTACAGCAGCCTCAAATTTGCCGTTAGCAGCTGCATGTCATTACTCACTCCTGAGTCACTTGCATACACCTGCTTGAACTGTACTGAATGACGTAGTTTCTGTTTATAACTTTCCTTTGGGAAAGTCTCCTTGCAATAGAAAGGAAAGTTATGACCCTAATGTCCATTTGTTTGGATAACTAGAGAATTGATCATTCATCATACTTGAACAGATGCAGATTGATACTACAAAAATACACTATAAGCTGCATGCAGTAGGTTTTGAGCCAGCAAGGGCATGTGAGTCTCAGGTTAGCTTTTCCCCATCTGCATAAAAACATCTTAGTTAAAACTTTCAAAAATGAAAGTGTAATGAGAAAATAATGCCTCTTTACACCAGACCAAGCAAAGGGCTCTGCTAGTGGGTAGACTCTACCAGAATAACCATCTGTATCCAAATCTCATTTAGCTCAGCCAGGTAAGCACTGAAATAATAAAGGATGGAAATAGTTTCCTAAGACCGTTCTCCATGAATGGTGTCATCTAAAAGTATTAAGTTTGCTTAATTTTGCAACAGAGTTTCCTTTTAGGGAGAAAGTTACTGAAAATATCTTCCCCTACTGCCTCTTGTTTCCTTTGGCACCATTTGAGTGTGAATGTGAGGCCTTAATATTGCAGATCAAGTCAGGAAGTTTGGTTTGCTCCACTATCTGCTTTTACTGCAGTTTTCAATGCAAGGGTGGTTGTGCTAAGGTAAGCCAAAAGGCTACAGTAGCTTGGCATTACAAAGCAATAGAGGGTTATACTGCCTTTAAAAAGAAAGGCATCAATGATATCAATCTGCTTGAGGAAGCTGCTTTTAGCAACTGTTAATTATATTGCAAAAAAGAGAGGGAAGAAAAGAAAGCTGGTTACAGTTAGAGTTTTTTCCTGAAAAATAGCTTATTCTTCCTTCTCTCCTGAATGCAATATTTGTGTGATTTGATAGCATCATGTGGATGATGCCTGGCTCCCCAAAATAAAATAGTCTCTGTTGCATTGTATATGTTTCAAAATTTAAATATGCTTGTGAGTCATTTCTGGGATATTCTTTTTTTTTTTTTTTTTTTCCAGGTACTGTAGAACATTACAGAGCAGTGCACTACAAAATACTTTGCTAGCTCAGGTCACAGAGTCACAGACTAGCTGAAGTTGGAAGGGACCTTTAGAGATCACCTGTCCAAACCCCCTGCTCAAACAGGGTCACTTACAGCAGGTGGCCCAGGGCCCTGTCCGGATGACTTTTGGGTATCTCCAAGGATGGAGACTCCACAACCCATCTGGACAATCTGTGCAAATGCTCAGTCAGCCTCACAGCAAAAAAAATGTTTCTTAGATTCAGGCAGAATTGCCTGTGTTTGAGTTTGTGTCCATTGCCTCTCATCGTCTCATTGGGCACCACTGAAGACAGTTTGTCCCATCTTCTTTACACACTGATAAAATCCTCCCTCAGTGTTCTCTTCCTCATGCTGAACAGTCCCAATTCTCTCAGCCTTTTGTCCTATGATGCTCCGAGCCTTTCCTCATCTCAGGAGCCCTTCACTCAGCTCTCTCCAGTAGCTCCATATCTCTCTTGTACTGGGGAGTTGAGCACTAGACCCAGCACTTTGGCCTCACCAGGCTGAGTAGAGGAGGAAGATCACCTCGCTCAACCTGCTGGCAATGTTCTTCCTAAGGCAGCCCAGGATACCACAGGCCTTCTTTGCCGTTTAGGGTACACTGCTGGCTCATGGTCAACCTGTTGTCCACCAGGGCCCCCAGGACCTTCTCTGCAAAGCTGCTTGCCTGCTGGTTGGCCCACAGCCTGTACTGGTGTGTGGAGTTAATTCTCCCCAGAGGTAGGATTTCTTGCTTCCATTTAAGGAGGGAGTTTACCCATTAGGTCAAACTAATGGCAAGGTAGCCACAGTTTGTTGCAGTTAGCGGTCTGCCCTGCTCGGTAAATATATATTTAACCATCTAGCGTTACCATTACCTGGCATTCATTTCCACCCTGAGAGATGGAACAACACAAAAAAGGCAACAAAACAGCCCCCAAACCTCCTGCAGGTCTGATGCTGTAAAGTTAGAATAGAATGTACATGGGTCAGTGAGAGAGAAAAAGCAAGGAATGCGAAGGACTGTTTCTCATTTTACGGTGATGCTAGGAATGGTAGATTGGGGAAATGGGATTGGGAATGTAACCTGCTCTTGGCCTATAACCTTATTTTATGGTAGACACTCTCTGAGTTCTGAACAGAATTGGTCATGGTGGTCAGTCTCGTATTGCTGCTGCTTTTTTTCCCTCCTATACTTATTTTTCAGCTTAAGCTAGGCTTACCTGATTTGCACAAACTGCCCTTCTGGGGTCCTTATTTAACATTAGTGGTGCAGAGCAATTTCCAACACATCTGAGATTGTCATGTTTCATTTCCTTTGAGAAATGACATTTATAGAGTAAATGCATTGCAGCTTACCCAGAAACAGCTCTGTATGAGCTCAGAATGTATTTCAACTATATACGGGAGCAAGCATAATGATATATTGCAACCTTTTTTTGTCACTAAAGCTTGTACTAACTTTTTTATTAGGCCTTCCTTCACATCAGAATAAACCCCGTTTTCATTTTGTTTTGCAAAAGATTTAGAAGAGCTCATTAACAGCTTTTTATTTTCACCATGCCATAACCATATTTTCACAGGTACAGTCACAATTTTTTTATGGTTTTGGGCAAAACTACTGTCACCCATCAGAAGTCAGTGGCATCAGTAACTGCTTATAGAAGTACATGGGAAGACTTTCAGCTTGCATCTTGAGGATGATAAAGGAAATCTAAATATTTTGGAAGAAAGCATAGCATTTAATGTTCTGGAAAACTTCCGTAAACAATTTCCTTCTGTCCTTCTCTACAGTTTCTTTTAAGCCTTTATTTAGCAACTGCTGTTCAGTTAATCAGGGCTCAGTGTCTTCTTACTGCATTTTAGAGAACATTGTTACCCCAAAATTTACTTTGCTTCACATTTAATCAAAAATGGTAGTCATTTGATGCAATTCTGCTTTATAGTAAATGCAGAGAATTCTCTAAACTCGGTGGACTCCCAGTGTGCATACATCTGAAGTGAGAATTCTCTAATTATACTGGTTGCTTCAGCGGCTTTTTAAATGTTCTAAGCTCTACTGTGTCATTATCTTTTTCTTGCTTACTCTTTTTTTTTTTTAAATATCTTTCTAAAATGCTATTGACTCCTCCTAACAGAGAGTAATTTTTCACCATAATGTTACTGAAGGAAAGCTACTTTTTTGCTAATAATCTGTCTGCAGTGTTTGCTACAATAAAGTGAGAAGTCAGGGAGCAAGTATTGTGAATCCCATAGTCAAGCATCTGTATTCATATTTTTTTTAATTTATTTTATTATTATTTCTTGTTAGTGGATCTGTTGGACCTGAACACAGCAAGTGAAATTTTCAAACAACACAAGCTGAGTCAAAATGACCAGCTCATTGGTGTCCAGGATGTGATCAGCTGTCTCACTACCATCTACAGTGGACTTGAAGAGAAACACAAAGATCTAGTAAATGTTCCTCTCTGTGTAGACATATGTCTTAACTGGCTGCTCAATGTATATGATAGGTAAGTAACAGACTTCTGTTTGCATTGAGTTCCCCTGGAATTTAATGTAGTATTAAAAAAAGTTTGCACTTGTGACATGTAAAAAGTGCCAGGCTTGTAGAACCATGGTGTATTTTTTTCTGAGTTACTTTCTGGAGGAAGCATTCATGATCATAGAAAAGTGATAGAACTTCTTTAACAGAATTTGATAGAACTTTTTTTTCAGAAATTTTTAAATAATAATAAAAAAAGTCATATCTCTTGATAATTTTGACCCAGTAGAGACACCCAGACTGTTCCATAGTTGCTTAAAGGCATGGTATTGCTATAGGTGAGGTGGTCACTTCAGTCTGTCTAATTAAGTATATGCTGTAGTTCAGAGATACACATAAAAATGAAATCAGAACTTTCTAAGTTGCCTATTTAATGTCCGAATTTTTTTCCTTTCTTCCTATTTGAACATGAAAAGAGTTCCAGGAAATTCTTATACTCAGCTTTGCAAAAAAGAGCTGTTATATCTTGAACTGCTTATCATTTTTTCACTGTGTTCACTCAGTGCCAAATTCTAAAAGTCATATTCTTTTTTGTTTGTTTGTTTTTTAAAGAATTGCAGGCCAGTACTCCCATACTTTGTAGGGGCTTTGTTTTTTTGTGTGTGTTTTTATGTCGGGGTATAGAGGGAAGGCAAGAAGGGAGTACCTATGACCATTTATTTACGTGGTAGCTACCTGGTGTGCTTTGCCAATCCAATATTTGTTTTTAATACTGTGACATTTCTGTTAATTGGATTCCTTACTACTGTTGGAAAATTGGAGACTCCATCAAATAACAACTGAGACATCTTTCAGCAAGTGTTTCTATTTTCCAGAGCTCTGTATTGTAGAGGATTAAACAAAACATCACTAGCAACTGCAGTAGTAGATCAAATGTGTTGCTTGACTTAGATGTTGTTGGACATTTAGAGTAAGAGAGTCAGAGAATTTTTGTGGTTACTAGTTTCTTTTCTTTCTTTTTTTCAAAATCAGTCACTCATCCATTACTTTTTATTCTGCTAACCCTTGTTTACCATCTTCAATTAGAAGTCAGTGGTTTATCTGTCCATATTTAAAATGCAGGTAGTAAGCAATAAAACTTTCTACCATTCAGTAACATTTCCTGTTGTCTCCATTCCCTATTGATTATTATGTTGAAAGCATTAGTAGAGATAATTCTTCAAGCTGATGAAAGACTTTGATCTGCTTTCAAACTTGAAAAATGGAAGATGAAGGATTTTTACAATATAGTTACTTTTTACAGTGTCTCTCCTTGCTCGCCTTTCAAATCCACCCTCCCCCCCAACAAAAAAAAAAAAAAAAAAAAAAAAAGGAAAAAGGAAAAAAAGCTGAAAGAACGGGCACCAATTTTAAACTGCCATTTTTTAAAAAACTGGCCTTTAGAAAAGAACTAATTTGTCTCCTGGCATTTCTGTTGTTTATTTCATTGGCGTTATACAGTGTTTCAAATCATTAAACTGCCTGCAAAAAGCATCTGTTAGTTGCATGCTATTAACCTGAGATCTAATTAGTTATTCACAGATTGATGGCAAACCAGGAGTTTCTTCAGACTTACCTACAGATGCCTTTGGCACTGAAAAGAAACAGTTTATTTTTGGAAATAGTAGACAACAACAAGGTCTGTTATGTTCTGTATTTTCTGACACATCAAGAATGATTCATTCTTCAAGCTGAAAGGAGGAGAGAAATGGATTAAATTTACTGACTGACTTTTACTTCCTCAAGGATTTTAAAAGGTTGTCCCAGGCAGCAACATCTGCCCTATAAACATGCTTCAAGCTTATAGCTAGTTCTTAGTTTTGTTTTTTTCCAGAGGATTATTTTTTAATACAAACACTTAATGGAATTTAATACAAAAAGTGAGAGCTATGAGAGAAATTGGTTAGCCTATTAAATCATTTTGCCAGATTAAATCTATGTTTAAATTATCCAAAACCAATAGCAAGCTGTTATTGTTCCAGACTCTATGGCAAATTTTCTAAAACTTCCAAAGTCATTTTAATATAAATAGAATGAATAGCCTTTGGGACTACCAGTATAACTTAAAACCCCTTGAAATCAGTTGTTTAACATATTGTAAAATCTGTCATACATAGTATGGAGTACATGCACTAACTGTGGATGATGACTCGTTATTTTTGTTGGAATTACCTAGTACACATAAAAAAATTTTACGTTTTTTCTGTTTTTTTTAACCTCTTTCAATGTTTATCTGATTTCTTGTATTTCATAGAAGGAACTTTTTAATTTTCTTGATTTTGTGATGTTAAGATACTTTTCGATGGTGCATTCTTTTAAAGCTGGTTGCACTTTTCTCTTTAATTTATTTGATGCAGTGGTCTAGGATGTGTAGGATATCTATAATATCCCATGTATGTTGACTTTTTCCACATGAGCAAAGCTGTTTTCTGTGATCATTCTTTGTGGTCTAGTCTTCCTCTGAAGAATCACAACCTTGTTATTTATTGTTGCATTAAAATACCTGGCAAATTCTTAACACTGTGTTAACGTCCCAGGCCTCACCAGTGTGTTACATTCAGCAAAATTCAAACTCCTAAAAGCTTAGAAATGAGAAGGATGGGAGACCTGCTCATTTAGCCTTAATATTATGCCCTGGTTCTTATGGTAGTTGATGGGAATCTCCTATGTGCTCTCTAGTTGCATTTACTGTGGTGATGACAGCTCTTGATTCGTGAGGGAGTTTGGGGAAGCAGCCTGGCAGACTCTGATGGTAGTAAGAAGTACTCTAGGAAGGACATGGCCCTCTGTAGAGAAGGAAAGTGAGCTCTTTACCCGACTGCTCTGTGTTTGATGAAGGGAAGGCGCCTGCGGGGACCTTCAGAGAGCTAATATGCTGTCTCCTGTTGCTGCATTATGTAGATGTTTGTCCGTAGCACAGCACAGAAATCATCTTGTCAGAGCAATTATCACTACCCTTGTATAAGGCTAATTTTGTAGTTTTTTTATGCTTGGATAAGTGAAAATACAATGTTTTATGGTTTTGTTTGCAGATAGGGGAAGGAATGTGGGAGATAGATTTAGGAAAAATGGTCTTTTTTTCTATGGCGTTGTTGCATGTGAATGTAGGAAGTCAGATATGACTGTGATAGGAGTGTTTACAAGACCAACAAATCACACTAGTTTTGAACTTTAAAACTAAAATTTAGTAAATTCTTAGTTAATTGCATGCTCCTTGTTAATGGCTAGTCCTTACATGTTATTACTCATCATCACTATGTAAACAGCTAGCCTTTAGCACTTAGCATTCTGAATTAGCTGTGAATATACGATCCCGTGGAGCTGGTGTTGTATGGTTAGTACTGAGAGCTATGGTCCTTGCTGGTCCGTAATCACAGAGTCATGCGATCAGGCTTGAGAGATCTTGGATGAGAGAATTCATAGCCAAAGTGGGCTTGTCTTCTTTCTTTTCCAATTTTCTTTGCTTATGCCTGATGTTTTTATGCTATTGCTACCCCTCCTCCCTTGGGGGGTTTCCTCTGTTCTTGGTACTGTTTATCTGCTTTTCTGTTGACTTGCCAGTCATCCTTCTTGTGTATTCTTATCTGCAGTTTCTTGTACTTTATCTTGTCCTCTATCTGACAGCTTTGGTTTCTTGAATGTCTCTTATATGTAACTGTGCTCATCATTGCTTGCCTCTCTGGTGGTCACATTGCTCAGATATTTATATAAAATGTTTTTGTTTTATGTCTGGCTATACCATCAAGATACTTGCATACCATTGTTGTTAACAATATTAATTATATCCTGATTATTGTCATTAGAATTTATAGTGTCACAGGCCTCTGCTTTGACTATGAAATAGACTGTGTTTGACTGTCATAAGTTTTGTTCCCTTTTAGTGCTGTTGAAAAGCAGCCAGAAATTCTGTGTTAGGATGATATTTAGAGAATGGAATAAAGTTTGCATATGAGGGTTGCATGATTATGGAAAGGTTTTGGAAAGTTTGCTAAATTCATTTTCCTGGAAAGATGTATCTTCGGATAATTTTAACCCTATACTAATTTCCTAAGTTTTTGAGCAAAAACGGAAATATTAGTTTTAGGATTTACAAGCCATTCTGCAGCTGAGACATTAATGTGGCTGATCAGTGCTAAAGCTTGTTACGTGATTTCTGAGTGCTCCTCCCAGCTCTAGTCCTGTGTGGTAGTGAGGTTGGGATTATAGTTGTTTCATTTGGAGCTCAATTGCTATAGGATCAGAAGGGGAACTCATAAGACACAGTGATAAGACATCACGTCCCAGATCTTAACAGGTCTTATTGCCTGTATTACCGGTATGATAGAAGACCTTTTTTCCCCTCTCTTCTCTTTTGCATCTTTTAATTCCAGTATCTCCTGTAATAAGATACAAGATGAAAGTCGTCTCCCTTTCTCTCCTGATATGATGGCCATTTCTTGCTCGTCTTCTTTTTCTCACTCATTTAAGTTACTGCAAAGCAGTGACAGTCATAAATTTTTGTATAGTTATCTGATTGCTTGCACCTGAGAATCCCTGCCTCTGGGTTCCCTGTATCTGGGTCCTTGAGGCAGCTGAATGGCTGCTGTCTGCTTGGGTGGAGAGTCCAAACTATGCAAAAAAGCTGAACGTGCTTCACTCCTACTCCAGACTCTCCACCCATGCAGCATAGTACACTTGCATCCCCTTGAGCCTGACCTCTCTACTGGACCAAAGGACCTGGATTAATGATCTCCCGCTAAGCTAGTCCTCTCTGTTGTGTATGCGTTCAGCCTGTTCTCTTATCTACCATGCCTGATACACACCTTAATCTTTTTTCTTCTTTCCTTTTCCTGTTCCTTTTCCTTTTTTTTTTTTTTTTTTTTTTTTTTTTTTTTTTTTTGGTGAAGGTGCAACAGATTGTATGATACTGAGGCTTGCAGGCCAGAGCCTGTTTGATACACGCACAGACAACAGAACCACCTAGAAAATCACCTAGTGAATCTTTTTTTCTTTTTTTTTCCTCCCCTTCAGCTCTCTTTTCCATCCTCCCTGCGCCATACTAAAATCCTTTTGTTTGGCAAAAATAATGACAGCAGTACACTATACAGCAAAAGGGCAATGAATTCTTAGACTTTATATTGCTTGGAGAAAGAGGGCCTCAGATATATCTGGTGGGACAAACAGACCATAGAGAACATGAAAAGTGCTTCTGTCAAGCAGCTATAATTGTTTTGCCATTTTTTTCCTTGAAAATAGGTCAGAGACCAATAATGTTGCATTTTTATACTCCCTCTCACTGTTTCATTGACTAACAACTTCAAACTAATTAATAGAGATTTAATGATTTGGACTCCTCTTCATCAAGATCAGAGTGAATAATATCTGAACAGTTAACATGGTCTTATCAATTGACTCTGCAATGATAAGCATGCTTGTCTTGCTGTATAGTGTATCTTAATAGTGTGCTGGCATTTAACTCTAAGTACTTGACCCCTGCATTTTTGATGAATTTGAGCTTTAAGAAGTTGCCTGATACTTCCCTTGATTTTAGGTTTTTGTCTACACAGCACAACTACATGGTTGCAAATGCAGCACAACCATGTAGTGCTGCAATTCAGAGGCACCTTGACAAGACTAGACACTCTCCAGAGGTCGCTTCCAACCTCAGTTATTCTGTGATTCTGTAAATTGGATTAACTTAAATCACTGAACTGGAACTTTCAATGCCACAAAATCTGTCTCTCTCTCTCTCTCTCTCTCTCTCTCTCTCTCTCTATATATATATATATATATTTAAATGTATATGTAATTTCAGCCATAACAGTTAGTTGTTTCCAAGAAAAAGGCTAGGGAGAAATACATAGCTCTTTAGAAAAATGTCATATTGTAGGCTTTTGAACTCCGGTTTATAATTTAATGAGAGTTTATAATTTAATGCTTTTTGTGCTGAGAAAGTTTTTCCCAGTTGCTGTAACAACCTACTCAAATCTGAAGGAATCTACATACATGTCCCAACTTTTAGCTGCAAAGTTATCATGAGTTTCCATCTTCTCTAAGCAAATACTGTAGTCAATCCTGAGTTAAATCAAACCCAGATGAATGTTCTGCTTTGTTTTTCATTTGAATACAAAGTTAAAACCTAGACAACCCTGCATAGGGAAGGATGGTGAAAGAGCTTGATCGAGGTTGCAAAATGAGCCATTTATGAGTCAGGATATGCCAGAGTGATGTCATGTCTATGATTGAAAGAGGTAATTTGAAGCTAAGTTTGAATGTATAAAATAGTTGGCAATTTTATAACATTCTTGAAAATTGGCTCCTGATTTTCAAACTAGGCAGTTAAAGTAATGGATGCTTTTGATTAATTTGGCAGTAATTTCTCTATACCTCTTTCCAACTTGTGAAATAGAGAAGATAATACTGGCTAATCTCACAAGATTAGGTGATGGTTGTGAAGACAAATGAATTAATATTTGTAAGGCACTTGATTAATTTACTGAGAACCCAAGAGTAAATTAATAATTTTGTATTCAGCACAGCATTTGTGGAGTAAATTAGACAGCAGACCATTTGTTGAATGAGGAGGACAGAAAAAAATGCCTAATAACTACTCCAGAAATAATTAAAGGATATATCACTGTGCATGACAAAAGGGAAATAATGTTTGCATTTTAGTTCTAGCACTGTTTTACTTACTGAGGAAGGATCCAGCTAATCTTTAGGTACAGGAGTTTCTGAATAATTATATACAGTTTAACTACCCCTTTTTTGATCTGTTTGCCATGTCTAACCTGAAGACAAAATGCGTGGTGTTTTTCAGCTTTTGAGAGCAGAAATTATCAGATCTTTTAAGAATCTGTTTCTTACACTGACTTTTTGAACTTTAAGATTGTCGTTTTCCATATGTCTTGGTTTTATTGCTTTAGTATCTATTTGAGTAGTGTTTTCCTTGCAGGCTTAAAATCATAGGCTTTGGAACCCATTTGTCTGTTTTCAAGTTGCTTACATTTGTGTTTTTTTGAGTTTGGGGATTTTTCTTTTTTTCGTTTTGGGCAACATGAGCCAGAAGTCACGCTGCTTAGAAAGAAGAGCTCCACGTCTTCTGATTACTGCATGTGTTTGCCTGTTTACATGTACATCATAGCATTTCCAACATAGAAGAAAAAAATAAAGTGAGCAAAAAGAATGAATTCCTGTGGTATGAAAATTCAGTTTATTTTGCAGTCCTCCTTTTCACACTGAGAAAGTGTCTTTATTGCTGTGTACCGCTGAGTACTTGTTTGTGTAAATCACGTTATCAAATCATGCTGTTGGTTTTACAGGGTTAAAATTCAACCTTTTTGGAATAATATAAGTTGTTTTGACATGTAAACATGCAGTAAGGTGAGTTGAGCTTTTTTAAAGGAAGCATTCTTAATGTGATTTGCAATGTTAATATGTTTTCAGATTTTAAGTATAGTTGAAGTAGAATTCATCAGTGACTTTGCATTTGGAACAGACTTGAGTTGTAATGTAGTAAGATTAAACTGTATCAAATTCTCTGCTCTTTGTAATTTCAGTGGCCGGACTGGAAAAATTCGAGTGCAGTCCCTCAAGATTGGCTTGATGTCTCTTTCTAAGGGCCTTCTAGAAGAGAAGTATAGATGTAAGAAAAAAAATACTTTTTAAAATATTTAATTTATATAATTGTCACGTATAATAATAATACATCTCAAAGCAAAATTTATAGTAAACCATTTCTCATGCCTGTGTCAGGACTTATATTCTAACTGGAAAGTATTGATGTCAATTATGACAATTATATGCCATCCAAAGCAAAGGAAAATGTTGCTATATAGAGTGCTCTATTTGACTAATTCTGCTTGGAAATGTTGAGTGTTTTCAAGAAATTTAATATGAATTATCTGCCTTCTATCTTTTTTTTTCAGGCCTGTTTCTGACATTTGTCTCTCCTTTTTGGCAATACTTCTAGGGATTTCTGAAGCGTTTGAAATCCCAGCCTTCTCTGAACATGGCAGACATCGCAAAGTTGTTTGCTTTAGCATAGCAAAGACCCAGCTGTCCATGCATTAATTGTTGCATTGTTAGAGAAGTATTTCTTGTTAGAGTATTTGGTTGCAAGATAGGCAAGTTTCATGTTATAACAACTTTTTGGTGAAATCTGAAATCTTTTATGGAATGCTTAAGCAGACCATCTACTCAAGTATGTTCTGTCCAACCTTCCCAAAGATTAACCTCTGAGGATCAACTTGAAGAAATATGATTTCTGGGCTGCTGAAACACAGGCTTTATGAAATAGTATGATAATCTAATTAGGGGTGCTAATGTCAACCTGACAATACAGATGATCTACCTCTTTCTCTCTTAACCTTTTGGGGAAACCAGGGGTTTTTTTATATGAAGTTTTTTCTGTTTGCATTATTTTCTTAGTAGCTACCTTTAATCACATTCATTGCCAAAACTAGTGTGGATTTTGTTGATGAATGTGCATTCATTTCCAATACAGATAATATCTTTTCGATTTATACCTTTTTAGATGTGTTTGCCAGAGAAATTTTGCTTTTTTTTAATTAAACTTCTTTAAGATGGTAGGCTGCAGGGTTGACATAAGAATAAATCTTTAACTAAAAAAAACCCAATTGCTTTAGAAAAAAATACTGAAGCCTCATTAAAGAATGCCTATTCTAGAAGACAGTTAAGGATGTGCTTAACTTTAAGCAAATGCCTGAATGCATGAATAAAGTTCCCTTGAAAAAGAATGGACCTACAAACATAATTGTTTCCCGAGAGTTAGCTACATCTATGCTAGTAAATAGTCCAGGGCTGCTTCTTTGCTTGCGAGGCCATGATGTGGTCTGGCTTTATGTATATTATTAAACTTTCTTTAGTCCCCAAAACAGGGTGACCACATATGAGCTACTTGTTGGAAATGATCCTGCACTCTAACTTACTCTCAAGTTGTTCCTAGGTATTTGGGGAGTAAGAATTAGCTGACTTTGGTCAAAAGCACGCTGGATACCCTTCTAACAGCTTACTGATATGGATGGCAACGTGCCAGTGTCTGGCCCTAAGCCCTGGCACACTGTTTAACTTAGTGGTATAGATGCAGCGTTAAAAAATGGAACAGAAAAAGAGTGGGGAGGGGGGAAGAGAGAGAGAGAGTTAATGTGCATGACAAAACATATTCCTTGCTTTAGCAACCTACTTTAATTCTGAAATAATCAGAATGCAATAAACGAAATATTGCTTGCTGTTCTTTGGTCTTTTTGTCATCAGTTCTTCATACACTATTACAGGACTTCTGAATATCGCAGAAAAATGGAATGTTTTTAACCACTCAATTTTAGTGTTACAAATGTTCTTAGAAAGTAAATTACAATCATATAAGCAGGTATTTATGTTGATAAAAAATTAAATTTGCATGTATGATTATTCACAGCAGATACTATGCTTGGTCATGCAGTCAAGGGACAAGTGCTGTCTCATAGATATGGATTTATTGATAGACAACAGGAATTTTATTTTTCCTGCCCTTTCCTCAGTTTCAGAGGTGGAAAAAATGTCACAGTACTATCTGACATCTGGGAGTACATTTGTGTGTGTTTTGCTCTTACCTGGAGCTCGATTCTGACATGAAAACTGAATGGAACAGCAATTGAAACAGAAAACATTTGTGAAATGTTTTGTTTAGTCTGTAGGCTTTGGGTCGTATCATTTAATGCATAAAAACTATAGAATTCAAGGTGAATGAGAAGGGCTACCTGAAAAATCTCTACTGTGAAAGAACTAGTTTAGTTGCAGTGTGGATTTTTTTTCCTTTTTTTTTCATGTATCAAAACCATCCCTTGGTATATGTTGCAAATCTTAAAACCATTTGGAAGTAACACTGTAATACTTTAAAAAAAATGTGCGACCTGTTTGTACAGCATGCATATGAACAAATGATGACACATTTTCTCTTTTGTGTATTTCTAATTAAATCCATATTCAGTGTAATTAGGGAGTCTTTATCCCTAGATTCCTTGCAGCTGCTTGGATGGTTCAGGTTTGACAATACTAGATTTGTGATTTGATGGCTCAGCAACCTCAGCAGAAGAGGCAAAATGTATGTAGCGGACATCTTACTATTTAGTAGAAACTGGATAAACTTCTCCACACTTTGCAATATCTTGTATACTAAGCAGTAATTGCATTTTTCAGATTGTTTAGTTGTGCTGTAGTTTGAGTCCTACTGACTCTCATCACCCAAATATTAATGTGTGGCTGTGTTTAATTTTAGATTAACTGATCTTTTATTTTCTTTTTTTGTTCTTTTTTTTCCCCTGTGGCTCCAGACAAGAGAAAGCTTGTCTTTTGCCTTCACAATCATTCTTCCTGTCCTTTTGATAAAGTCCCATGATACAGTTTAACGTTATATAAATACAGCCATATTTTATGCATGCATGTTTGTAAAAACTCACATAATATATATACATAGGAACATAAACTCCATTTGTGAGAATGTTCAGTTTGTGGCTGTGGCATTGCTGCTGGGTGATGGAGTGGCTTCCCTTCTGCAGTGGCAGGCACAACGTGTGGGTGCACCCTGCCAGAGCTGGAATGCGCTCACCTCCCCGCCGTACGCCCGCCGTTTCAGGGTAGCTGTCAGTGTGCCTCCTTTGCCAGGGTACAGCTCGTGGCTTAATTTAAGGCTGCTGGCAAACAGCGAGCGTTTAGGCTTTCCGTACCTTCAGTGTCTTTCTGTGTGGCACGCTGGTGGTATTGAGTGTTTTGGGGGAAAAGGGGGTAGCATCTGTGAACACCTTGCACTTGGGCAGTCACTGGTTATGGCAGAGCTGCCAAATTTGCTTTGGATTTGGGGTGATTATTTTTTCTTTTTTCTTCTTTGTTGGAAGTAGTGCATTTTGGAGGAGTTTAAGCTTTTCACTGATATCTGCTGATTTCCTACGTGTATCAGCCCTGGCTGATCACTCTCCCTCTTATCTCTCCTGGCACATCGTTTTTCCTCTCTTTATGAGCTTCCCAATCAGTCGAAGGTTTAGGGCTTAGGAAAGTACTTCATCTTCCTCTCAGCCTCTGTGGTTAGTGAATTGTATTCCTTTTAGAGCCAGGTGCTAGCACAGACGTGAACATAAACAAAAAACAGTAGGTGCAACAGTTTTTATCCTATCAGTTCTTAAAATCTGACTCTTAGTTACTGGGAAACTGTTCCAACTGCAACGGAAAAAAATAAGCCAGGATTTAGAAATGCCAAAATAAATTTGCAGCCATACAGTGCTAGATCTGTGAATGCGGTTATCAGTGTTTTTTTCCCCCTCATCATTAAGTGCTGAAGACGCTGTAGAATCTGTTTAAATAGGCAAGGGGAGGAGGGGGTGTAAGAAATTGATTTGATCAGCTGGACTTTCATTTGATGAAAATCCTTTCCTCTGCCTCATCCACTTTTGCAAAGAAAAAAGTGCAACTAATCTTTCTGAAACACGCTGACAGAGCTTGACAGTTACTCCAAATGAAGGACAAAACAATTTACAGAATGTAATAAAAAATTAGATATTTCTGGACAAAGCTTGTTTCTCAATCAGAAGTGCAGTCAGACTAAATTTTAAAGTTTTATTTATTTCTAATCTATTAATGGCTGTTCTGGTAGGAGAGGTGAAAAGTAGGAGAATTGTACAAATAGTTTTTTTCCCCCCTTTTAAGATTGCTGAAATCTTTAATTGAAGCCAACCACTGAGTGCAAAAGGAAAATGTAAAAGCCAACTGGAAAGAATACAAAGCTTTCAGTTCCATTTCTTCTGTAGTTTATACCAACCATAAGGATATTTTCAGAAGAGATTAATCTAGTGACTAAATATGAATGTATAGAACTACAGAGATCATGAATAAATCAAGGACTACTGGCAGTCTTGCTTTAACTTGTGTTAGAACTTTCAGCTGGAAGGTTTAACACATTTCTTTCTTTGTGTTTTTGCCATTTTGAAAATTGTTAAGAAAGTCAGTACTTAAGAAATACTTCCTGTACTGCAGTTAGTCCTACTAGTTCATACTATACTGTGGCTTGTAAGTGGACAGAGCCACAGGAGCATCTTTATAGTACTTCTGCAGAAGTGTATTCCTCCATTTCTACTTAGTACTTTTGTAAGCTTTTGTATCTTACAAATAGTAAGATCTGGGGTCATAACTCCTGGATCTACTTGAAACAATGTTAAATCACTTCTTGATACAACCATCCACAGTTTTCTCATAAGCCTCTTTAGCCCTTTGGATGCCATTTGAATGAGGATGAACTACTTCAGTGCTATCTTTCTCACTTTGAATTCCAAAAAAAGTCCACCTTGTTAGTCTTTATGCAACTGAACATCTAAGCAGAAACATTCAACTAAGGCTGCAGAGAAAGGAGAAATAAAAATTCTGTGAGGATGTTGGGATCTGTCATCCATCCCCAGTAATCAATACAGAATCATTCCCCCAAAACAACTTGATAGCACATGCATTTGTTGATTTTTGAATGATTCAAGTGGTATGCCATCCCGCATTCTCCTTGAGAAAGTGCTGTACTTCCCAGAAAGTCTCTAGATCTGGACCAATTTTCTCGATCCTTTTGGCCTCAATTTTTTCAGTTATTGTAGTCATCTCAGTACTTCAAGTTATGCTGCACAGCTTGTCATGCACCTTAGGAAAAGGGAATCAGTAAAAGGAAAGTATGTGGAAGTGGATGTGGTTATCCAGGAAGCAAATATGATTACTGTTAAGCATGAGTTATGTTAGTGTCTGCTGCTCTTGCTTTAAGCTGGCTTATGTGGCCAACTCCAACTTGTGCTGTTTCTAGTCTCAGAGCATGTGTGCTTCTGCCCCCAACCAACCTAAGGATGGCTTACGTTTTGGCATAGAGTAGGAATTCCTGAAATACCACTTTTTTTCTCCCTTTGTGATAGCAAAGACAACCTAGTAAATATTAGGGGGGAAATTAAGTAAAATTTAAACAAAAATTAAAAAGCTATTCTGATTTTCTGACGTCTCCCTTATTTTGTCCTAAGTAAATCAGGACCTGCAATAGGTTACGCTTATTGTGTAATTTTATTAGGAGATGCTGTAAGAAGCCATGTAGTTTAATTTATTTGGCCTTACTTTGTTTAACAAGTAAAATTTAACAAGAAAATGTGGACAAAATAATCAAGATAAATTAAACCATTGTAAATGGGACAGCTGGCCACCTATAACTCTGTTTGGATTACAAAAATTACAAAATTCCAGCTGCAACGTTAATGCCTGAACGGAGAGTAGACGGAAGCAAAAAGAGCTCATGCCTCTCATCTGTTTTGCAGATCTCTTCAAGGAAGTGGCAGGCCCCACAGAAATGTGCGATCAGCGGCAACTCGGCCTGCTGCTTCACGATGCTATCCAGATCCCACGGCAGCTGGGAGAAGTGGCGGCGTTTGGCGGCAGTAATATTGAACCCAGTGTCCGGAGCTGCTTCCAACAGGTAAGATGGTAAAAATCTTCATGTGGAAAAACCTATTCTGAAAGACCTAGAATTTACTTTTAAGTTATGCAGAAAGAAGAAGGAATTTAAAAATATCCATTGAGTTTTTTGAACAGAAATGAATAAGCAAGTAAATGTAGGAAGTTATTGTTGAAATGCAGTTGTAAAAGGTGATTTATTGTTCAGCAGAAGATCAAACAAATTACTTTGTAGCAGAAAGAACTTATAAATCCATATGTT
Source organism: Rhea pennata (assembly GCF_028389875.1). NCBI lineage: Eukaryota > Metazoa > Chordata > Aves > Rheiformes > Rheidae > Rhea > Rhea pennata. Next base: position 55,129,337 of record NC_084665.1, read on the forward strand.
TATGGCTGTATTGGCAGCTCCAAATGCTGTTAAAACTTCGTAGCAACCAATTATCCTGTTTTCATCTTTCAAGGCAACCTGATACTGTGAGAACAATGTACTTTTCCCTGCTGGAACAAGACGTGATCTCAACAGAACAAGAAAATGATGATGATACTAATTTTTAACCCTGTGCATCAGGAACTTACTTAGCATTTTTTTTCTCATGAAAGAGCTTGCAGATGTACGAAATTTCAAGCACAGTCACTTATGTATCATAAGACTTTATGTGGCAGTCTAGAACATAGAATAAAGCTGTCTTCAGCCTGCTGTTCAGCTCCACACTACATTCAGGGGGTTAATGATGCTGCGAGGAGCATCTATCTTTTTAAAGAAAATGGAAAGAAAAAAGAGGATGTTGTAATGGAACACAGTCTAACTCAGAACTTGTCAAGGATACCTGAGGCTCTGACTGTTTGATAGTGATAACTGTACTGCTTAAGTGTATTATTTCTGAGGAAATGACTGCTTAGAGCATTGTCAGCAGCTATATAGGGATTAAAAATTCACTATGCCATATATAAAATTCCTGACTTTAAATAATATTTATGACTGTATTAAATCCAACAGATTAAATGTTAGTGAAAACTTTCAGAGCATTTTTCTTTCATCATTCTTTTATAGACACTTCTATGTTTTCATCCAGTGAAAACTGCGGTGAAAAATGCAGTTGTTAGCTTTTTCTCAGAACTATTAGATTCATTTCTGGGCTTTGAGATGATTGGAATTGAAAGAATGTTTGCTAGAATCATATAAAAGTTGATTGATCAAATTAACCATATAAAATTCTTGCTGAGGTTTTAATATTGATTCTTCAGACAATAAGAGATAGTGCTTGACATATCTGTTGCTGACCTCAAATGGTTCAAGTCATGCTTAAGTAAATTACTCATTTGTTAGTGGCAGACTTTTTGTGTCACAGAGGAATGATCTTTATGTTTCTTGAGAATCTGCTTCATCTCCCATGCTGCTCAATTATGGGTGAGGCATACTGGCAAGATACTGTTTAAATACAGTGTATTTGGTTATACCAGTGTTACAGTTACGTCCTTCATCTCGAGTGAGTGCCTCAGATTCAGTTGCTGGTCTGTAGGAAAGATGAAGTGTGCAGCTGTGTATCACCGCTATCTCTGGGTTTGCTGTGTGAAAACAAGTATTTTGCTGGTGTATAAAGCACATTACTGCTTAGTCCTTGCTTCTTTGCTGCTCTGTAACTGGCAAAGATCTGCATGGATTATGATTAGGTTAAGAATACTAGTATTGTTCTTGCTCATATCTTACTGTTCAAGAATAACTTTCATTTTGTGTTCTATATACGTGTCATAAGTTCAGAATGACAACCTCTGTTCTTACTGCTGCAAAATATGATGAACGTAGTTCCTTTTTAGCCAGACTTCTCTGTTGATTACAACTTAAAATGAATGTGGAATCATGTTTGTTTGCTTCCTAGAATAATCATGTTAATATTTTAACACTGCTGTATTCTTAGTGTTTGCAGTGTTGCAGCGGCAGATTTATTTTCCTTTTTTATATTTATTTATTTGCTTGTTTATTTATTTGGCATGCTAACTTGAAAGAGTACCCTGGGCTCAGAATATAATTAAGAAATTTCTCTTGAGTCTCTTGGCACTTAGTAGACCCATGCAGGCAGTACTGATTTTTAGTGATCTGTCATCCATCTGTCAAAAAACAGTCATATTTTTGGTGTGTGCCTAAAATGCAAAGCATTCTTCCCCTTAGTGTTCTGTTTCTTGTTTCTCAAGTTCTTTTGGTTCAAATGTGGTTTTATTGTGGACTGGTCCTTTTTTGTTATCTTCTGTCTCTTCTATCCCAATTGTTTACCGTTATGTACTCTTACCAACTTCAGTTGTTTGCTTTTTGTAACTGGTTTTACATTAACCTGGCGCAGAAAAAAATTCACACAAGAGTTGTGGGTTTTGGGGGGGAATTGAATTCTGATGATAATATGTTTGTGGGTTTTTCATTATTATTGATTTGTTTGTTTGTTTTTTGCTCACCAGAATCATAATAAGCCAGAAATTACTGTAAAACAATTTATAGATTGGATGCGGTTAGAGCCACAGTCTATGGTATGGCTACCAGTTCTACACAGAGTGGCAGCTGCAGAAACAGCAAAACATCAGGCCAAGTGCAACATTTGCAAAGAATGTCCAATTGTTGGCTTCAGGTAAGAGGGAGGGCAGTTGGGTGCAGGATTTTTCTGAAAATTGTTTTACAACTGATTTACATCTTCCAACAAAAACAAGTTTTCTTCTGTTTGCTTTTCCGCTATTTTCCTATGTTAAGATGGGATCTGTCTCCTGTAGTCTGCTCATATTGTGGATCTCTCTGCAGGACCATGTGGACCACCCTGCATCTCCTGCAGTACTGCTGTTAGGTACCAAATGGTTCTGTGACAGAGGCATGTGCAGGGAGTGCTGTCGTTAAGTATTTTGGTGTTGGTGGATCCAATAAGTAGCAAAAGAAGAATAAATACGCCTGTGTATTCAGTAGGCATGACACCAAAAGGAGCTGATCAATGAGAAAAATTATGTATGTTTGTTCATGTCTATGTCTTACACAGAGTGAGAGGACTCAAGGCAGACAGGCTGGCCATCTCTACTCTGTTCTGCAAATAATGCTTGTGAAATAAAGTAGCTCATACTAGCCAATATTAAATCACCCTTCAGCAGCAACCTTTCCTTGCTTGGTACAAATGTTAATATATTACTGTGATGAGACTTACACAGTTCCTGTCTGGAAGCACTGAACATAATCTAACTTTGGTCTGTTCAAAGAAAGTCTGTGAATTCTTAAAGAAAAAATAACTCCAGGGATATTCTTTGTTATTCTGCAATATACAATAAATTGTATGATCTTACTATGAAGTACTATCACTGGGCATTGGATGGTTGGTATCCTTGTGTGTTCTGTTACGACTTGCATGCATTTGTATATTGATAGCTGCAGTGCATAAAATGATGTGGAACAAAGTAAGGGAGAAGAGCTAAACATAATAGGCACTTTGCTCTGTTGTGGTCTTGAAGTTGTATGCATTATTTAGGAGCTATGTAGGGCAGTCTCTCTTGTAAGTGATTCTAATGCTTTTTTTAGGGTGTCGAGGCAGATGAGTCACTTCTGTTCCCCATGCTTTCTGTTCTTTCTTCCCTCTGTTGTGTTAAAAGACAATAATACAGGAATCTTGAGGTCAGATTCATCTCACCTAGCCTTGGGCGTACTAGCTTTAGTCAGGCTTCTACAACTGAGGTGATGACCCTCCTCCTCTTTATCAGTGTGGAGATGTAAGTACTTCCAGAAGTAATTAATTTGATCAAACTTTGTTGCTTGTCTTAAGGTGAGATGAAAATTCCTCTAGATGTTTCTGTTGTTCTTATTTAAGGCTTGAGGGAGCCTAGGGTGACTAAGCCTCAGTGTAGATACCTAACTTTTAGATGCTGAAGTTAGGATAGATGAATCTTTTCTGTACTAACCTTTCTTGTGTGGAGAAGAAAAAGGAGGGCACAGAGGTAGAAGACAGAACAACAGTAAGCATGGAGGAGAAGGGAGGACAAAAGAATGACTCACTCTAAGTCATTTTGATAATGAAGCTAGAGATCTGCAATGGGAAAAGCATCTTGCATCTTAGCAGAAGGTGGATATGGGCATTTAAGACATAGGCTCTGAATAAAAATCCCAAACAGTTGCATCATCGTCCTTAAAAGTGAACCTTTACGTTTATACACACATACTGTCTCGCAATACAAAACATAAAACTCAGCAGGGGAAAAATGGGAATTAGTGCTGAAAACTGATCTTAGAAAGTAATTTAATTTAAACTTTATTCAGTAGCTATTCAGTTTGCTTCAGTTAGCTCATTTTAGTTTCATACTAATGATATAACCTCATCCAATCAGAACAGCATCTATAAAAAGCAGTGGGCAGAATATAGAATTGAATTCTTGTTTTAGTGGACTTCAGTGAAAAAATAAAAAATAAAACTTTAAAATAAATAAGCCTACTTATTTTTTAAAGTTTGTATTATTTTATATTTCATGAACTTTAAGCAAGTTTCAGGAGTTTTAGGATCTGATTCATGGGTTTAGAATTTCTGAGCATGAAAAGGATGTAAAACATTTAAAACAGCTGGTAAATATAAAAACATTTAAACTTAAATCACTTTTATTTAAAAACTTTTTTCTGAGTTACCAACTGATGACTAAAGAGAAGACAAAAATTGATGCAACATTAACTCTGAAATTATAAACTCTGCATTCCATCTGTAGAGCTGACCCTTTGCTAGATTTTAGCTTAAGTTTGTGTTGTGTAAGACTTCCTATTTCCAAGTGACTTGGACAACAGATGATTCAACACTGTCTTTCTCTTTGGCATCAAAGCTATTTTTTTTTTTTTTTTTTTTTGTTTTTGTTTTAAATGCACGATGAAGTGACCTTTGCAGTATAGGAAAGTCATACAAAGTGCTTAGCGGGCTGTGGGTTTCCTGTTGCCGGTGGAGCTGCTGCAGTGGCACAGGTGCCCCTGGTTACGTGGCCGTGGTGAATCTTTGCAGGGCCCTGCCCTGTTCATGAACTCCTGCACAGCAAGGTGCTTTCTCAGATAGTCCTGACAAACCCACTCTGCCCTTGTGCTGCTGAAAAGCAGAGGCCACCATTTTAAAGGGTAATTTGCCTCCTGAAGCTTAACAACAAGTAAATGTTATAACTAAACCTGGGAAGCTCTAATCACTTTGATGTTTCCATAGGTATCGAAGCTTAAAACATTTCAACTATGACGTCTGCCAGAGCTGTTTCTTCTCTGGCCGTACAGCTAAGGGGCATAAATTGCATTACCCAATGGTGGAGTATTGCATACCTGTGAGTACCTATTTACTGACCATTCCTAAGGGACTGTTTTTCTTAATTATTTGTGATCTAGAATTTCTTCTTAGTTTTTTGACACCTAGCTATTCTTTCAGTATTTTTTTTAATATATGTCTCTGTGTGTGCGTGTGTGTGTGTATGTGTGTGTGTATATGTATTTTCTGCATTTCTCTTTGAAATTCATTAGGGACTTGGCTAGTGCTATTGATTTTATGGAGGCAGTGCTTGGATTCTGTAGAAAGATCATAGAAGTACCTCCCGCTGAGATAACTTCATTGTTGTTTCATGAAACAAAGCTGCAATACTGTATATAATTGTAGTATGTACCACAGGCACATACATGCACTGTTTTAAGGGTGAGAGCATGACGAAGAAGATGGACTTGCTTTACCATTGCCATATCCTAGTAAACAGTATTTAATATTTTAGTAATGTAATTTAATATTTTAAAGGTGCACAAGTGTTCCTTTCAGGTCTGACATTTTGCTTGCTTCATCAAAATGCAATTGGAAATGCATGTTACAATTTATTCCCTGAAATAATTGCTATTTATTGGGATATTTAAAAATCAGTGTGTGCCTGGAAAAAATTAAGTAAATTTGTTTTTTCATTTTTGCGGATTTGTTTGTTGCTTGTTTGCTTTACCAAAAATGGTGTGAGCCTTGCCTGCACAGGCTAAGAAAAATTAACTTTATGATTCAACGTTTTATTGATGACATGTTTAAGCAAGATTTTTCTCAAGGAGTTTCCAGGAGACTTTCTTAAGTAATGCACAACTTACTTTACGTAAATATTTTGGTTTTCTGGATTTTTACTTGATAATCTTTTATGTTTATAAGAAATTTAACTCAGATACAAAATAATACAATGATCTGTCTCTAATTTAAATAACAGTGGTCAAAGTTCTCTATACTGAGAACACCAAATTCAGGTCAGAATGTGACTTTCTTTTATAGAGCTGATTTCTAAAACTGTTGCAAGAGCCTATGGTTCTTTTATTAGCAAAAAATCACTGACTTATTCAGCTGTCCTTTGCTTTAATAGGTGGGATTATTAACTATGTTTTCCTACTCTTTTTCATCATATATATGCCTTCAATAACAAAATTCAAATTCTGTCAAGTAGTGTTTTGACTTCATTATAATCAGAAGCAACCATGACTTACGTTAATTTAGTTTCATTAATTCTATAACCTAATGTTAGGATTTGATTGATAAATTGGCATGTTGGATACTGTAGCTATACAATTAAACCACTCTGAAAAAATACTTTTTGTAGATTGCAGCTTCGTTGTTTTTCAACCAATTTTAATGTTCATTATATTTTGTCATTATTTTTCTCTTTCCAGCTTCTCTTTTCCCATCTCACCTTCCTGAAAGCTTATTGGCTGGTTAAGGGCTATGTTTTGAAAATTATAACACTTAATTCAGAGTGGGGGAGGAGCGTGTTATGAGCAAAATACGTAATTGTATTTAACAGAATAGATGGACATGTGCTGCATGTAAAACAGTTTATAATATTTTTGTGCATTACAGATATTCTTTATCTGCTTTAGCTATAGGTTTGGTATGTATCTTGATGTACAACCCAATGTTTTCTTATCGCAACTGAAAGACTAAAGCTCTTAGACTGAAACCACTTTTGTCAAAATGAAGCAGTTTGTACAGGCGAAGAGGTGTTCTTTCTGTGCTGCTGCCTGGGCCTAGAGATGTCCTTGGCATCATTCGGTCTTGGAGTATCGCTTGACCCATAACTTCATTTCTATAACAGGATTTTTTTGATCATCAATGTGTATTTGTTTGGCTTTATTTCTGATTTCTCCTTTTTGAAATGATTTAATTTGTGGTAGTTTTTTTTCCTATATGAAGTGAGTCGAAGCCTAGTTTCACTAGTTTTGTTAACTGTAGTTGAGTATGTGTATCTGATGCAGACCATATGCATGACTTTGCCTTTTCCTTAAAAAATATTAATTGCATTGTTTCACAAACGCATACATAATTTCTGGGTTAATCACAAATATTAGGAAAAAACACAAACTTAAAATCAACCAATTGTTAATAATTACTTTTTAAATTGTATTTGTAGTTACTTCTTCATAGTTGCAGAAGACGGGGAATCTATATAAATATAAACAGCCATCAGTTTAGAATTTAGACCAGCCTGTGTTGAGGATCTGGAAGCATCTAGTTCTTTTGGGGCATAGCTAGATGTCAGGCTTCAGGAATAACCAAGCCTGGGTAACATTTTGTAAGCTTATTTGCATAGTCATCCCATACTAATAATATGAAGTCTTATCTATAACATTAGCAGCTCTGGGATTAATTTGTAAATAGATCCAGCAAGAAAAAGCTCCCTATTTTTCTGATTTATAATGTTTATTCTTAGAATCTGTAATGCCTGAAATTGTTTTGGGATGTTAATTTTTTTTCTGTTTTCTTTCACGCAGTTATATCCTTTTATCCCCCCCTTTTTTTTTTCTTTATACTGTTTTCCTGGTATGACATAAAGGCCCAGTTTTGCCTGAGCTGAAATGACAGTTTTTTTAATTCCAGGACAGGGAGGAGGCCTAGAGTATTTTCTTTCCTTTGCCTATGAAAAATATGGTGTTTTTAATGAGTATTTTGATATGGTGTGGTTAAAGAAATACTCTTTCCATTTGGTTAATGCTATAGATTTTTGTTTTCCTCCCAAATATTTAAAATTATACTGATGAAAGAGATATACAACTAATAGTTTGTTTAGCTAATGTACTTCTTAGCTAATGTAACCAGAAAAATCTGAACAGATTTAATCTGTGTTTTTCATAGATCCATGCTCTTTTCCTGATCAGGGTCTTCCCATCCTTCTCTTCAGTTTATATCTTGGAATAGAAATATTTGTTGTTAATGTCCATGATATACAGAAAATTCAGAACTGAAGGCATAAGGTGTGTTATAATAGATGAGGCTACTGGTCCATGTAATAAGATACCCTTCCTGTTGCATTAGTCAAAAACAAGAATTTGTCTAGTGTGGAATATGGTATTTTCCCTAGAACAAGATAGAGTATTTCCTCCTGATGACTTCTGGAACAGAAACAGCAGGTGTGATATCTGAGATAATTTTTGATTCTTGTTAAAATTGCTCACATTATGCAAGTGTGACACATTTAATTTAAGTAATGAATGTCGTATTGAAAACGATACTACAGAAATGACTGGAATCTCCACTGTCCTTGGGACCAGAGACATTTTGTATTATGTTCAAGATATCTGTTCCCACTACAAAGAGCAAAGTTCTAAAAGAATATTAAGTGCAAAATAAGGTAACCTAGGTTAAAAATTGGTGAAGAAGTCCTTTCCATGACATATAGGAGGAATGAATTGAATCCAATATGAGATAATTAGAGTGGGAATAAGATGACGTTCTTGATTAGAGGGAGTGAAGAACAGAAAGTAGATAAGAGGTAAGAGGGACTTATCAGTCCCATCAATTGGGACTGTTTAAAGCAGAGCAGAATAAAAGAAATGGCATATAATATAGGAGATGCATAAAATCAGGTATCCAGTACTGACAACCATTGATTTGGAACCTGAATCTGGAGCTGGAATTTTTCTTAGTTTTTTCTGTAAGTATACTCTACTAGCTCTGTTTTTATATGAAAACAGGCACAACTTGTTTGTCTGCTCTAAAAGAGAAGTAGTGGGAAGAATTAGTAAGGTGTAGGATCACTTTTCTTCATTCTGATTCTTCTTCCTAATGCCACTGAGTTGGATAGGAGCCTTTTTATAGATAGAGAATTTGAAACAGAAGAAATGACATACTACGAGAATGAATTTAAGGTATGCATTTTTGGCTTGCATAATCGGTGCTTACAGGTAGTTCACTTCAGCTCTTCTTATGTGACTTGAATCAGAAATAAAGAATTGATTTCACAAAAAGACTCCAGTGTTATTTTTTATTATTATGTATAGTAATGTACTCTGGTTGATGTACTAACCTGTTGTTAAATCTCTCTACATACTGAATTCATTTAATGCAACATTATGTTCAAAGAACTTGCAAAATTCTTTACAGTAGGTTAGTAGAATACTTATGTTTAAATGGAACTGCATCTGAAAAAGCAGTAGGTGGTGATCTGGGTCTCTGAGATTAAAAACAACAACAGCTCATATGTAGGCACCAAACACCAATGAATTATGCTATAGAATCCATTATATTACAATATACATAGCCTGAATTGAAAGTGTGCTTGATCAACTGAAGCTTGGCACTTGTTCTAATTCAAAGGCTGCTGCTACTAAAATTAGACTTTTGTGTCCTGTGTCACAGAGCAGGATACAAATATATGCAACTGCCTTAAGAAAACTCTGCTTATCTCTCTTACTGCTTAATATATACTAATGCATAAGTATCAAGAGTACTAGCAATAATTAGAAAAAAAGTAAATGCTTACTGTCATTAACAGAGTTCACCAACCTTACAATTAAGTTTCCTTGAAGATGAAAATGTAACAGTTCACAGTAACAGCTCTGGTTATATATTTTTTCTTTCGTGCAGGCTTTAGAGATGGATAGAATACAGAACTGAACACGTTTAGCAAATAACATTTTCTCTAAGTAGTAGAAATGCAAAGTTACTGGGTTTATTTTCTCATATCTAAACACAGCCTTTCTCTAAAAAGATGGAGTCATGATTTCTAATGCAGAATTTTACAGAGAGGTGTAACAATTTTGCAAGATTTTTCTACAGTTAAAGTCTAGCGTCTAATTCAGGAATACTCTTAAATAAGTATCTACATGTTTTTGGTTTTATTTTTTTGCAGTGAGAATTCTCTCAGTACTGGCATGGGTATTACATAGATGCGGCTTTCTGTACCAGTGGGTTCTTTAAATTTCAGGTAGAAGTAGTTGCTGCATCAGTTGTCTTTATCCAAACTGTTTCTACTTTGCAGTTCCTATATTCCTCAGTAAAACCCTGAAATCAGCTTTTCTGAAGTACTGTCAAGATACCAGATCAGCAGTTCTGAAACTTTTCTCATTGCAAGCCTTATAGCTAGCAGGGTCACGACCTCAATAAATATACCAACAATTGCATTTTTGTAGGTCTCCCCCATCACACTCGACTGCCACAATCCCTAATTCTGGAAACTGGTTTTTGTAGACTGTACAAAATGATGCCAGCAAAAAATAGCCACTTTTGGGGGGTGTGGGGGGGGGATTTTGAATCAGTTAACTTTATATTTCGGCTCATGAGATCTCTCGCTCCTGCTAGGAGCTGTTTTTTTTAGTTTGCAAACTGTCATCCATTACCTTTCGCTTGCAAGCTGCACTACTGGAAACTCTGCAGAACTATGTAGGGTTGAGTGTTTTCAGGAATTTCTTGTGGTATTTAACGTCTAAGGTGCATATATTCCCCTGATGATTGCTTTTATATTTTATATATATATATTTAGTAATTGTTGACAATTTACCTTGCAATGAAACTGCCCAGTATCTTATTTCCTTAAAGTAGCTCAAAAGCACGATAGGCAGGATGTCAGAAATTATTAGTCAAATTATAGTTCTACCCTGAAGTGAAAATTTGCTTCAGACATGATAATGCTTATCTGCAATAGTGCCTGTTAAGACTCCTCCTCTAGGTACGTCATCTGAAAACTTAATTGCTACTGACATGCAGAGAGGGCAGTTGCATTCCTGAACCTGTAAGCAGCCTTAGCATTTTATAAGAAACGAACTGACACCAGAAAGTCAGTGGTTCCATCCTGACACATTTTTCAGGACACCAACTGTGGCACTTCACTGTTGCCAAAACTAGATCTTTCTGTGGAGAAGGGGGAGAGAAAGCAGCAAGAATAGTTGAATTGGATTGTTTTATGTGCAGAATGTTATTTCCAGCTGTGGAGTTTACTGTGGCGACTACTGTTTGCCCTGAGAAGACAGGTTGTCTGCTTGGAGTAGTCTTTGCTAGCTAGCTCCTGGATCACTATGCCTTTTGGTCCCTTCTTCTAAGTCTTTCTGTTACAGTTGCTCAGATAGCTGACATAATGTTGTCTGCTACCCTTTTGCTATTAAATTTGTTAAATTCTGAGATATGGAATTTTTGAAATTACAGCTTGATACAGTGCAATATTCTAAAATACTCTCTCTCTCTCTCTCTCTCTCTCTCTCTCTCTCTCTCTCTCTCTCTCTCTCTCTCACACACACACACACACACACACACACACACACACACACACACCCTTTAGCAGTTTCTCACCAAGAGGGAGAGATTCGTTCTGTGAAATGCCAAATTTGAAAGTGATCACAGAAAAATGTGATCTTCACAATGCAGACATCACTTATGAGGCAGTGATACTCATAAATACATTTTTTAAATAGCTTTAACAATTCTATGGTGTCCTATTTCATGCCTCTATCACATTATTCTTTAAAAATAATGTTAAAAAGTCTAGGTGCTTTGTTGAATGAGATTGACTATATGCACTTAGAATTAAATTAGAATTAAACGTATGTTATTGGTTAATTGCGTTTAAAGCGTCAATAGAAAAAAAATTTAGAGAAATTAAGTCTATCTTTTTCTCGTCTCTCTCCTGCGCTTGCTGCCCTGGGGAGTTTCCCAGCCTTCCAGTGTTGCATAGCTGACAGCCGTTCAGAGATGCAGCTATCATCATACCTGCATGTACTGTAGCTGTTATGATAGACTGATGTTACAGCTTTATTCTCTATCAAGTATTTTCAATCTCATGGTCAGTCTCCTTGCTTTTAGATAGATAAAATGTTCAGAAATAAAAACATGGAGGACTTTTTTTAAGGCTTTAGAATTTACAGAAGTGTCTTATACTGTGGAGGAACTGGAGTACTTCTAAAGGATGTATGTGCTCTTTCATGCTGGAGATTTTCTGTCACCAAGCATGTCTTATCATACAAACTGTATTTTTTTGAAACATGCTTGATAATTGCATGTAGTGGGTGTAAGGGGGCATTTCTTTTCAGCCGTTTGACTGTAACCCATGAATGTCTAGTAGGGGTTAATGAAGGCATTCATTAGTAAAAGCCATGTCTCTTCTGAGAATTAAATTCTACGTGTATATTAGAGCAGCTGTTTGTTTTTGTATTAGACATTGTATAAGTAATGTAATAAAGAGAATGATGAAGACTTAGGTGTAGACTATCTTTTTACCTAGGGGTAAAACCTCTAGGTAAACCATTCTTTCCCTTTAGGGAAAGGAATGGGAAGTAGTTCAGGCTTTTCATTATCACTATATTATTGTTTCTTTCAAAAAAGAATAGTTCATGTGTTTGTGTATGTTATATATATATGTATTATATATAAAAACTATTCTTTAGTATATTCTTCAGTATGTTACAGTGTTCTCTCTCTCTCTCTCTCTCTCTCTGTGTGTGTGTGTGTGTGTGCGTGTGTGTGTGTACACATAGCTATGTCTTAGAGCTCTCTGAAAGGATCATTACATTCTTGGCAGTGCTTTTTCCTAACGAGGATTTTCCTGATTCTAGCATCACAACTACTTTCTAAACCTGTATGTGAAAGCTATGCCTCAGCATCTTCTTTTTTCCCCCACTATTTTCCATATAAATCCGATTGTTTCTTCAGTTTGTTTGTTTATAAGGAATTTTACTTGTTTTTAGTTTGTGACTTGTGATTCCATTTATTCCTGGTTGTATATTGAAGAGTTGTAATGTCAGCTGATCAGTGATTCTGTATTTTCTCCTCGAGACTTTCAACCACAAAGATTTATTTATTTATAGGTTTTTGTGTATGCTACCAATGGATCTTAGTCATTCCTTCCTGAACTTTCCCAGGTTCTAAGAACTGAGATTTTAAGTTAAGATTGAAAATGTGGTCATATGTATGGCTGAAATTTTTGTTCAAGGAAAGGGGTTTTTGTTTGCTTTTCTAGTAGTTCTGTAATTACTGTGATGTCTGTGCTTTTGACTTCTTGTGGACATTTGTGTAAAATGTCATGATGTAAAGAAGTATACAAGTCAGCTGCTGTTTTTTGTTTAATAGATAGATTCTACACAAGAGCCTCTGGCTGTTAGTTTTCAAAAATACAGTGTTAAAGTACATCTCTTCTGGCATGATTTTTACTTATACTATGTCATGTGAGTATATACAAAAAGCATAGGAAAAACGCTTTTAGAGATTGTGACTTAGTTGCATTTAAATTCAAATACCTCTTCTAAGTCTGCTCAAATTTCACTGGTTAGTATATACTGTCCTTGCTCAGTACATAACCAAATTAATCTTTCGAAGGAACTGGGTCAGGCTGTCATACCAAATAAAAAGTACCCAAGAGGAAGAGTTTGGCAGCTCAATAGATATTTATTTCTGTAATATGTAGGTATTAAAACTTTCATTCATTGGCCTTGGGACAGCGTTCCATCTGCTAGAGTTATTGTTGCATGAAAATATGCAGCCCTTTGGACTTCACATTCTTTGTTTCGATGCATCAGTGAGTGTAACAGATGCTTTTGGGTAATGATTTTGTAAACCTGAGGGTTTCTATGCCTCTCTCTCCCAAATTTGCTCAGTTGTTACTTGTTAAAGCCAGTCCTGAAAAACTTTTATCAATGTCAGTTTGATAATCTTCTATTTTTTACAGTTAGTTCAGTCAGCATTTGTAAATGCATATACTAAGAAGCATTAAAATACATAGGCATTTAGGGAAATACTTTTATTTTGACAGTACAGAATAAAATGAGAGAACAGTTTGCCTAGCTGTTCTAGCTCTTTTCATAATATATAACAGAGAAAAATAGCTAACTGAAAAACCTTTAGCTCTGTTTTTCCTGTAGATGTACATCAGCTTTGGCATTTTATTATGTTAACATGTTTCTCTCAGGACAGCATGTACAGAAAGACACATTCATATGTAAATCTGTAGAAGCCATTACAGCCTTCAGCTAATGAAGGAGGTGAATGGCCACTCTGTCAACACAACAGTTGCAAGAAAAAACACTGAATAGTAACCGCCTTGTGTGACAGGACCATTCTGTTTGTTTTAAGTGCACTGTGCAGTCTGTGAACATATATACTTTAAAGGCATACTGTATACTACTGATTGTTCCTGCAGGTCTGTCCATTACAGCCTTTTTCACCTAATGTATTAAGCCTACATTTTCTTCCTTGTGTTCTTGCTTTTGTAGCACAAGTTTTTGAGTAGTGTTATTAAAGCAGTGCTGTCATTACTGATGTGATTAATTTTCCAATTAAATTGATTCTTAAAAGCAGCTGCATCAATTCTAACTTTGTTCTAAAGACAGGCTGTAGATGAGGATGAGCATTGCCAGTTTTGAAAAAGACTGCGTCAGTATGGACCATTAATAAACTTCTCAGGGTGAATGTGTATGTCAAGGATGGGGGGGGGGTTGCTTGTTAAAACCTGCAGACTTAGACTGGCAGAGCCTTGTGGCTAATTCTCCTACCAGTCTCCTACCATGGTAGCAAGGAGGCTCCTGAATCAGTCAGTGAATTTGTTCCTATTCTGACTGTGCCTTTAAGCAGGGCCTGTACAATGGCTGTAATTTCACCTGTGGGCCTTTTGGCTCTGGAATGATTGAGGTAATAGCAGGACCCTGTAGGAAGAGGTCTGGTAGACAGAGAAAGTGCTCGTGGAAAAATTCGGGCATTGCAGGAGAGACTGGTTTAGCACATACTGCTTCTGTGTCATGGTACTGGTTCTCAATTTAGTTACATAATGAAAGGCATTGAGTATTTTGTAGCACTTTGTGAATATAGAGAGCTGTTTTTTTTTTTTTTTTTTTTGGCCACAAAGCCATTGTTGTTCGCTGTATTTTTTCAACAAAGCTATTATAAGGTTTTCACACTCCCTTCTGTCTGTGGGGGTGAGTCAGACGCTTCACGGGTCACGGGTGCGAGTATAAAGTCAAGATTGCTTTCAATGGCTATGGAAAACTGAGCTGCATTTTTTTATGAAAAACTAGATTTTTGCCTTTTGTAAGACTAGTTATAAATTTTTACCATAAGACTTGAGCCTGTTTCAGTTTTTATCAATTACTTCATAAATTAGTGGAAGCTAGTGCATTATTGCTAGAAATTTGAAGCCTTGACATTTTTGAAGTAGAAGAGAATTTGTAGATGTATTGCTATTATTGCTTTATCATATTTCAGTACACTAGAAAAACAATTGTAAAATCCGTAACATTTTGACATTTTTCTTTGTAGCCTCTTCCAGGATAGTAGCAGCACTGTTATCTCAGTGTGGTTAGCAATGTTCAATATAATTCCTTTTAACTTTTTAAGACAACATCTGGGGAAGATGTGCGGGACTTCACCAAGGTGCTGAAGAATAAGTTCCGGTCAAAGAAGTATTTTGCAAAACATCCACGACTTGGCTACTTACCTGTGCAAACAGTTCTGGAGGGTGACAACCTGGAGACGTAAGCTTGATTATAATATAATCCTTGCTGGGGTCACTGGCCTATTTCATTAGAAACAAAAAGAAGTAACCCCCCCCCCCAAAATAAACAAAAGCGGTTTTAGAATTCTTGTGCTGGATTATTTTCCATGAATATTTGAATATCTTGCTTGTTTTCCAAAAAGTAGCATTCTTTATGCTTTGATTTTGATAAGCCATGGATATTAGGAGGTAATAATGTTGAAAATAGGATTAACAGCTGTTTTACAAAGAATAGTTTTTTAACCTTGGAGAGACCAGGTTTTTGGAACTGCGTTGCTTATTTGGTTGTCCCGAAGTCCTTTTCCTTAACGACTTTGGAATCCACTGACCAAATTCAGATGCATTGGAGTTGGAGATTTCCAAGATAATTAGATTCCTACAAACTTCAGAAATCTAGGTTACCTGATAAGAGAGCCCTGTGAGCGTCTCCGCAGTATTACTTATGGTGCTGGCAGAAATACTTTGCTTTATTTATTTATCTATTTAATTTCTTGCCAGTTGTCAGCAAAGGACACTCTTAAAAGAATAAAATTAAGATATGTTGACAGGGCACTAGAAGTAGTTCAGCTGATTGACTCTCCTTGATATCTTGGAGTCTGTGTTGCTACTGTATAGTCTAAACACAGTGCCACTTAAATTTAGCAACAACATCAAATGTAAAGCTTCATATACAGTAGACCTATGCCATTGTGTATGCTCTGCTTTCATGACTAGAAGATTGTACGTTTAATTTCAGTTAACAAGCCCTGCTCGTTCTTGGCTTGAGATGCAGGATGAAGGAACCTAAATTTTGACGTGAGTTCTAAGCAAGGGTTTTGATTGGAGCGCACATTCAAAATTTAAAATGTTACTCACCAAAGCAGTCTTAAATTGATCTGTATTTAAAAAACAAAAAATACATGTCAAAAACAGAGGAAATTAAAGCTACTTTGATGTGATGAGAAGTTGTCAGTGGTGCCAGAACTGGAATGTCAAAACTGTAAACGTTGGTTTAAAACTCTCTTGGTCCAGTCATGTGGGAAATATACAGATAAACTGACAGCATCATGCTGAGAAAACTATTGGTATTGGTTCTCTCCTCTACAGGTGACAAAAAAAAAAAAAAAAAAAAAAAAGGGCATACTTTCCTTAAATCAAACAAAAAACCCACCTGAGTGGAATTTAAGCAAACTGATCACGGTTTAAAAATAAGAGTTCAATCAATAGTACTCCTTTTCTAAAAAAAAAAGGTTTGATTTTTATTTAACAAAATAAAGCATGTAAGTCAGTCTCCTATATCTCTATTGTAGGCTGCAGTATCTGTTGCTGCCTCTTTCTGTGTCAGTTGCTAGTCCAAATGATCTGGGTGGGTTGCTGCTTAAAATAATGTGTTTTTTTCCAGCTTTCTCTTGCTTAAATGGCACTAAAGATTTTGTTTCATTGTTTGTTTGTTTGTTTGTTTGTTTCTTTTTTTTTCCTTCCTTGCAGTCCTATCACTCTCATCAGTATGTGGCCAGAGCAATATGAGTGAGTATGCAGAACCCCTCTGTCTGGAAAGCTCAGTATGCTACTTGTTTTCTTTAAGCTGAATAGCTGCTAATCTGATATGTATGAGCTATAGGTTTATAGTTCATGAAAAAGCCCAAAGGAACAACCCCTCTCGGCAAGTTTGTAATTTTAATTTGTCATCAGTGCAGCTTATTTGTTAACTAACTTTAATATTTTTTGAATTCTTTAGACACGTTCAATTTTTTTTTGTTCTGTTTTAACTAGTCCTTCCCAGTCTCCACAACTATTTCATGATGACACACACTCCAGGATAGAGCAGTATGCTACAAGGTAAGAAATGCGCAGATTGCTTCTCATGCTACATATGTTGTGATATATTTCTGCTGATTTTAATATACTCCACTGGCTGAACATTATTTATTAAAACAAACAAACAAACAAACAACTTTTTATCCAGAAACAAGTCAAATGTTTGTAAATCAGCAGCTTCTGAGTACAGCATATTAAATGTAATAAATTTATTAAATATGTCATCTGTCCTACCAAATGGAAACTGTTGTAGAATTACCACGTGTTATTTCTGAAAAGTACCATTTTCCTTTGGCTTCCTCATTTTTAACTTTTGGAAATATGCTCAACTTGTTGGATATAGAATTTTTCTACTTTAAAAGCAGGAATTTAGACCCAGGTTTTCATTTCCTTTTCTAATAGGTTGAGGCTATTCATTGTCATTGACTTGTAGCAGAGGATATAGTGACTACAAATGTTTTATGTTCTAGCTTTTATGGGGTCACCCCAAACCTTCTTTTTTAGCATAAAATGCCTGTAGTAGTAAGACCATCTCAATGCCTCAGTGTTTTGTTGAACTCTTTTCTGTCCATTCAGAACTGGTGACAGTTAATCAGTAACCAGTGCCCTCTGAAGAATAAGTAACTTCTTTATGAGTAACTACTTTGAACAAAGAAACTGATCCATATTACCATGGGGAGTGACTTTTTCTTTTTTTCTTTTTTTTTTTTTTTTTTTTTTTTTGGCTTTGGCTTTGGCTGATACTACTGTTGCATCTGATCTCCACAGCTTTAGAAGCTAAGAAGTTAAGATTGTAAATAAAGCTTCAGAACTTACATTTATTAATGTTAACTGTTTGCTGCTGAATTTTAATTTATCGATACCATAAATCAAGTTCCAAAACCATTTGTTAAATACCCAGCTTACCCAACACACACAATCTTTGCAGCAAGGAAAAACATGGGCATAACCTAATGCTGAAGGGCTGCGTATTGTCAGCTTCAACTTCCTTGTTTTATTCCACAATGAATGTTTTCATCCTTTGTTAGTAACATAGTATTTGGTTGAAAGCAAGCTTATACTGCTTCTCAATTGTTTGGAACATGCTATTCATTTAAATCTGATGTCATTGATACAATTTCCGAATATAAAGCTTAGGCCATGTTGTAATCAATTAAAACTCATGAGCTGGATTATAAACTAGACAAAAGCAAGAAATTAGACTTCATTAGAAAGCTATCAGAATTCTTTTTGTCTCCCCCTCTCCTTTTATTTCCTATTTATTTTAGCCTGTGAGCACTCCAGTGCCATGGTTTACTGTGTCAAGATAAAGTTCAAGCTCTGGACTCTCTTTAAGGTTTAATAAGAGATCCTGAGTGTAGTACTTGCTTTCCTTCCCTTCACCTTCAGCTCTTACCGATTCTGTTCACAATCAGACTTGCTGAAGGTGGACTATGCCTTCCTCAGACAGGTTTCTTTCAGAATACAAAACCAAATGTATACCTGCCTACTATGTGCAGAAGTTGGTTGGAGAGCAAAAAGCACCCACTTAAAATACTAATTACTGTATAAGTAAGCTATCTAAAATTAATCGATTTTTTTTTTACCTCTGGTAATACAGTTTAAAAGATGAAAACTCTCCAGTATCTTTCATCTTGTTTTTTATTCTGTGCTTTCCAGTTGGATCTGTTAATCATGTATTTTTCACATACAAATTAGTGAATATTTTTTATTGTCCTGATCTTTTCAGCTAAGCTTCTTTCAAGGAATATCCTGATGGAAAACAGATTTGTTAGCCTCTTAGTGAAGAATTTCAGTGTTTTAAAATGTTTTTGAATAATATTCATAATGTAAATAGTTGCATATAGCTGGTGGAGAACCTCATGTTTAAATGAATTTATCTTCCTTTTAGATGAGATCAGCAAATGTCAAAAAACACCTCTCAGCAAAAATAGTATATTAGGGATTAATACCTTTATTGTAACTAAATGATGAACATTCGACTCTATTTTTGTATTAGCTAAGCTAGAAATCTTTTGCGATTTTTAGCAAAAATCCTTCTTGTGTATAACTCCCAAATGCAATCAATTACCATCTTCTTATTCTGTTTTTCTGTGTCACTTCTGAATTGCTTCTAGTTCCCTTCCTAAGCTTTCAGTTTTTCTCTCACTTTGAAGACTCTCTGTAACTTCACAGTCCCTGCCCTGTTCCCCTCTCTCCTGCATCAGAGCTATCTCCTGGCTCCACATGCTGTTCCAAGCAAACCTTCATTATGTGATGGAGCCTAAAAAGATGTTAATGGTGACAGAGCACATGTTTGCAAGACAGAGTACTACTTGCTCACTAAGAGATCTGGGGCAAATTATCCAAATTTCTGTGCCTCAGCCTCTGTCTAAAAAATACTGGCTATTGTACTGCTTCCCTTTACAACAAAGAGGCTGTGCAGATTAATTCTACAAATTAATTGTTTTTTTGTCAGGGACTTAAACATGCTGAGCTAAGAAACATTAAAAACATGACTAGCATTATGATAATCACCATTAATCATAAATCATAATAAATTGTAAATCATAATCATCATTCAATATTAACTAGATCTGCTTGAGATCATCTGCAACAGAGGTGATCTGAATGTCTTCTTATCATTTAGAAGCTTCTCCTCCAAAAACAGGGGAAGCAACAGCACACTGCATTGCACCCAGTAGCCATGGCGGCATGAGGTGATTAGGACAATCGCATCCTGTGTTATCTCTGTTGTCCTCCCTTAAGTTGGAGGAGTGCTATCAAATGTACGGATGGGAAAGCCTGCTCTCCAAAAGAAAGAATGCACCAGAAAGTTCTCATTTCTTTAGGGACTTGTACACCACTTTCAAAAGAAGTTTGAAGGTGTCTTTAATAATACATAATGCATTTGCACAAAAATGTGTGAAGTTAAGATACCTTATTAGTAAGGTAGTAAGTAAAGGAAATACATGGTCTCTATTTTGAGTAGTCTAAAATATGGACAACACTGTTCCTAGTTTTTTATGTATTCATCTTATGTATAGATGAGGTTTATCTTTCCTAAAAAACTGAATAGACATAAAACAAAATTCCTGCTGTGATTTTAAAGAAATGTGTGGTCATATGAATATAGTGTAATAATCCAATCCTCTTAGATTAATTCCTTAGAAAATGGGAATTTTAGGAAATGACTATAGTTTTACAGTATTTTTTGGGTGATTTTCCAGGACATGTCTGTCCACAGTGTGATGTCATTTGCCAAGCATAATTTCAGATGTTGCATGTGCTATATTTAAAAAGTATTTATCCTCTTTTGTTAGTCCAGCTTTATAAAATTCAAACAAGAAAACCGTCTGTGAAAACATCTCTTTAATTTTACCATGAGAGTTGTGGTGGTACTAATGACAACTATACTAGATACAGAAAATACACTTGTTCATGTTGCTTGGCAAATAGAATTAGTTAATCATACCACAAGTTTCTCCTAAGTCCTCTGGAATACAGGTTCTTGTTACAAAGTCTAGAAGTCTTCTTCTAGTCATATGAGGCAAGATGGCCATATCTGAGTGATTTCTAGGTAGCATTAATCTTCACAGTGCCATATTTAAATTATGCAGCAAGGTATCTGAAAGTCATGTTTTCTTCCCTGTCTTTCAGGCTGGCACAGATGGAAAGGACCAATGGCTCCTTCCTCACAGACAGTAGCTCCACCACAGGAAGTGTGTAAGTAACTTATACTAATGAAGGCTGATAGGAAAGATGGATATATTTGGTTACAGCTGCATGATATAATCTTTATAAACTGTAACACAGAATTTAATCCTACTGAAAATAGCTAATAAATATGACTACAAGCATGCCTGCATAAATTTCATTCTTGCAAGCACTGATTAAATACATTGGTGACATTTATTTGTTGAATAAGTTACTTGGTGATGTAAGGGAACTCTACATTTGTCAGCCTTCTGCTTCAAGAAATGAGTATATTTCATGTGACTCGAAAAAAGTTACAGCTTTACAGACTCTTAATTTGTATTGCTTTTCTGCTCTTACCATACCATAAAGTGTGGAAGTGGACAATGGAGTATGCCAGTAGCTTGTGTTAACCTCCATGACAGTTTTCTCACTTTAAAAAAAAAAAAAAAAAAAGGAAAAAAAAAGAAAAATATCTATATTAGAAATGTTATGCAGATCCAAAACTATGCTGTTGCTTTTTCTTACTTAGATTTCAATTTATCGGCTTCTGATCCATCTGTTTGTACTTGGAGATATAAACCTACTCCTATATTAATTTTATCAAGGCCATTTTGTGTTGTGGAATTAAGTGACAGTTTTTATTATAAAAGACTTCTTTAAAATGTATAGATGAATCTGGTAAAACATAAACCCCTTTAAATTACTAATGAATTGAATATGATTTTTTTTATATATTAAAACACATGAATATTTTAACCTCATTGTATTATCAGTTCAGTTAATTAAATAAGTGTAGTAGGACAATGCCTCTTTTAAGTTACTCTATTCTAAGTCATCCTATTACAGAGGAAACAGAATTTGTTATTGTTCAGCTCTGGTTAGTTAGAATAGGCTATTGTTCTTAGTAATGCCTTCGTATATGGTTTTAAAATCTAATCGTGAAATGATTTTTCCAAATGAATTTTACCAGCTGCTTGAGATATAAATATTATCTTTCAAAGAAGCACTCATGATCACTTTTAAATTTGTTTCCTCTTTCCTGCTCGATTAACTCTTTTTACATAACTGCTAAAGCTGTTTTTCAAGTATAACCTTAATAGTGCAGCCAAACTATTCTCTTTTGATTTCACTTCAAAAAAATGCAAACATGCTGCCATTTGGCAGGCAAAGCTGAAAATTTGAAAGCAGTTAACTGCTCATACACTTGATCAAGTTGTTTATTTTGCAGTTAATGATTCTACTTGTGTACAAAGACTGAGCAGCCATCCATTCCAACAGTAAAAGGAGTCGTATCCATTTATTTTTTACTGATAATTTATCTGTTGATTTTAACACAATTTTTATTCTCACCTATAAAAATAACCTCTCTTTTAAGAAAAAGAATAAACTTGGTGGATTTGTGTACTGTTATATTGGAGAGACTTTGGGACTCAGTCCTGTTGTCAAATGGGGACTGTTACGTTAACAAAACATGCAGTGATTCAGAGGTCTAGGAGGGCAGGAAAGTTGGCTTTTTTGCCATGTGGCACCTTTTTTTTTTTACTTGCAGATAATACTGTTCTTTCACTAAAGGTGCATACTAAAGTACCCACAAAAGTCTGAAGAACTGTGACTTAAAGTTTGGACTTGAACCACTGCAGGGAAGTACTGATCTATGAAATCTAGATCCCAGGTTGGATCATAAATCTCTTACACCTGGAACACTGGGTATCTAGGATTATAGTTCACCAGCATTTTTAATGTTTAAATACAATTTGACTTATAAATGTCTGTTGTAATCATTCTGTGTAGACTGAATCAGAAGGGGCAGTTTGAAATTTGTTCAGCTCAAGTGTATCTATTAAAAACATACCTTAGCAAAATCTCATTTTCTTACAGAATTCTTTTGAAACTTCAGGAGTTGACTACTGATTTGGAAATCAAATTCTCTACTTCTCATAATCAAAATTCTGTTCTGAGATCTTATTTTTATCAGTCCTCAAGAGTTCTCCAGTTTACTGCAAACTATAATAGAGGCAAAGTTGCACTTGATACTGAAGGATTACTACTTTTGCCTTCTCAGCTTAACCTTGTTATTAATGAACTTGTTAATACACTTCATGCTCCGAAGGGCTTGCATAAGAAGCCTTCTATGAATGACAAGAAAATTTTTGCCTTCAGTTAAGCATTCATTTTGCATAAATGTTCTAGAATTTGCAATTTGATTAAGAAAACATTCTTCAAAGAAATTTGTCCTGTTTTTTACTTAACCTGTTTTACTGAACTTCATTACGACTTCCTCTAATTCAGTTCTTCTAAACTCCCTGAAGGAATGTGAATTCAGTTAAACTCCATTTTTCCTCAATTGAAAAAATACTTGTGGATAACAAGAAATCATAGTTTACTGCAGTGTGTCCAGAATCCCAAGCAAACATTCCAATATTCTCATGATTGTGATTTCTAATATAAAGACTTTGAAGGAAAATATTTTTCCTTCATCTTATCTTTGCTATACTGTATTTCAGAAGTGAAAATGAATGTAGAGGAAAATTGAAGACTTTGCAACAGAGAATGATAAATAGCATTCCTAACCATGGCTCACAATTTGACAAATCATGGGGTAGTAGAATGAAAAGCAAAAAGCATTGTTAAGAAAATCAGACAGGAACCTAACTCTCTTATTCCTGTAATATACAAGCTATCCTGTCTAGCCCATGCTGAAGTTGATTGCATTGTGCATAGTATTTGTGATTTCTACATACATGCAAATATTTAATAGCTGTTTTCTAATTAACCCCTGTATTACTAGTGGTCTTGATGTCTACAGCACTGGTGATGCCACTTCATATTCAGTTGAAGGCAGAGTTTGAACATATCAGAAATTCTGCTTGTTAGGGAGGCCATGTGCTGAGGTGCCAGGGGTAAGAAGGAGCAGTGAAGGCCAGCTGTACTTGCGACTGGCACTGCCATGCAGTGTGTCATAAGTGCAGCTGGAGTCTCAGTATATAGCAACTGATCATTTTGACATAATTTAACTGGTAAAAAGGCATCTTGTCACAATGAGAAATTAATTACAGATGATAATAAAGTCAGGAGAAGAACAGGTAAATTAAACAGAATGGGAGCATTTTTGAATACTTTTTTGAACCTAATTGTAGTATTTCTCATAGCATCGTCAGGTTAAGATATACTTTCTTTGGACTGAAACACATGATGCTTACTACTAGAGCCATAGGAAAAAATGAAAATGGTGGGGGAAATGTAGTTATCTCAAACTCATCTATCTTATTGCCTAAAATCTAATCTAGCAATCTGTTTTCTTAATTGTGTAAAATGATACACTAGGATGACGAGTGACTATCAAGAAAACTGAATTTGTCTTTTTACAGCTCAGGCTTTATGCTAGGAAAGATGTGTGTTAATTTCTTTCGGCTCTTACTCCTTCCCCCCAGTGCTTAATGCATGTTTTTGAATAGGCGTGTTGAAAATATATATCCACAAAGAGAATAGGATATTTCAAATGCCATATTCCATTGGTTGATTCATTTTCCTTTGAGATATTCTTCTTTCAAGTCTGACTTTCTTTGGATGTCATTTTTACAGCTTTCTAGCATGATGATAGCGCAAATGCTAAAAGATAACTGCAATTCCTGCTATTGAAGGACTTTATCTGTGTAGTTCTAGCTTTTTCTCAAAGTGCAGGGTCTTCAGGAGAATAACCACTGAGAAAGGACAAGGAATTCATTTTGATCTTGTGCTTCTATTTTGATTGCTGATTGTCATCTCCTGCCAGTTCTGGAGAGGAGAAAATCCTGGATTCTCAAAATGAAAGTGTTTGCATGTCAAAGAATGTGTGTCATTCCCTTGTGTCATCATGAAGCCCTGCACTGGGACTTCTGTGCTGCTGTTAGATCTGACTTAATCGCAGTCATGAGGCCTATCGGTGCAGATTCAAGGTTCTGGATTTGAACCAGTAATCTGGCAAGACAGACTGGCGGTGGAACACATGCTAAAAATTGACCTTTTCTTTGACAGGTTTCTCCCTTTATCAGGTGTTTCCTCTCTCACGTTACAGAATGCTATGAATTACAGAGTGTGATGCCTAAAAAAATGAGCAGTCGGTATTTACAAATAGTCATCTACGGACTCTGAGACAATGAATCAGTGAGAGAAGAGGGAAATTAAATTTGCTCAGGGTTGAATAACTGGGAGGAATTTAAAATATAAAATATCAAGAATCCTTCTTGAGCAATTTGTTTACCCATTTGGGTGCTACCAACTGGCCACAGAACAGTGAAAAGTATGTAAGCAGTTGTTGTATAAACACTTTCTTTAAGTGAGAAAGAAATGAAGTTACAACTAATATAAATTCTTGACAGATTTCAGCTTTAATAAAATCAAATATAATAAATCCTGCTTTACAGAGCCATATTAAAAAAAAAATCTATTTCAGGTGACCTACATAGCAGTTTATAAACTAATTCATCATCTTAAAATATAGATAGCACTTCTTAGTGCCTAATTAAAATAACCAGACTAAACTACTTGATTGTGTGAACCTTTCCCAACAACGTAACACCTTTGCACAAATGAAGCCCGTATATATAGTTGCAGTGTATTGTGTGAATAAATATTTAAAGTGTTTTGAAAGCTGGCTGATAAAACTGCGTTCTCTCTCTGTAGTCTGCTTTCATACTGTTTCTGTACTCAACGTAATGTGACGTTAAACTGCAGCACTTCACTGCCTAGAAGACTATTTCGGTTGCAGTGAGGCAATTCTGCAAGTTTTGCAAGACTTTAGAGGCCCTGCTATATACCATACAGTTTGAAGCCCTAATATCTGTTTACAACACTTCAGTCAAAACTTAGTCGTAAGTGGTGTTTTGTTTCATGAAGATGCTTAAAGGATAGAGAAGTACCCAGTTTTCATTTTTAATGTCAGGACCTGATCCAAACTCCGTTAACTATATTAGCCTTTGCTCTAGTTTTAGCTAGACAAAAAAAAGTAACAGAGCAAGTGATCATGAGTTTCTCTGAGCTTATTTGAGTGGCTGAGAAAAGAAAACAGTTAAGGGACTGATTTTTGTAGGTAAGCAAAAAACATTGCTCTGTTTCTGTTTGAGCCAGCTCTGTCTGCTATCCATTATGTTTTTGATGGGGCTTAAATGCTTATACAACACCAATGTTATTTGAATTGTATGCTCATATGGAATGAAAAATTCATTAAATTTATTGCTTTGCATGGGTAGATCAGTGTTTCTTCTCATGAGTAGTACTGACTACAGCCAAGATAGGTAAGAAGTAAAGGAACATGTTTTCCTTTAAATTTCTTAACTTGCAATTACAGGCAGAGGAACTTAGTAATGAACTTTCCTTTTCAGATTTTCATATAATTTTTCTGCAAACTATTAGTCTGTTGCAAAAGATGCATTGAAGGAAAGCACTCTGTGAAGGAAGCTTTTCCCATCTGTTTTTAACCTTTCTGTCATAAATGAACATATACAGAACAGAATGCTGTGAATTTTAAAAATGGATGGAACTATCACAAGCTATAAATAGTTCGGCTCTTTTTCACTTTTGTTGTTATTTGGTACATATTTGTTTGATCATATTCGTCTAGATTTTTAAACTTAAAAGACAAACTGAAAAGTGGAACTCGCCTAACAGCTTTGGATAGATAGTGAATAGTTATCTTCAGGTAGAAGTAAGCCAATGTTAGTCTAACATAGAAATTAGTTTCAGTAAGAAATTTGCTTTAATCTATAATATAAAGGACAAAATCACTTAACTGCATGATGGAAGTGGCCTTCTAAGAGAAATAGACCAGGAATCTGTATTTCATAGATTTGTGGATATTTTGGCTTGGTCTGTAATAGTGGTGCTGACTTCAAATGGGTATTGATGTAGTGAGTCAGTGAGGATGTGCATTTACTGAAGTTCAGCAGTACTGCTATGCACTTCGAGAACAGAAGACTCCCTTTATCACAAGGTTTTGAATTTATTTCTGGGAAAATCTCCAATCCATGTGCAAGGCCTGTAATACACTTGAGATGTTTTACTTTTAGATACATTTATTTATAGGTTAATTGTCACCTCAGAGATAATTTTTGCCTTATCCAGGATTCACATTTCTAAGTAACTGTTTTTACAAATCATCCAAATGGGACTGTATATTTAGATATTTTATGATGTAAGATTTTTAGTGAACTGAAAGTAAATAGAAAAGGCCCCTTGAAAAGCTCTATTAAATTTCTATTTGAAAAATAAATATTTTGTCTGTTGTCAACTTCCTGTTTTTATTATGCCCGTTCAAAAGCACTGCTTGGGGGCAGATTTAGCTCAATTGGTTAGAGTGTGGTGCTGCTAATGCCAAGGTTGTGGGTTCAGTCCCCGTGTGGGCTATGCTGAGGGTTGGACTAGATGATCTCCAGAGCTCCCTTCCAAACTTACCATTCTATGGTTGACATTTTTGTTATGTCACAGCACAATCAGTTGAACAGCAGAATGAATAGTTACTTCATTGCAATCATAGCAGGGAAAAGATTAGTACAGGATAGATTTTTTGTTTTAGTAGAGAAAAGTCTCTTTTCATAGTTATTACTGCTTTTCTAAGTCTAAACTCTAAAAAGCTGTATATCAGTTTTTAAGAAAAAATCATTCTAGGTATCTTAAATGAGAAATTTGAAGTTAAATTATATTAAATCTGTTACAAGAGAGAGATTTTCAGTAAGTTATTTTAAAAGCCTTAGCAAGATAGGGTCTCTCTTGTCTGAAAAAAACAGAGAATTGTTCTACCAACATCTTGCAAAAGTTTTTGCATGATTTGTTAGCAGAAAAGTTCTTGTGGCTGTAAAATCTTGCAAGATAAGCATTCCAAGAAATGATGGAAAAACTCTTATTTGTTGTAAATATCTAAACATTCAACTATATTCTAAAGAAAATTGGAATCATCTGATGTAAACAGTGTGTACCTTCAATAACAAATAAGTTCTTTCTTTTTCATCTACTGTTTCCTTGGGCTGCTTGTGCACTAATCAACTGAAAAGTAGCTCAACTGCATCACACTCGTCCTCAAGACAGTACATGGATACATAAAAATCCTCTTAGACTTTAGATTCTCTTCCTGTGATAAAGCCCCACAAGCAGAAACCGTTAGCGAAGACCTTTTGTCTTTATTTATGACGACCTCCTCCAGGATTTAAACAGTCTGCTTCCTTATCTCTCTGCCTCACTCTGTCAGTTGGGTTTCAGCCTGCCTTCGCAGGAAGCCTCCTCTCGTCTCTTCCTTTCTTCCTTGTAGTTTTCTGCTCTTTTATCTTCATATATCCATTGCTTATCTGGCACATGAAGTGTCTCCTCAACAATGTCTTACAGTTGGATGTTCACTCTCTTTCTTTCCCAGATGAATCAGAATACGTGTATGTATACTGTTAATGTGTTTTTCTTTTTGCTGTTGATAGTATTTTAACTGTAAAAGATTTTTAGGATAAAGCTTTTATGGAAAATGTCTCACTGTATAGTAAGGTAGATGACCTCTGTTTTACAGTCAAGCAAAAAAAGGCATCTGGTGAAGAGAAGTGTGATTTTTTCAGCGGCCTTTTTGCTATGATTCAGCAATTTCTCTTTTAAAATAGTGTATAGTCTTTTTGCTTCTCATTTATCCTTTTCTGCGTAAGCAAGCAACAACTCTTGGGGCATGGTATCTTTCACTTTCTATCCCTCTGACATTGCTATGGAAAAAAGCCAGCAAGTGGGGAAGGAAGGCATGTATAAGAAAGCAAAATCATTTGAATATTCTAGCATAATTGTAAGTTTTAGGTCTGCTCTGTCTCCTAACCAAAGTGGAATTTTTGTACTAGTCAAAAGAAGGTCAGTCTTGCACCTTTAATTTCATACCTGAATCTGTAAGGAGGAAGATAACTACTGCCCTTGAAGAGTTTCAATGTGTCGCATGTGTATCACAACCAGTAAAAAAAAAAAAAAAAAAAAAAAAAGCTGTGAAAATATAAGACTTATTCAAAATCCATGTCATGATCTTTGCAGCATTGTCAGTCCCCTTTGTGCAGCTCATACTGATTTATCTAGATATTTGATGATTCTTTGACCTATAACATTTTGGAGAGCTCTGTGATTTTTTTTTTTAATCTCTAGTTTTATTAGGTAGAGTGAGCCCACCAAAATTGTCTCCTAAAGAATACTGTAAGTTTAGGGATATTTATGGTCAAAATAAAGATACCACCAGTAGTGGTTACTTTACCAAGTAGTTCATTTGGTTTTATTTATTTTTAAGGCACTTGAAAGCAATCATTTTTGGTTTCTATTATCTCAGATTCTTACTTTCACTGTTTCTTTAGGAACCATCAGCAGCCTTTGGTCTTTATGCATACATTAAAATGAACAGTTTTTTTTATAATAAAACAGTTCGATTTTCTTTTTGCTATGTGTTTTATGTTTATTTTTTGCAGTATATGTTTTAGAAATAAATTAGAAAAAATTTAATACTGTTTGCTGAGCCACGTACATCTAACAGTTATACCCCGGATTCTTGCAGGCTTATTTTCTGCTCTGAGTATTTTGTTGTAAACAAACAAACAAACAAACAAAAAAACCCCTCAACTTGGCAAAGTTGTTAGCTCATGTAAATAACACATTATTGCCTGTCTTTTAACTATATTGTTTTATTATTTTAGAGAAGATGAACATGCCCTTATCCAGCAGTATTGTCAGACTCTGGGAGGAGAGTCGCCTGTGAGTCAGCCACAAAGTCCTGCTCAGATACTCAAGTCAGTGGAAAAGGAAGAGCGGGGAGAGTTGGAGCGCATCATCGCTGACCTCGAGGAAGAGCAAAGGTCTCGTAATCATCGTATCTGGTGTCTGAATTGTCACCTCGCTCTCATCATTTTAATCTTGCATGTACTGCATACGGTACCTGTGTGTAGTACATGCAAGAGATGGACCCAGGAGTCACATTTTCAGCTAAGAATCAGTCAAAGCACTGTTCATAGCCTGATCCTGTGTTAGGTGAAAGGCTGGGACTGTGACAAAATATTTGAGTTTCACCTCTACTTTAGTGTACATGCTTTTTATCATAAACTGGGAGTCAGGACTGGACCTTTATGTGAGCTGTGTTTGCCCTGTAGTTGGAGATAATAACATCATTTGAACTAAATAAGGTTTTTGTTTTGATTTGTTTGGTTGTCCTCACTCTCTTCTCTTAATATACCAGGAATCTGCAGATAGAGTATGAGCAGCTGAAGGAGCAGCATCTTCGGAGAGCAATCAATCCTCTTGCATCACCCCCAGACTCTATTGTCTCGCCTCAGCATGCTTCTGAAGATGCTGAGCTCATTGCTGAAGCTAAACTCCTAAGGCAACATAAAGGTCGCCTAGAAGCACGGATGCAAATATTAGAAGATCACAATAAACAACTGGAGTCTCAACTTCACCGGCTACGGCAGCTACTTGAGCAGGTAAATATATAGTGGTATCTTTCTCCAACATTGTTTCTGTGTGATGGTGAATCAGAAGTGTGGGAATTTTATTGCAGATGTTTTTCCCAGATTAGCCTGATCTGTTGCACTCAGTCAGGATCAAGAGACTTTCTTCTTACCATTTATTATATATGTATTTACTGTTGTAAAAGTCAAAATTAGAGCAAAATAATTACAAGTGCTGTAGTGATCATGATAATTTACAAAGTGAGTAACACAAAACAAGCAAGCGTTTTTTTCCACATGAAAAAGGAGGAGGAAGAAAGTATATGGCTTTTTCTGAATAGTGGTACCACTCACCCCCTGTATTGTACTTCATCTCTCCAGCCATTCCTTAAAATGTCCCAGTTGTTGCCAAGGTTCCTGGACACTGCAGCCTTTGTTGGCATGCCAAAGATACCTGTCTTATAAACATAGGAGAAATTAATTACATTAAGAAAAAGGTTCCTCTTGAGTAATACATTTAGACCAGTTGACAGCAAAATGGTCTACAAATAATCAAATGCTGCAGGCAAGAGACTTCTAGTGATTTTCAGTTGCTAGAGATCATTGGGGTTTCTTGGTTGGAGGAGGAAGTGTTGAAGGCAGAATATGCACATCTAGAGTATAAAAATAGCAGCAGCAACTTATACAACCAACAGCAACTTAAGTCAGAGATGTTTGTTTATACTGTATCCTATGTGGAAGCTTGAATGATGAAGAATGTACAAATGTTTTCTCCTAAATAATCATTACAGATTATTGATTGATTATTGATTATTGAGTCAGAGTCCAGGCAAATGATTCCTGGCTTCCGTGAGCCAGGTGAATGGCCACATTTCTTAGAAAATTTAACTAAGCTAAGAACTAGACTTCACAGAATGGAAATCACAATGGCTTAAGCTTCTGCTACCATTGATGGTAGACTTATCAAAATGATTATGAATTTTTTTCAGTGGCTGGCTTCCTCATTTTTCTAGGTAGTGTTGACAGCACAGCATTAAAATGCATCTGTTCCAGTGGTTTCCCTACCCTCTAGCAGAATATTTTTGTTGATGTTACTGTCATTCTGGCATCTTTCATCAGTCTTTGGGTAACTTAAATACTTATAAGGGAAGATAAGAACTGGTAAACTGTTCGTTTCAGTTGTTCATGAAGTAAATATCTTGATAGCTCTGACCACTACTAGGTGTTTCAGAGAAAGGCTTAAAGTCTGCTGAAACACCTGATAATAGAAATGCAGAAATTCTGCCAAACCCACAGTCAGTTTCAGCTTAGTTCTTAAAGAACAAAAATGTTCACCCTTTAAAACTTTCCTTTATTCTAATGTAACTGTGCATAATCTCATTAATCATAAATTATGAGGATTCTAAAAAGATTTCACAATGTCCTTAGTAAGGCCTTCAGGGTATAATGTGTATATTGTGCTAAAAGGTGGGGGGGGGGAAGCATTTTTTTCTTTTTTCTTTTCTTTCTTCCCTTCCCCTCCCCCCCCCCCCCCCCCCCCCCCCCGATCAGATTCACCTTTTGATTTTTCTGGGCATTCTGGAGCTCCTGGTTTCTATTACAGTAAGGTACAACAGAGTGAACCTTTTTTAGTACTTCTGATTGTTTAAACTTGATTTTATTATACTTTTGCTCTTTTCCTTCCTCTCCAAAATCTCCCATGTCTGTGGGAGTCGCACTGTGTTTCTGATTATTCTAAATGCCCTTCCCAAAGCTGTTCTTATTTCTCTCTGTTCTCCTTTAAAGGAGTGGCTGGAACTAAGTCCAGTACTGTAGAGGGTCTACATTATTGTTTTTATAATATTTCTGTGATTTTCAGTATACTTTTCTAAATGCATCATTATTTTATTTAGGGCTGGAGAGGAGGGGTGTGTGTTTGGTTTTTTTACTGTCACTAAGCAGATTTTTTGCAAGCTATCTGCCATGATGCCTGTGTTCCTATTCTGGAGGATTGATTATGGATTCAAAAATTGTAAATAATTCAAATTTTCAGAATATGTTTCTTCGAGCTTCTTTAAGTTGATAATAATACACTTATGAAACAGCACTGAATGCCATTACTGCCCCCTTAACATTCTTCCATCTGGAAAAATGACCACTTTTTAAAAGTTTCTTTTTCTGTGATTTAGGCCATTTATAGTCTGTGAAAGAGTGTACCTTTCTTACTGCTCTAAGTGTAGGACTTTATCAGAAGCCAACTGGGGATCTAAGCATTGTTTATTTTCTTTACTTTAATTGGCTGCCCCCATTATCTTTTCAGTGGATATAAGGAATTTCTTTTCTCATGAATGAGATTGGGTCATTTACGTGGAAGACTGAATGTCAAAATATTTAACAACTGTAAAACTCTTCTAACAATAATTAATGATATTAAAGTACACAACCGTCCTTCTTGTAGCAGTTTCTTTGCCATGACTGGCATCTCTTGTCATCTCCTTGCTTTTCACTTCCATTGAGAGTAAGCTTTTTCTCCTTTTCCATTCAGCCTCCTGATTTGTTAATTAAGTTAATAACCTGTCTCTCAATCTAAAAGTATTGGGCGCTTTTTTTTCCAAGAGACATGGAATGAGTCTGTCTACCCACAGAAGTTCAGGGAGAAGTTTAATGAAATTAGAAGCTGCCCTGTAGTAACCCTTTGATCTGTATGAGTGAGCTTTCCAAGACATTCTTTAGGGAGCTCATTTATCAGAGACATGTATGCATCCTCACATCCATATTTGCCTACTTCAGGTCATGATTCTGAGATGACCATACTATTTTTAGTTCAGCAAGCCCAGAGGATTGGGAGCTGTCATACCAATGTCATTTTTGTCTATTTGATTGATTATAGTGCCAAAAAGGAAGGTGAAACAGAACTGGAATGCTTTGATATCAATATATTAATCATGCAGATAGAAAATACATACTTTGATACCAATATGTTAATCATACAGAGAAAAAAAAATTCATTTTCATTTTTCTTTTTACAGATCCATTAGATACTGCACATGTAAAATAGAAAAAAAAGACTTATTGTGAAGGGCATTTAATGTCTATTTGGATTTTTTTCTATTTGCCTGAGCTACTGAATAGAGGTTTCATATTGGTTTTGAGATTGAAGTAAATGGAAGTTAATATCATCTATCAATGTATATATCAGGCTGTAAGACAGAGTAAATGGGGACTGCAGCTCCCTCTCCTGAAAGCGAAGGAGCTTTACCAAAAGGGCCGAGAAGAGCTCTGTTACTTTTGTGGCTGGGAGAATAAGCTTGTAACAAGCAGAAACATCTGTAACGGGTGTACAAATGGGAATTAGCTTTTTTTGGAGATTCTCTGTGATTCGGAGATGTTTTCTCGCTGCAAAAGTGAATCAAGTGAAGAACAGGTATGTTTTATCTACCCCTTTAAAGCACAGAACCCTTCAAGCTCTCCCTAGGGAAAGACACCAGCAGGAGGCATGCTGTGATGCTAAAATAAATTTTTAAGCATCTCTTTTAAAATGCTTTAAAACAGTTGTAATACAGAAAAATCTCTCGATTTCCAAGGATTCTGGGGAAGACCATTTCTGTCACTCTATATTCTTGTTTTTTCTTCAAAAGAAATATACTACCTTCTAGAAAATGGATGTGGGAACTTCCCTTTTATTACCCTAGAGGCATGATCTGTCCCTCTGCTTTTGTTTATTCAGGGACAAATAATGTAAGGTAAAATCTAGGGCTGTTTTCCTATGGTTTCTGCCTAAAAGTTGTTTGCTGGGTTGTTTTCAATAAGAATGAGTGAACTTCATAATGCTTAAAGAAGATTGATGGTGGGGAATGATTAGATATTGTGGGTATTATGCAGCAAGGATCAAGTAGAGCAGGCTTTTAGTGAGTTTTAAGTCTATAAGTTCTTGGTGCTCATTTTGTAGCCTTGGATGATAGTCTCTGACCTGTGCCTCAGGTTCTCTCCCAGAGAAAAACTGTTAAATAATGTAACTGTATGTAGTTATTTCCTGACTTATTTTGCATTTAACGCTGATCACTACTTGATTATGAAAGTATTTGTTCCACTACTGCAACCCTTCACTTACTGCTGCAAAACCCACAGTTTATCCACCAAGCTGTGTTTTGTATTTGGAACAAGAGGATTTTGATTTCATTTGGCTTTTTTTGTAGCAGGCATTGAAACTGTGTACGGTAACATTTATGAGTATGTTTAAATAAAGCATGAACTCATAAGACATAGTCCTTTGATCGTAAGGGATGTAGTTTTATTTTAAAAATCCAGCAGCACTATTTCATTTTGATTGTTGTAGGAATACATGCTGCAACCAGTGCAGAATAGTTTGTTTTATTTGTTCTTAGTTTGTCCACTGAGTCCTCATGCTCTGTTGGCTTTTTTTTTCCCTGTCATTTGCAATAGCTTTGCTAAGCAGCACTAAATAATCTTTGCTACTAACTCTTCATTTAAGTTCATAGACTTCTAATTAATCTTGACTTTGCAGTGCCTCACCATCCTTGATTTAGCCTATGTGTTCTACTGCAGTTGTGTATCAAGTCCAGCACTGTTCTTCCTCCCTTATTCATCTCTGCGCTATTTTTGCACAGTTTCCACTTCAAGAGTGACAGATCCAGTCTAGGAGCAAGTTTGCGTTTTGTATGATGCATATTCTGTCACTCTATTTGTGAGGTGGGCAAGCAGCCACTCTGCTGCTTTGTTCTATATTGAAGTATCTTTTCACCCTTGCAGCGTTTGCTTCATCTCTGTACCATTACAACTCTAACCAGTTCTTGAGCAGAGATTGCTTGTATACAGAATTATCTGGCTTGTCAAAGGAGTTTTGGCATCTTTAACTGCAGCAAACTCATTATACCTAGATTCTGTAGCTTGATTGAAGCCTGGTATTGAATAGCAAATGACGATAGGTATTCACTGTTCAAATGAGTGTCAGCCGGTAAAATCTTTGGCTGGCTTGAAAGCATTTCCATTTTTCTTTGTCTTTTGAATATAGAGCAATATTTCTTGATTTATTCTTCTTAGTCAAAGCTGGAAGTTGGTATTGTCGTACTGAAAGAGAGATGGTATTTGGAGGAGAAAAACAGATTTGCTGAGTGCTCGAGGGAACATTTCCTTCTATTCCTCTTCACTATATATGAAAAAATATTTTTCTCTTTGTTCAACAATTTTCAGTTTTGTTTTGTTGAAGGGTGTTTTTTTCATCTGCAAGTTGAAATTGAATGTTGCACTTAAGGCGGTGAGCTGCAAAAAAGCAAAGATTGTGCATAAGTCAACTGTTTTTTATATTTTTCCTCTTTGGACTGAGTGAGTCTAATTCATAGCTGTTCTAGATACTTATTCAATCTATTAGTTTCCAAAAAAAAGCTTAGAAGTAATGTTATTTTTGTATTTCTTCTGTGTCTGCTTTTATCAGATTTAGTTAAATATTCCACTCTTAAGACTGTTAGGAAGTAATTTAGTGATTTGCATTCAAAAAGATAAATGATGGGGGCAGCCATTTCATCTAAGATTACATAACTGCCTCAGATGTTAAATGCTCTTTCACGTCCTTCTGGTTTTCCAGAATAGTTACTTTTGGAGCTTAAAGACTGTATAACTACTCTCTTCCTCAAAGAATTTTTTAGAAAAAAAGAAGAGAGGAGAAAATGCCTGAGCAAAATCCCTTCCAAAATTTTTGAGTTGTTGTAGTGAAGAAGCCTTATGATCTTTTCTTATTTGTGTATCAACATGTGCATGTGTGTGCATGTTCGTGTGTGTGTATATATTTACACACACACATAGGTGTGTACATGTGTGTGTATATATATATATTCTCAAATACATTCATGTTTACAGCTAAATATAATACAGGGTTCTCTTTTGAATTGATTGGTGAATTTAGGAGTTAAGCAAGGCTTGCCTACGACACAATTTTCAAAGTACACGGACTCCCTCTCATTGTTTTCTATAAATTACATACTGCATAGTATTTCTTGAAGTCCTGCAGGCTATCAGGTGCCCATCCCCGTAAGAGTGATGGATAGCTCCCGCTGCTTAGATTTAAGAGAGTTCTCCTGGAATCTAATGTCTGCACTTGGCTTGATTGTGAAGGAATTTTGCAAAACACTTCAAGATTGAACAGTTACTTCAGGGCATGATCAGTTGCCTTTGTAAAGCTTCTTAGGGCAGCCTAATTGAATGCCCCAACTCGCTGGTAATGTCATGCTGTAGTCCTTATGTGTAGCTTGACAGAGAGCCCCAGCAGAAAGGAGGGTAGCA
This sequence comes from Rhea pennata, assembly GCF_028389875.1. NCBI lineage: Eukaryota > Metazoa > Chordata > Aves > Rheiformes > Rheidae > Rhea > Rhea pennata. The sequence continues at coordinate 55,165,842 of NC_084665.1, forward strand.
ACCATTTGGATAGTCTGTAACAACAGGTTGTGCTTGTGTGGTGCACACTGACAGCTGAATATTGTTTTTAATGAGACACCTATTGGAGTCTCATAACAAGTTGTTGGGTTTTCTTTCTGGTAGTTAGTATTGACTACTGAGCAAATGTTCAATGGTTTGGAGAGAAAACAAGAAATAACATAAAGAAAATGAAAGGAGCAGGATGACCACGTAAAAGCCCACACTTCAATTCTGTAGATCTAATTTATCTAAATTTGCATATTATTATAATAGACCTTTGTCTTTAACCTAGCCTGAGTCAGACTCCAGAGTTAATGGCGCCTCTCCCTGTGCTTCGCCCCAGCATTCTGCACTTGGCTACCCACTTGATCAAGAGACGAGCTCACAGTTTCATCAGACAGGTGAGTATTGAACTGCAAGTATTTACTAGTTTTATTTGTGTCTTTCTGAAGAGATTAAAAAAAATAAAGTGGAACTGATCTTTCCAATGCTACTGGGAATAAGACCTACTGCAGCTGGAGCTGTTACTTACCCACTGTTGCAAACAGCTGCTTTATCACGAGAATCCACACAACTCTGAATTAAGTTCTGTCTATAGAGTCTTGTGTCCCATCCTTTTTCAACAACCAAATTTACTTGGGCTAATCTGTTGTTATAGAAGAGAAAATCGGATTTTATTAGAATGAAATAGCCAACAGCTGTTTGTCCTACATTGCATGTATGCAACTAAGTAGTCTGTCACATACAGGAAAAAATGTCCAAAACCATATAATAGAAGTTTTCTGATGGCTGCTTGGAACATTGTTGTATATCCTCTTCTTGTCCTGGTATTTTGATAATCCCACTCCTCAAAAACTTTGCGTCTTTAGGAATTATTTAAAAACTTGTGTACAGCATCTGCACTTAAAGAGTTTTCTTTCTTGAAAGATAATTTAGATTTCTGTTAGCAGAACTCATTAATGCTATTGGAAATTAGCAGAAATAATGAGCAGAAATTAGGGGATATTTACAATTATCTAAAATTTTTCTCAAATTATCTAAGTGTAATTTCTTCCTTTGTTTCCAAGCTTTTGTGTTACAGATAAAAATGATCTTATTTCTGTGGAAAACAGGAAAAATGTTCCCTTTCACACTGAAAGGTTTTCATGCAGTGTTGGCATGTGTTTTTAATTTATCTGAAAAAACATGGAACTTCTCTGATTTTGTTTTGATGCATTGACTAATAACACTGTCATGAATGGATTCAATTGTATTCCCTAACTATTCCATTGGCTAATTTTAAGCATCATTAAAAAAATGTGGTGGCAAGGAGAATTTTAACACTATTCAATCTGCAGCAGCAATTTCAATACAGTCCAAAGATTTTTTTTCAAAAATAAATGAATAATATATTCACTTTGGAAGCTATATGGCAAATTATTTGAAAATAGAACAGAATATTAATTGAGCAACTATTAAGTATAATTCACTTATCTTGCTAAGCATTTATTTATTTTAACTGTAAATTCTTATATACTTGTGGACAATTCCCTTCGGTTAGATCTTGGGTATGGTGGTTAAGCTTTAATAATGGAGAAATGAATTCAGCTGCAAATCAATAACTTATGCCTCCTCTCCCAAGGCTGGCGAATATCAATGATAGTTCCTGTGCATTAAGTTGCAAAGGCTTCAGGTAGTGGTTTCACTTGAAATATAAAGGAGCATTTAACTGAAAGGTTAGATGAGAGTGCCTTTCAGGATGTTGTTGTCCTTTTCTTCTTGTTATTAAATTCATTGCTCTTTTTGTTGTCATAGTTGCAGATGACTTGCTAGTCCCACCTCATGATACCAGCACAGATCTAACAGATGTTATGGAGCAAATCAACAGCACATTTCCAGCTTGCTGCTGTAAGTGTAACAAAGTCTGTCTGTGAGAATAGTATTGAATATGAGGCTGATTTCTGAAGAAAAACAGTCTATTAACTAGGAAAGAATCTTAACTCTGTTAAGATTTCTTGCTAAGATATACAAGCAACATTATTCTTTAAAGTTGCTCAATATGCAGTATTTGTGAAGAGAAATAAACAAATATTCTTGTATATTAAATGGAAGTGATTCACTTTAATAAATGGCTGTTGTTCCATACAAAATTTTCATTTTATGCAGAATTAAGTGAATGTAGATTTAGAAATTTTGAATACTACTTCTCTACTAAAACTTACGAAAAAGCCTCAGGCAACAGGAGGGACCATAACCTGATCCTAGCTCCCAGAACTAATTATTGAACTAGTTATTGAACTAATTGACCAGAAGAAATAACTGTTAACACAGATATAACATGTTTCCCCGCTTAAATGTACTGAAAGTTAGTATCTTATGCAATGTCTACTAAAGAGAGATCAAAAAGAAAACCAATTAGCTCCATATACCTGCTTTATATTGGCTGACATATTTTTCCAGTGATCCTGTTCCTTCGAGAGTGTCACTGCAGTTAAAAAAAAAAAAAAAAAAAAAAGAATAACTCTTTTTTGGTTCCATCAGTAAATTGTAGAGATTGTTGTCTTTGGCAGAAGGGCGAAGTGGAGACTTTTTTATTTAATCTCTATTTTTAAAATATTTATATACATATATGTTTTCAACCGCAGCTTTTTTGCCTTAGCAAAACAGTACTGAAACTTTTATATAAAATTTCTTAAATTTTCAACAGTTCTTTAAAATGAAATGTAGTAACAACAATGGCCATTTCAAAAAAGCGCAAGTGAGGTGGTGATGTTTATGCCCAGTCCTTTAGGAAACATTCAGATAGAACTGTATTATATTCTGTTTCCTAAATTCAGTGTACCCTATTAAAATACTCCTTTTGTCTTTTGTTCATACATTGTTTGGCTGTGAAGGGCTACATTAGCGAAGATGCACTTTTCACATTTTGAGAAAACAAATTATCCAGCAAAAGAAATTTTGTTTCAGCTGCCGCTTGAGGTTTTGAGCAAGTTCAGTAGTTCAGAGCCCACTGCTTTTCAAATTAAAGATTTAGATCATCTCTCCTTCAAGCTAGTAACCAGTGGAGCTACTCACACAAATCAAGAGGTCATTGGTGTACACACACACATATATAAAATACATATTCACATATATATACACACACGTTTACATATATATAGACACATATGCATACATACATGTAAAAATATAAATCAGTAGAAAATGCAAACAAAGTGTCACTTCTTGTTTTTGTGAATTCCTATCTTAGTTATTGAATATTTGGCCCAGATCAATTTGCAGAAAATGGGATAATCTTTAACTCCCTTGCATTCCTGTATCAGGGCCAGCTTGATGATGCCTGCTCTCCCCAAGCAGGAAACACGGAAAATTTAGTATCCATGGCACAATGCCTCAAATGAGGAGGACTGAAATTGAAAGCCATGGCACCATGGCAAGCATATCTGAACATGTAAAAGGAATGCTACACTAATTAAAAGATATCACAGTTCCAAATTTTGTGTGACTCTTACCTTTGTCACTGATATCCTGCTGCAGAATTCAAACCAAACTAGTATCTATCTCTTTGTAGGTATTAGCTATTTTTGTCAGATGACAATCTCTCTCACTTGAGAGATTTGTTAGCAGATTTTTTTTTTTTTTTTAATTCATATCAGATTCATATATTAACTGTTTCAAAAGACTGGGCTATCAGTCTGGCTTTCTCAACAAGAGTACATTAAACCTTCTGAGTTTTACTTGAGAAGGCCATGACAGACCATCTAATCCATCATCTTGTCCCATGGCCACATCACATCTGTCATTCTTGATGGACAATTGCCTGACTTGTTCTGTATGACTTCCAGTGATGCAGATTCCACAAACTGCTTAGGCAATCTGTTTTAAGTGCATCGCTGTATTCCTAACCTTAAAGAATAATTATATCCTTACCCTTCCTTGTATCTAAAGTAAGTTTTATTAGAACAGCCTTCTTTCTTATTACTGCTATTCTCTCCTACCTTGGCTACAGCTTTCGTTAAAGACAGTTATTAAGGTCTGAGCTTTACTTAGATTGTTTTTGTCCCATTCTGACTGTATAGTAGTGCCACTCTTCTCACTTTTTTTATGCTTTTTTAATAGTCTTTCAAAATATAATTCATCTTGAAATCGATATTTCTACTTATTCCAAATATTTCTTATGAAGCAATTATTCATAGCATTAGGCTAGCACTGCTCTTTTTTCTTTTTTTTGAGGGGTCCCTTGATTCTTCGATTATGAATATATAATGCTTCTTTTCCTCTCCCTGCTTATGAGGTTGCTCTTCAGGACTAGGCAGATGTGCAACAATGTGCAGAATTCTTGCCTTTGCGACCAAGTGAGTTCCAGAACAGAGCACACATCTTGGAACTTTTTGAGATTTAGACAGACAGAAATTTTTAGCATTAATGTAACTCTCTCTCTCTTACTCCCCTTGTTCTGTTTGAGTATTTCGGCATATGTGACATATAAGATGAAACATGGTTAAAGGGTGAGCTAAGGACAGAGTGCTGTCTGTCATTTTTATGAATTTCCAATGTTAGAGTACAACTAATGTTTAATATATGATTTCCATGCCTTGAGTTAATGACTTGAGGAGCCTTGCAGCAAAAATATGATAGTTGCAATTTCCAAAAAATAAAACCTAGTGGAAGCACAGCCCCTCAGGGAAGGCCTTCTGTAATGCAGTCTTGCAGCCCGAAGATAATTTGTTGGGAAAGCTTTATGTCTTTTAATGACATTAACTTGTCCTTGGGACTGTGATAAGGGTCCATTGTCCTCCACAGATAAGATACTTTTGACCTTTTTCAATAGTAAGGAATACTTTTCCTGCTTAACTGTAAGGGAAGAAGTTAACAGTTCTGAAAAAAAGTAAGAGTTCTTTCTGCTGATAGAGAAACCTCCTGAAAGCAGATTAAAGAATCCAGTTGTTTGAAAGGAGGAAGAATACTTCCTTGTGTACTGCCAGCATTTTCATTTCTTTTGTCTCCTGAGTTAAAGGGAGGATAGTGCAGTGGGACAGAGAGATTGCGGAATCTACATCCTTAGAGACATTCAAGACTTGGCCAGTCAAGACTGTTGGCAATAGTCCTGTTTTGAGTGAGAGGTCGGGCTAGATGATCTGCAGATTTCTGTGCTCTATTAATCAACTTTTGTTATACAAATTGAAGCTCACAATGGGAGGCTTTTTATAACTGATGTAATTCCAGACCAACCTTTTTACCATGGTGATTAATATATATTAGAAATACTGCCTGCCAGTCATCTGTGCTCCTGGGGACACTTCTGCATGCTGTTCAGCACTGTCAATTCCCTATGACTTCACAGAAATTTCGGATAATTTATTGTCTTCATGAGATACTCTGCTTGACAGCTTTGGGCATTACAGTCTCTTCCCTACAGTATCTAAGTGATTGTTATTGCTATAACATCCAAGGTCTCAGAAGCTACTTGATATCTCTCTTCAAAACTGCGAGAGAGGGGGATGATAGCATATTCACCTGGATCTCTAGTGTCTAATGTAGAAAAAACAAAAGGGATCAGGAGTTGGAGATTTTCACTGCAAGACAAATTGAGAAGAATGGAGAACACTCCCAGTATGGGGTTTCTAGCTGGGGTGTGTGCTATGAATTCTGTATTTCTCTTTGAAGTGTGACAACTTCAAGTGGGTTTCCAGCCTTATGGTTAAGAGCCTTTCCCAAAAGTTTAGAAATGTAGTTTTGAATTCTCATACGCTGAATTAAGAAGGCAGAAGAATTCAGCTGTACCAGCCCTGGGAACGTACAGTGTTGAGTGGTTGTATTCTGTGGTCTGATGGGCCCTGAGAGTTGGGCATCTTCTAAAAGATTTTCAAAATAACATAGAAACAATACATAGAAATACATAGAAAAAACACTGTGCGTATTCTGTGCTGATACTCTGTGTGCTCTAACTTTTGTTTTCTGAAGGGTAGGTCAGAAGGAGAGAGTTGCTACAGGCTGTACTGGATGTTATTGTGAAGTGTATTAAAAGAAATTAGAGGGGAAAAGAGGCGTGAAACTACCTCATTTCCTCCTATCTTAAATGATGAGTCATACTAAAATAAATAAGGAAGCAACTTGCAGACTTGATGCAATAAAAAAGAGGGAGGAGAGAGCGACTATTTCATGTTAAAATTTGTTACCTTTTCCATTATCTCATGTTCCTTTTGTTGTTACAGTACAGCCCTGTACTCCTCCATGCATTTCTTAAATTGTGAAATGAATCAGAGACCTACTTCGTTTGTGAATGAAGAGTATAAATGTTGTGGGTATTATTGATCATTAATATGTTAATATTATTTAATACCATATCAAACTTTAGTATGATTCATATTTTTGAACAGACGGTATTATAATGCAGTCCTGATAAATCTGTATGGTTGCAAGTGATGAAAAGGGAACAAGGTGTATATTCTATATTCATAATGCTATAAATCTGCTGTAAAAAAATGTGAAGGAAGTTATGTACAGACCATTACAACACTCTTCAAGTTAAATTTTTGTTTGTTTGTTTGTTTGTTTGTTTGTTTTTGAGATTCAGAGTCTTCCTGTTCTTTTGTGGTGCAGATTGTTTTGACATTTTGTTTTTAAGCTGCCAGGATACATAATCATGCAAGTTTTAAAACTTTTTTTTTTCTATTTGCAGCAAGTTTCCCTGGCAGATCACAGGTATGAGACATGTTTACATCTTTGTATAGTCTTTAGAGGCAAAGTAAAGCAAGTGGAAGAATTACGCTAAAGCGGAGTAGCCAGTTTTGGTCTATGTTTTCCCCTTGCCAGCTATTTGGAAGCTGGACCAATATAACCGGATTCTGGAATATCCCAGCTAATAGAAAACTGCTGCTACTGCAGGTAGCAGTACTATGGTGTGCAGTTCTGGGATCAAAGCTACTGTGCTGTGCAATTTTGGGATGCTGACCATATACAGTCAGCTCAAATTCATCCAACCCAACATCATCTCTGCAAGATCTAAGCTGGTTCTTGCAAACACATCCATATGTCCTTGTGGCTGGGAGGATCTATGGTTCAAGAGTAGCACAGTACCCTAAGGCATTACACTAAGCTGCCATCTATCAATAGGCAACCGTTGTACAAACCTAAAGCAGAAATCTGCCTGTGTCAGAGTGTGAAAAAGCCTGGAAATCAGTGTGGTATTTAGATACTATTGAATTCTTGAAACCTGCCTGCTATGAATGGTCTGTTAAATTTCTGTTGAAAGTAGCAGAAATAGGAAAAACATCTGCTGTAGGCTTAGGCTCATACTAGAGCAAATGTGTTTGCATTATGACAAATAAGGAATGACACGATCTTTTGTCATTGCAGAGTTCTGTCAAAGTTTCATTGTTAAATTAGTCTTAATGGCAAGTACAAATTGCTGTCCAAGGCTTCAGAAGAAAGAAGTAGTAGAGTCCATTTATTTAATCCTCCAAATTGCTTCACCATGTCTATTAATCCACAGGTCAGACCTCTCTGAAATGAGTGTCTGAAAATGGAGAATGGAGCTCTAAACTCTTACTTGTATTGTAGTATCTGGGGTTGTTGGATTGCCCTCCCAGACAGGAATTTCTAAAGGGTATCAGATGAATTATATTTTGCACTCAGACTTTGGTTTTCTGTCCCTTGAGAAATTGAATCAAAAGTTTTTTTTTTTCCCTCAAAAATCCTTCCTCTAAGCAGGCCTAGAGATAGCTTTCAGTGTGATTAGTGAATAAAATTCATCCTCCTGAAAACACATGATTCCTTAGATACAGAATGAGTCACAGATGACCTCACACTCCAAATCTACAATTCTAAAAACCATTAAAGAAGGGATATTTGTCTTTTTGCAGAGAACAAAATCTTCAAACAGGAGCCTGGAAATAAGCATCACTTTTTAAGGGCCTGAATCTAAATCCAGGCTACGTACACTTTCCATTTTTACCACACGGGCAAACTGCTTTCCTGTCTGACTTCCAAGCATTTGTTTCTAGGTTTTGTGGAAAGTCTACAAGTTGCAATTGCAACTCTGTATCTGTCACATGCTTTGGGTCTTACTGAATAAGAATTTTAAACACTGCAGTACAGTAAAACTAGGGTTCTATAAAATTACATGTCTCAGTAATTTGCTGAATCTTGGGCCAATACATCTAATCTTTTAAAATATAGAGTATTTGTAAAATTATGTCAGAGTCCTTAAATGAACTGAGTTCTGAGCATGTAGAGCTCTGTGAAGAGGACTGTGTGTGTTATTGTTGTACTGACATGGTTATTTCCCATCATTACAGGCAATGTGAAGTGTTCATTTGGACTGCAACCCGTGCTTCCTAACGTGCAGTACAGCCCTTTTCTACAAAATGCCGATCACAAGTTCCACTTCATCAGAAGGCTGCATGGGACCTTGGAACGTGCTATTCAGCTCTGACTGAGTGTTCTACTTGAAATAGTAAAACACTGAATTCCCAAAGATGAGGATGTTGTTTTTATAGTATTGTTTTCTTTTTTCTTCTTCTTCCTTCTTCCCTTTCTATGCAACTGTAAATTAATGAGCAGTGGAGTATTTGTCACTGATTTGTATAAATATACAGCCATGGGAAAAGGGGCAGGGGCTTTATATACATTCTTTTGATAATCGTAAAGAGAACTGCATAAGGAGTTTGGAGCAAAACATTACATTTATACATTCCTTTCCGCTCTTTGCTTTTACATTGTAAAATACCCTCAGTTATATTCTGGCACATTTAATATTCTATACTGATTATTTATATGTTAAACATCTGACTACACAGATTTCTAAAGACCCTTGAATTGTTTTCAGGATAGACAAATGAAGTTTCTGTAACATACAGTATTATTACTGTTTGACAAAAGTTGCCACTGGGTGCAAGCTACAGTATTTTAACTCCATTAAAAAAGGTAAACCTGCAATTCAGGTCATAATAATCATCATGCACCAAAATGGTATTTTAGCTTTCTTTTAGTTATTTTCACCCAACACACTCCATTTGGAGTATTGTTTTTAAAGCCTTACTTTACTTTGAATCAAGAGATAGCTGAAAAGAGGACTTAGATGGTAGTTTAAGTTGTTTTTAGTAAGGTCTAAGTTAGTGTAATCTTCCCTAACTTTATTGAGACTCAAAGTTTTGCTGTTCTCTGCTGTGCCAAGCTTGTTGAAAGTTTTGGAGTTTGCAGACTGAAGTAAAGTTCATTTCCATGAGATCCCCTTCTAATGATCCAAACACACACAAGCCTTTTGTCTGCCTCTTGGAAATGAAGAGACGATTAGAAAGCCCTTTCCAATACTATTAGTGATGGAACATTTTCTTCAAAACACTGCAGTGCGCTTTGATATTACCATCTGGCCTTGTGATCTTGCAGCTCATCTTTATCTTTGATGACTTTGTTTACTTAAATGCTTTGAGTAAGGATAATTATGGAAAAGTTGTGTCACTGATCATCTGGTCTCTAGTTTTAAAATTATAATTGATTATAATGCCTTCACTGAGTTTACAATGTTGCATGGACACTTGCTTTAATTTCAGGACATACTTTTAGTTGTTAAAACTGCATGCAATATATTTCACATATAGAAACTAAACTGCGTTCTTAATTATTACCAGAAAAGTCTCAAAGTGATGTTGGAAGAGTTTGTAAGTTCTGTAATGCTACAGAAAGTTGCTAGAGGATATACATAAATACAGAAGGTCAGGAATTTCTAATACTGCGAAGGGTTGTCAGATAGGTTATCCAGCATCCACAGTTCTCACTACTGGACAGCTGCTGCTCTATGAATAGTTCGAGCACACCACTGACCAAGTCCCAGCGTTGATTCCAGCACCAGTTCCTTCTGCACCACTGGGAACATTATTTAACCACTCTGCCTCAGCTTTCCCATCTGTAACATGGGGACGATAGTACTAAACTCTCAGAAGTGTTGTAGGGCTTAATTAGTACCTGAAAAGCTCTATATAACAGCTAAGTTTTATTTCCAGGCGGGTGGAGCAAGATTGGCAAAGTGGGGAGGGAAGAGACTGGCTGCTATAAAGCCTTCATATAAAGCTAGTGTACTTATTTTGTGAAAGAAAAAAAAATTACAGAAGAGGAAAGCCATGACCACCTTTCTACCTCAGACCTATCTTCATGAGTAGTATTGGAAATAGCTTTATACTCTGTTCTCTGCAAAGTACTTTGCTTTTATCAAGCTACATCATTCTCCAAGCAAAGAATCCTTAAAAATAAACCCCTACATAAATAAAGGTCTCAGTAGTCAGTTTGGTGGCTTTTATTTTTATTCTGAATATGAGGTTATGTATAAAGTTGTGTTTCTGCCTGTGTTTGTATGCATCCTTTGTCCTCTGCTGCCAAGTAAATGCTACTTCAAACACTACATTGTAACATTCTTCCTCTGAGACAATAATAAATAAAAGGAATATATTGCAGTAACATGAGAGAAAGTATGGAGTTCTTTCAAGTTTTTCAGTCTTCAAGGATGGCACTTCTGCTACCTGCTGTAAGTTAGTTTCATGCTGAAGGAATGTTAATTTTAACAGAAGGGCTGGGGTAGTCCAGACAAACTGTTAGCCTTTTGGACTGTGGTGTTCATTTATGTAAGTGAGCTTAAGCAGCATTTTCTCCCCTAAGTCTGTGCATATTTTTTGCAGTTGTCTTCCATCTTTGGTGATACAGTCTGGAATCCTTCTCAGCTGTGTGGAAGATTTTAGATTTGATCAACTGAGCAGCAGACTGCTTTTATTTTAAAAAAGCCAGAGCTAGCTAGCTAGCTATAAAACGAAGCAGCAGTAATAATACCTAAAGCATTGTCAAATATTAGAACTGCAAATTAGTCTCCAAGTTTCAATGACATTCAGTCAGCATCCTCAACTGAAACACTGCATTAGTTATTCAGTCAGGAAATGCGTATTCTTTAGCCCTGTGGTATATTATCACATTCTAACTTAAGTAAGTAAGTAAATGTTGCATTAGACCTGTATTAATGAACATTTTAGAACTACTGTTCTTAAAGGAAAACAAATCCACAACCGTAACTATTTTGTTTCCTTTTAATAGAAGTTGCCACTGGTTTTATGTTTAGTATCTATTAAAATAAATGTTTCTTTTTTAAAAAAATTCAATCAATACTAAATGTAAGCGTACCAGAAAGTACTGGTAAAAGGATGTTTAAGTTAGTTGTAGAGATATTAAACAAAAGAACTTATACTTCAACTGTATGTATGTATTTGTAGAGTTGAAAGCAGCAGCAGGAGTGTGAATCAGTACTATGGCCTAGCTTTGAAAATAATTTAAACGTAGCTAAGTACTCACACCTAAAACTAGCACCCTCAGTAGCTTGATCACTGATGCAGGAGTAGTAAAGCTTTCATGTGACAGGAGGTTACCCCCAACAGCTTAAAATCATGCTTCAGGGAATGCCATGAAGGTCCTTGCTCTCCTAGGAGGGACCATGCAGCCCCCCTTCCAGGTCAGATCGCTGCAGGACATCCCTCTGGCAGCCGTCCTCAAAGCAGGCAGTAGGTGGTGAGTGGGCATGCTTGGCTGCTTCCCAGGTGCCTTGTTCGGTCAGGTCCACAGCCCAGGCCATGGTAAGCATGCCCCGCTCCTCTATACAACATCCTGGTTAGAGCACCAACCACTGCAACTGAATGGATTCATGTGCAGCTCTTGTGTTCAAGCCGTACCATCCTCTTGTGCCCCTTTGGTCTGTCGTCATAGCAGGAGTTGGACATTTGCCTTCTGTTAGCCTTGCAGGGGGATTTTTCTCAAAGTTAAGACTATATATTTGAATCTCTTGGGTCAGGGGATGGTATACAGTCCAGCACTATACAGCCTGGGCAAATGCTATTTGTCCACATAGAGAGTTGCTACTTCCACCATGTGGTTTTAAGAATAAAAATTCCTTGAGGAGAAAGTATCTGCCCTGATAGCTGTGAATGCTGAGGAAGCATCTAAATAAATCCCTAGACTTACTTACTTAACTTGGATATTTTCTCAGTAGCCAGCATTTGTTATGGGTGTGATGAGGTAGTTTCTTTCTCAAACATCACCAGATAGATAGTCTTAACCTTATTTCAAACATGCTACTTTTTGCTATATTCAAATGCAGCGGCCATACTAATGTCTCCTGATTCTACCTGAGGAACCTAAAATTAATGCCTTTAACAGCAAACAGAAAAAAAAAAAAAAAATCGAAGTTTTCCTTTAACATACTTGAGGGAAAGAATAAAAAAAAAAACCCACACACACATCATACAGTGTATTGAAGGGCCATATGTGCAGGGGGATATGTCATGCTTTACTGATAGTGCCTCTATTCAAGACATGCAGGCTTAAAATAATCATTTTCTTTTCCACAAAGATTTCAGACAAACTTTTTTTCAGATGATAAGTAAGTAAGTTAAACAGCAGCTTTATAAAGATAACTAGATAAAAGATAAAGATAAATAAGTGATATTCTCTCATACTCAGCTTTATTCTCTATTGTCAGCAGTATTTCAGACTTCTGCATCATGGAAAGTTTTAATTTTATGTGCTGTTGCTGCAGTGTAGTTCTGAGGCTTATGTATCCATACATATTATGACCAGCACATTGTAAAATGCTAGGGAAATAACTGATACCTACTGATGATTAGGAAGCATGGTCTGACTGCTTGACTACAGTCAAAGGAGAACTGAGAGGCGTATGGACTGACTAAATACAGAGGTAAGCAAAGAGGAGCTAAAATTTCACTGTAAACACTAGGGTAAGTAAGTGTTAGAAATAAAAGGCTTGTTTCTAACCAGTGACTACATGGCATTCTGGCAAAGCTTGTTTTAGGAAACACAGTGATTATGTTTGTATTACATAAACCAAAATAACCTTACTAGTGAGCAACTCTGACCTCAGCTAGACCCAGAGTTTGTCTCATAGGCTTCTTCATTAAGCTCCTTACTACACGCCACTTAGAAAACATTGGGGCTAAGTGCCCAGCAACCCGAAATCAAGGCTTCTAGACAGACATTTGATTTACTTCCTATTGCACTAGCTCACATCATTACCTAACACAGGCTGCACTTGCTAGCAGACCTTGAGTGTAATTAACGCTATATAGCCTGTATACGTTTTTTGCCACACTGCATATCCTCCTACATGACAGGTGCCTCGCAGACATGTGCTGGACTACAGGCATCCCACTCATGAGTTCATCATTTAGCTGCTCATTAGTCACGCTTTCAAGTACCCTACCCTCCTTTTTGTGTAGTTTCAAGGCTTTCAATAGCTTCAATTCATCAGCAGCAGAAGGGGAGAGCCCTGCAGTAATGATGGGATGCACGTTCTTTCCTCCTGGCAGAGTGGGTAGGAGGTAGGAAGGCAGCACATCAAGTTCCCTAACAAAAATCTGCTTTTGGCTCATTCTCTTTTGTCTACCCTGCTGAATGAAAAATGCTTTTGTATAGAAGATATGATGCAGCAGTAAATAACCAGCTTGCCTAACAACCTAATGACCCCAGGTGGTTGCTTCCTACTGTGCACTATTTAACAGATGACTGTTTAACATTCTATAAGAGACAGAGAGACTGTCCATATACTAATTGAATGTGAAGCTGCTTAAAGATAAATTATTCCAGCCCACTACAGAAATTAAATGTCAACTGTTTTTGATAAAAAAGCTGAATGCTTATTTTCTTCCCCATTCAGGATATGCAAAAAAGAAAATACTTTAAATTTAGCACCTCAGGTTTCCAGATTACATTAATAATCACTGTTTTAATGCAAAATAAATCAGGTTGCATACACTGATATGTCTAAGTGCTGCCTTAAAAATGAAGCTGAACATATTTACATGTAAAAAGTCTACATATGGGAAAGTTTTCTGAAGTTGATGATAATGCTACATATTAAAATATTTCCTATGACATCTATTTAAAGCGGGTTCTTTGGCAATAAAGAAAAACCAACCTTTCAATGAATTACTGTGCTAACAACTGGAATTTAAGCAAGATAAGACAACATTAGTCCTTCCTTTTCCAAGGAGTCAGAAAAACAATTGTCTTATATTCTTGTATTGCTGTTCAAGTCTAACTGTCACCCTTGAGCAACTTGATAGGACTTAAGCTTTCTGAAAGAAAGACCTTTAGTGATGCCCCTTCTTTCTCAAGGATAAGCATAGAGGAACCAAATTAGAAAGGGAATGAAAATAACCAAGTGTATTTTATGAAGGTGTATGTGCAACAGTGCTTGCCTTCACCTTACCTATCCTGCTCAATTGCATTTGTAGAAAGGTACTGGAAACTTTACCTGGGCATGAAAGTGTGTTTAGGTGACAGATGGTGAAGTGGGGAATGGTCAGCTTTCCTCAGTTGTGTGCAATTGCAAGAATTTAATACTAGGCATTTTATTAGTTAAAATAGAACAAACGTGACATTTTTAGGAGAAGAATTAAGTTTCTGCAGCAATCAGTTCTTTGTCTGTAATGCACATTTATCAGCCTTGTCAGGATAGACACCCTCTCCCACACTCCAGTATGGATGCAGCGTTTGATAGCATATTTAAGTCAGTACTACAAAAAGACCTTGTGAGCTGAAACATTACCATCAGATTGTTTCATTTCTTAGAGATCTTACAAGATCAATGCATTAAAATAAAATCAGAGTGCAGAAAATCCTTTAGCACTGCAGATTCATCTTCACGTGAACTTCCAGAATGAGACAGATATTCCTGGGTGGTTCTTTTCCGGACCAAGAAGAGAGATCTAAATAGCTGAAGAGCCTTTACGTGGATTTAAATTGTGAGACTCTAATCTCATTAGGTCTGAGTTACTGGACCCAGACAAGCTTTAAGCATGTACATTAGAATTCCTGTCACCTGAGTGTCCTGCCCTCTGTTATTTCTACACTTGATAACAACAGTTGAATTCTTGATGTACTGTAAAAAGGAAGCTTTGGGATTGTTCAGAAGATCAAAATATTATTTTAAGCTTTTACAGTATGAATTGGTTTTTGGAGAGATTTTGCTAGTTATGCATATTTTTCTTCTCTACTAGAGAGTTGCCTAGGAGGGGGAGAAAAGGGGGAAAACTCCTCCTGAAGGTAAAAATTCTCACCTCTGCAAAACTGAATAATCAGGCTTGTCTGCTATCCTGCAGGAATAAAGACATCGTGTACACGAGAATTCTGTTCCCAACAACCAAAAAAAATTGGGGGGGGGGAAGATGTAAGTTAACAAGTTAACAACTGTGTGTGTGTGTTGGGGGGGGGGAAATGGACTTTAAGTGGAAAAAAAAAAGATGAAAACATATTTGAGCAGGAAAAGATCAGTTTCATTCCACAAGCACCAGATAAATCACATGGCTGATTTCTATGAGAGATATTTTCCTCATAAAAGCAACATTGTTACAGTGACCGAAGGTGAAATCCACATCGACTGACCTATCTTAGGGAGTGTGTTTTTCCCATTTTTAATGCCGTTGTTACTCATGATGCTCCAGCATAAATTACGCTCTTTTCAACTTGGATCTATGCATTAGAAAGAACAGCTGCACACAAGTCTGGCAGTTGTCTTTGGAAGTAGAAGACAGTGTCTTAATTAGCTGCCTTTTCTAAGCACCTCTGGCTGAGAAACTCCAATAGAGGAGCCTCCTAGGAGTGGGCTGAATCAGCTCTTTTCCCAAGGCATCCCATGACTGCACCAAACTATTGCAGACAGAACACACGCACGTGTGCACACACGCACACACACACCCCTTTTAATTAAAAGCTCTGCTAGTATTCTTATTAAAACTTACTAAAGGTGGGAAGCTACAAGAGAGAAACAGTATTCCTGGATGCCAGTGCTGTGTCTTAAATATAAATGCACACGCAGAACAAAAAGCACACACCGTGGCAGGATCTGTCTCATCTAGCTGTCATCACTGTGAATTACGCATTTACAGATGAACTAGTCATGCTCTTATTAGCCATTCTCTTTATACAGGCAGATGGGCACTTCAAAAATACCTTCTCACCTCTAAAAACTAATATTTACCTTAGAGGAAATATACTTCAGAAATGCTGATTTCCTGACTACACAAAGAGAGCCTAGGGTGACTAGCTCAAAGGTAGATGTCTGCAGCATACAAATCTAATCTAGTTTGTACAGATGAATCCCACCTTAGAGTTCAAATAAAGCAAAGTGATGGAAAAGCCAAAGATGTTTTACAATTTTGGTACCAGCTAGAATACATTACCTGGATATAATAATAAAAAACCTCACATACCAATATCACAGTAACACTTCATCTGTATACGGAATTTCTTTTACCCCCACAGTAACTGATGTCTTTTAAGTATGATTTAGATGCTCTGGAAAATAAGTGAAAAACAGAGGAGTGGGTATCATCCATTATCAACAGATTGAGGGTTTTAAAAGCTAGATTTGATGGACTTGAGGAGGGGGAAAAAAAAAGCCAAAGGGATAATAAAAATTCTAGAGAATCACATAAATTTTATATGGAAATGGGCATTCATTTGATCAAATACTGTAACTACTGCCTAACCCACACTAGAGTTTCATGCATTAATAAGAGAATGGACAGAGATAAAACAGTAGAGTGCCAATGACAGCTTTTTGAAAGCAGAGTTTAAAGTCATTAGGAAGAGTCTACTGATACTATGATCTTTGGAGCAGAAGATCATGAGTGCATTTCTGGGAGTCCACCAGGACTCCCAGGGCCTTCCCTGCAGAGCTGCCTGCCCCACAGCCTGTACTGGTGCATGGGGTTATTGCTCCCCAGAGGGCAGCACCAGGCATTTCCCACAGCTGAAATTCAGGGGGTTCCTCTCTGCCCATTTCTCCAGCCTGTCAAGATCCCTCTGAGCAGCAGCACAACCACCTCGTGCTGCTGACAGTCCTCCCGCTTTTGTGTCCTCTGACAACTTGCTGAGGTTGCCTATGGACCACGAGGTTGAACAGGACCGGCCCCAGCATCCACCCTGAGCATCCTGCTCCACTAGTGACTGATCTCCAGCTGGACCTTGCGCCACTGATCACAACCCTTGGAGCCTTGCAGTTCAGCCACTTCCCTCTCCACTTACCCAGCCTGTACTTCATCACCTGGCCTGCGAGCGTGTTACAGGAGACAGCGTCAGCAGCCTTGCTGAAGTCGAGAGAAAACACATGCACTTGCTCTCCCCTCAGCCACCAAGCCACTCACCTCATCACGGAAAGCTGTCAGGAGGGTTAAGTACAATTTGTCCTTCATAAACCCATGCTGACTACTCCCAGGCACCTTGTCCTTCCTGATCCTGGAAATAGTCTCCAGGGCTACTTGCAGGGTGTCGCCTTGCCAGGGACAGAGGTGAGACTTCCACACATAAAGGTGGGAGGGGAATCTGCAACTAGGACTGGGTTTATTAGGTTCTGGAGCCAGGACCAGACCCTCCTCTTGGACTTCTTCCACAGTGCCACGTGCAGCAGCAGCAGGTGGGAGCCACCTTCCGGACATCTCAGACAAGTGTCATGTCAGGTGAATCAGAGGTGAAAACCACTGTGAAAAAGACTTTGTAGCTGACCAGGGTACCCAGCTCCTGCAGGGTTGGTTCCACCCCCCTCCACCCCCGGAAAAGATCGAATCGTGGTGGGAAGTGCAATTATCAGTAAGCCAGAAGTAGTCAGTAATGTGGAGCACGGCAATACAAACGGGTACAAAACTGGGGATGTACGAGTCCATATGAACTTCAGTGGCAGACAGAAGAAATGACAGGAGGGGGAAAAAAGGAAAAAGCAAATGATGTTATCTGCTTTTGCCTTGAATGGCTGAGCAGGCTAAGCACGAGAGCACACAG
Organism: Rhea pennata; assembly: GCF_028389875.1. Lineage (NCBI taxonomy): Eukaryota > Metazoa > Chordata > Aves > Rheiformes > Rheidae > Rhea > Rhea pennata. Next base: position 55,183,650 of record NC_084665.1, read on the forward strand.
TACTGCACCACCCAGCACACTGTCCGTTGCAGACATCTGACTCAGCCTGCTTTTGGCAAGCAAGCACCATCTTCATACCTTAGGGAGATGCTCCCGCTCCAAGCTCAGGAAGGGAAAAAAATCAACAAGCACATGAAAGCTTTCCTAAATACGACCGACTTCCCCAAAACAAAGAAAACAGCCAGAGGTGTCCCACACAAACAAGAGAAAAGTCATGATCCCCTCTGCTCCTCGCTCACAGGATGGCATGTCATCAGGCAAGAAAGTAGCTACGCAGCCCTCCCGGGCCCCCTCGCCCTGAGCTCTGGCACCCTCGCTGCCTTGCTTCAGCCCGGATGACGAGTTTGCTCCAATCACAGGTTTCCCACAGGCTGTGCAGGACACGTCACTGTGGTGCCCTTTTGCTGAGCTGAGCCACGCTTCTTGCGTCCTGCCTGGCAGAGGTTTTTGCACGCTGCTGAGGACAGTTCAACATGGTCTGCAGTCATGGTTTCCAGGATTAGTTGCTCCATCACCTTCCCAGGGTGCGAGGTGAGACTGGTCATCCACAGATACTCCTTCATGAGGATAAGAAGAACATTTGCTTTCTTTCAGTCCTTAGGACCCTCCACTGATTGCTATAACCTTTCAAAAATAATTGGCAGTGGTCTTACAATTAAATCAACCACCTCCCTTAGCACTTTTGGTGCATTTATTGGGCTTATGTATGTTCACTTTAGAGTGTTCCCTAAACTGATCTTCTTCCTGTAAGGGCAAGTCTTCTTCCCTCCAGCCTTTTACCAGTCCCAGTGGTCTGGGATTCTTCAAGGCAAGTCTTCCCACTAAAACAGAAGGAAAAGGCAGCATGGAGTACCTCAGTCTTTTCTGTCCCCTTTGTCACCAGGTCCCCTGCCTCATTCTGCAGCAGGCCCACATTTTCTCTGATCTTTCATTACTGATGCATGTGTAGAAGTTCTTGTTGCCCTTCGCGTGCATCACTGGGTTCAACTCTAAGTGAGCTTTGGCATTGGGCTGTATTTCTATAATCCTCCCAGGCCGTCTGTCTCTCCTTATGTAAGCATGCTTCCTTGCTCTTAAAACACTTCTTTTTAATAGTTGGATTTTGCCAGGAGTGTCTTGTTCAGATAGACAAGCCTGCTGCTGCCTTTGCTCAACTTTCAGATCATCTGGATGGACCTTTCTTGAACTTGGAGGAGGTGACCCTTGAAAATAGATCAGTGCCCCTACACTCCTCTCCAGGGCCATCTCTGTTGGAACTCTTCCGAGTAGGTCCCCAAAGAGGCCATAGTCTGCTCTTCTGGAGTCCAGGGTTGCTATCCTATTTGCCTTACTCTCACCTCTCAGGATCCTGAGCCTCACTGTCTCATGGCCACTGCAGTATGTTCCATCATTCATGTCCCCAGCTAGCCCTTCCTTGTTTGTAAGCATGATGTCTAGCAGAGCATCTATCCTCTTCAGCTTCTCAATTACCCATGTCAGGCAGTTTTCATCAATGAACTCCAAGAAATTTTCCTTCCACCATTAGCATAACTCTGATCAATGCAGTATCTTGCATGGCACTATGAAAAGATGTGTTTGTCAAGAGAAGTACGACAGGTGAGCAGGGAGGAACCTTTTAAACAGATGCTTTTGCTGATTTTGCTTAATACCTTCAAAAAGCTTTTTGGTGAGCAGTTGTGATGAATCTAATGACTGGGACACACATACACAAAGCATAACTGTCCAGATGTATTTCTGTCTCTCCAGTCCCAGTAGCCTTCAGCAGGCTAATTACAGCACCTACCATTTTTCTGTAAGAGATAGATGCAAACAAATGGAAAACCTGATTGGCTAAAACACAAGCAGAATAGGAATGTTACTTTGTCTCCTAAATCTCAGTTCCTGTTATTATAAAGATAACGCTTGCAGGTTGAAAAGTGAAACTAGTTGAGATGAAGTAAAATATCAAAATAGTTCACTATTATAAAATAGGAGTCAGGTTTTGTATACAAACAAGATATACCGTGGCATCTATCTGCTGCCTACAGTTGCTTTTCTCCCCCCCGAGGGAGAAAATATTCATTTCCCTTGACTTGCAAGCATACCTCTTCTTGCACGCTGCCTTTGGATAATGAGCAAAACTCCACACAACCTGCAGTAAATGACAGATGAGACTGCTGACCTCCACTGTTAACCTGGCTATTCTGGATTTTGATAGTATTTGACAAAAAAATTTGATAGCTATTTGCATTCTTGTTATGGTAGATTTTTCTCTCTTAAAAGAAGAATCACAGTACCTCTAGCATTATTTAGAACAAAAAGAACTAAATGTTTTCCAAAAGTAATTACCATGAAGCTTCTCTCCTTTATCTACTTTTACATTTGCTTTCCCAGGCATAGACTCATACACGCACACATTTCCTAGCTTTTGCTTGGAACATTCACATGTTCTGAGATGATCAACGTTGAAAAACTAGCTTTTAATTAAAAATTCCGTGCATTTCTTAAGGTTGTAGCTAACTATGATTTATGACATCTTCAGTGCCTTGTATATTACTATCGAGTAGACAAAACTGGTACTTCTTTCATTTCTTTGCCCAAAGCACTCCTTCAATTGGGTACTGCTGAAAAGAGGTTGTGTTAAATAATTATTCTGCAAGTAATACAATATTGTCACACACAGCTAAGTTATATTTCTTAAAGGCTGATTACAAACACAGATCTCTTTATGACACTGTTGATTTTTAGGGCTCTTTATGGTTCAATACAAACCAAAGCAGGAAGGCATAATCACGCCTTTCAAAGCTATTTGAAAATACATTAGCATACATACTGCAGCTTAAGCCTGTCAGCTTTGTCTGCAGTCGCTACATTTATTTGTTAGTTTTTTAACCCAATTGTAAAGAAAATACAAGTGATGAATTAAGATTGCAGCATGCCTGTTCCCACAGAGATTGGATAAAATACAGCATTTTAGTTAACGCAGTAAGCAGCTTAAAAGGTAAGAATGATTTTTAAAAAAATATATATTTTGCCTGAGTAGCTTATATAGACAAGTGCTTAGAAACTAGAAAAACAACTTGTGTTCATAAGAATAGCAGTCACATCTCTTTCCAGGCTATAGATACTTCTTTCTCCTAAATATGTAATGAAAACCAACTCACCCACTTAACATCTGCCCCTAGACAGGCAGAAGAACTGATATTACCTCATTCTTAGATAAAGCATATCTAGAAGTTCAGATCAGCCTTCCGGTAGAAGTGCCTCAGAAAGCAATATAGGTGAAGATGATCAGGCATTATTTCAATTATTTGATATATCCTGGAGACAACTGTGCGTAACCAAAGATGGTTTCACAGAGCTACCTATGAAAAACCACAGCTGACTCCCAAGCCAGCTGTTACAACACTTCCATCGAGCTCCACTCCTGTCACCACTGGTCGCACTTGCAGAAGCGGCATCACCAGTCCCACTGGAGTCCCACTCCATCACCCTCAGGCCCTAGCCTCCTGGGGAAGAGGCAAGGCAGGGAAGAGCCAAATCCCAGCTAGAGCCCTCCAGGCCTGTTCTAGAGCCACTTAACATGCTTTTGGCACCTGCAGTTGCTCAGCAAGGCTTACAAAGGAATTATGTTTGTCTGGTGGATATTAGAGGCATAATGTTGGTAATTAAGTAGTAATCACCTTAGCTGGTAACAAATGTGCCTTATCTTAGAGCAGGAAAAAGAACAGAGATTGAAAGTTGGGCAATTATTTCATCATTTAGCTTCAGGGAACCAAGTACCAAATAAACATTCATACCAAAGTCAGTAAGTGATTTGGCCAATTATCTATTCCCACATCCCCATTAAAGTTTCTTGACTGAAGATTGCAAACACTTGTGCTTAGCCTTCAGGTTAGTATTTAGAAAGCTGCATAGGAACTTGTTCTGCATTAAACATTATCCGTAAGTTACTGTTCAGTGCCACTAGGATCTGTATTAATGTTTTAATGAGAGTGATGTGCAAAAAGTTATTCTATGGTCAAAATTCATATACACATATATATACACACACACATATATGTAATTATATATACACATTTGTGTCTGTGTATAAATATGCACGCATATATATGCACACAAGCATAGTACCTATCCTGTAATTAATTGCATCAATGGTACCCAAATTTGCTTGACATGATAAGTTTGAGTATGCAAATTTAATATACATACTCATATGGCATTCCAGTAAACTGGAATTTCAGTAAATTTCAGTCAATTCCAGTAAACATTCCAGGGCCTCTTCAGCCTGGGGAAGAGAAGACTGAGGGGGGAATCTTATCAATGTGTACAAGTACCTGAAGGGAGGGTGTCAAGGGGACGGGGACAAACTCTTTTCAGTTGTCCCGTGTGACAGGACAGGAGGCAATGGGCAGAAACTGAACCACAGGCAGTTCCGCCTGACCGTGAGGGGGAATTTCTTCACTATGAGTGACGAAGCACAGGGACTGGTTGCCCAGAGAGGTTGTGGAGTCTCCTTCTCTGGAGATCTTCAAGGCCCGCCTGGATGCAACCCTGTCTAACATGCTCTATGTGACCCTGCTGAGTGAGGAGGTCGGACTAGACGATCTCCAGAGGTCCCTTCCAACCTGACTGATTCTATGAAACTGTTTACTTCGGTGATCATGTCAACCCTTTGCTGCAGTTATGCAGAAGTGCGTTTCCTTGCACCCTGTTCTCCTTCTCCCCCTGAAGAACCCATAGACATCTTCTGGGAGCTGGTGGGCATTTACCCCCCAGCATTTCTTACCCCAGTGCACAGGAGGAGGAACGCAGGTGCCCTACAAGTCCAAGAGTGTTCCTGGGATGGTTCCCTCCTTTCTCCTGCATACAGCTAGTCAATAATACATTGTGTTGCGCATACTTTCGGTAAGAGCCTGCACTCTCCCTGTATTCAAGGGGACATAAAAGTGACATTGCTGCACAGGTGTTAGCGAAGGTAGAGTCTGAAGAAAATTAGATTGCTGTTGAATAACTAGGGAAACTTGAGGTTAAATGTTTGCACATGTGCATGTGTTAGCAGCACACAGGAAAGTAATATAGTCCTTGTATTCAATCCGATTTTCTCATTAAAAAAACCCCAAAAAACTCATGTAAACAAAGCATTTTTGATCTGTCAGTGAGATAGACTTCTCTGGAATGCCACTTTTACAAGGACTCTAGAAGCAAAGCCACACATTTAACCATCAGTCCTGCCTATTCTTACAGGCTTTAAGAACTTGCCATCCACAGCTGCAGGTTTCCTATAATCCACTGACTTCACCAGCCTAAGGGCCCCGGACACATGCCCATCTAACTCTGCACAGCCAACAGGAGCTAGCATTACCTTTCTGTTTGGTTTCTTATACAAGTCTAGACTAAAGCACTTGGAAATAAAACAGCTCACAATCCTCTCCATTTTTCACCCAAGGAGGTTAAACCTATGGCACTTGGGAGCATGTATTTGGTAGCCAGGCTATATTTTGTAAACAAGTTTTTATTGTTACATTAGTGTAATAGAAAAAAAAGGAAGAGTCTAAACAACTAATCCTTCTGATTATGCTTTAGCTCCTCAGCCTTTCCATTTCAACCCCACATCTTATCCTATCTTTAATAGAAATATACTGACTCTGAATGCTTATATATGTTAATCATTCCATTTGTTTCACCAATACCACATATGTATGTAAATGCTTGATATTCTCCCTGAAATCTGTGGTATGCAAAGCTCTTCTGTTAAATATAGGACCTCTAAGATTAATTCTTTTCATTCTCCCCCCACCATGAAGCTATAAATACCACAGGATGGAAGTGTGACAGTAATTTTGACCTCTATGTATGAGAGAGAGATTTTTAGCCTTGTTGTAACAGCATACAGCAGTCCAGGAGTTAGCCATCAATATTGAAGTATTTGATTTTTTAAAATGTGTAAACAATTAAGCCTCTAACTAGTTGCTTGCAGAGTTATTAACCTACTAGCTTAAAGTAGTGAATGACAAAAGTTAGTTTAATTTAGCACTGTTGCCTGATAGCTATTAGCCCGTTTTAAACAACTTCTATTATGATATTAAAATAATAAAAATTGCATTTAAGTGACCAAACAATCCTCACTGTAAACATCAGGGATCTTTCCTCAAGAGAAATAATGTCTGAGAAGAAAGAAATCGTGTTGTCTCCTTAAGGAAAAAAGGCAAACACCCCCAAACACACACACCCCCAAACACACACACCCCCAAACACAAAAAAACAAAAAACAACACATCAGGTGGGAAGACTGAACAGTCCTGGCATCCCTCAGAAAGAAATACATCCTTTTTCACCCTGGAGTCAGTCAAGGGTCTCCTGCTGTTCACCTCATAGTTGCTCATTGTCTGTACTTATTAAATGGTTCTGCATGTTGGAAGTTATCTTTACTAGTCTGCTTTATTTTAACTTAATTACTTACCAGCTTGCCACTTGCATATACATCATCTGAATCAAATGCTTGGGTTGCCATCCATGGTAGCTTTTAAATGTAGCAAGAATCTTAGGAAAATAAATAAATGAAAAAGCTTCCTGTTTAGGCTAACAGAAGGCTTTATCCTGCAAATGAGCCCTTGTACACAGTTAAAAGGTAATGAAGTATGAAATCGCATTGTTCAATGAAGTGTTTCCTAGAAACAGAGACAGCCCTTTCTCCAGTTATTTGAATCATCTTTCTATTACATGTCTTTCACTTTATTCATCTGGCTGTATTATACAGCAAACACAGCAGCTTCCCAGTTCCCATCTTCTTTGCTCTTTAGTCATAGATCTTTGCCTGTCTCTTCACAAGGGATGAAGGTCCTAAGCATCAACGTACAGCGGAAGGGTGGCGTAACCAAAGGACCCCAACTGCCCAAGTTATTGATATGGTCTTCATGTACCAACTAGTTTTTTTGGTGTGGAACACTTTATTCATATTTAATTTTATGTTCACACTTGAAAACTGTATAGCAACAGCTCCAGCTGTTTGGCTATGTCACATGCCCTCAGTTTGCTAGAATAGTAGTAGAGAATGTATGTTTTCCTCACCTAGTCTAGCTGTAGTAGTGGCACACCCGTAAGTGAACACGGATCACTCCTCTGAAAGAGATATTTCCCCATGATTCAAGAGCATGAAAGAGCAATGGCAATAAAAAAAAAATACCAAAAGTCTTTCAGACTTTGAGAAAAATCTTTGTAAGTACAACATATGCAAAACTATAAACACCCTAATTCCTACTATGACCTGTACACTAATAAGTCTCAAAAAGTTAAATTGCTCGACCTTTTAACTTATTCAGGATGAAAGGGAGATATTCCAGTCCTGCACCTGCCACAGGCAGGCTAGTTTCCAAAAAAACTATGGATCAAAGAGTGCATAGTCCTCATTGGTTTACACAGGAGGCAAGGACTTACAAAGAAGTTCCTTACACTCTCAGGGTAGCTGCTAGTCTTAGAAAAAAATTGTAAATCTCCCTAGTCCTATCACACAAGCAGTAAGAGGAATTGTCTTGCCTTTTATACAGGGGGAAGGCTCAGGCTAAATCACTACATTCACCCCAATACAGAGTGGGGGAAGAAAGCAAAAAACAAAACAAAACAAACAAAGAGACAATCATGGTAGCCAGAAGCTATATTACTGTCATGTTGAACACTTGTATGATGGAGGGAGGACAAACAACAGCTAGACATTGGGCAACTGATACAACATTCAGCTGCTTTTTCAGGTCCAAAGGGCTATCCATGCAAAACCCCATGGAAGCCAACTGCATCATAAAATACCTAGCTGCATAAAAAACAAATAAACAACCTCTGAAAAACCTACATTATTATGGTGGGTGTCAAACTACTATTAAGCTGAAAACTCTCCTTTGCAAGTGCTCCCTGGGCCAGGTCAGAACAGAACATACCACCTCCGACTTGTGACCAATATGCAGCCTGAAGTACACCTTCCATTACAACTGCAAGGGAAAAAGGGCAGTAACACACACAAAGCTGTTATCTTCCACAGGTAGGTGTTAAAAATCAAGCCAGCCCATTGTGAGTAAGAAGTGTGGTCCCTACAGTCCTGACCCTCTCCTCCCCAGCTGCCCTGACAGCAAGCCAAGTCTTTGAAGTCCTGTCAAAAAAGTTCACTAACAAAAGGTTCATCAGATTATAGCTCTGCTTTGCTCTTGGGAAACCCACTATCAACTTCACCTTACAGGTCACCAGACTTGTCAACTGTGAGCTGCAGCACTCATTTAAATAGATGACAATACCAAAGCTGTAAAAGAGTAACTGGAAAAGGTAACTCCCCATTCACTCTAGTGCAAACTTAGAAACTTCACTGAAGCGTGTGTATACTGTAAATAACATTAAAATGAAAAGTAGCCAGGAAACAGAATGTTTACTTTAGGTAGAACTCTTTGACTCCCCAGGGAGGCTTAAGAGAGATCAGACTTGATTGCTACTGTACTGTTAAATTGTCTTCCTGCTTGTATGCCATCAAAAAGTTCACATGTGTAAGTATTCCAAGATGACTTCTATTTCAAGAACATCAGACTCAAACAAGAGGAGATTTTCTTGCCAGAGTCTATGGCTCAGAGTGTTCTCTTGGAGAAAAAAAAAAAAAAAAAAAAAAAAAAAAAAAAAAAGCAGTATCCCTAGAAATCATGATTTGTTATCAGATCCTAAACCCTACATATAAATTAAATATGATTTGATCTTAACACATTCTATTTATTTTGTCTCTATTACTGATAAAGTCTGAAAGGAATCAGTTTTTGCCCTGCAGCAGTAGATAATCTCTAGAGGCCACAGCAATATATCGTCTGCTTCTGCAACTTCATGCTACAAGGGACCACACAATACTAAAAAATAGAACATCTTCATCTTGTATATTAGCAAGCATTACAAATCATTAGTGCCAGTATCTGAAACCATGAACTACCCCAAAATAGAGTAACAAACAACATGGATTTATTGCAATTGGAGCTTATTATTTTTGGCTTTGACTCTAGTGTCTCAGATAAGGGACTTAGCAGAGACACTGGTTCCTTACCCTCTCTCTCCTTAAGATAAGGGGGAGGATCACAAATAAGCTTCCAGCCATTGCACTTAAGGCCAGGCAACGCATTTTCAGTCTTCCATCTAGCTGCCTTCCAAGTCTTTATAGCAGCCCCCCATGGCTGGCTTTCCCTTCTCAGCTGCCTCCTCAGTCTACCCCAGACCCTTTGCCCTCAAGACTATCTTCCTTCCCACATCATCACCCCACAGGAAGACAGAGACATATCTTACCATGCAGGAAAACCAACACCACATCAACACCAGCCCTCTGCCTTCAGGGACCTGCTTAAGCACAAGCCAGAGCCATATCTCAGAACAAGGAAGGAACAAGACCTCCTCCAGTCCCATGAGAGGCACTAATCACTGCTTCATTAGGGGCAACTGGGAGCAGGCTGAGCCACCACAGCTGAGACTCAGATCAGCTGTCCCCACACCAGGTATCTCATCAGAGACAAAAGCAGTGGTGACATAAAATGCAGTTCTACACTGATGTCTGGGAAAGGTTATCTTGGTTCAAAAGTTGTATCAGAGCATGCCTCAGAGAGAGTGGGCTTTCCGTCTTTCTTACAAAACGTTATAAGACACCTCTCCTCTGCGAGTGCACTGCAATGTCCCCGAGCTGCATTTCAATGGCTCCAGCCCAGTGATTTTCAGCATAAGACTTCTTTAGCTAGTCAGAACTGATCCTTAATTTTAAGATGTTTTGCGCCAAATTTAATTATTGTGATTTTATCTGTGATTTTTATTCTCCTGAGGGTTGCTTAAAAATGCCTCTGTTGGTGAGGGTAAAAGAAGAATGCATACACAGTACTGCAGATAAAGGGATTGTCCCTTTTGAATTAAAAGTTTGATTTAGCAAGTGGAAATTCTACTGATCTAGATTCATCAGGTGTGGTTCAATGAAGTCAAAATTATTACCTTGGGGTATAATTGGTACATATATAACATAAAGGCACCATTTTGTTTTTCAGTTGAAGTCTATAAATGTGAATGTGTATTTATGTTTGTGAAGAAATGAATGAATAAAAATTGTGGAGATAATCAGAATCAAGTTCCAAGAAAACGTATGTCACAGCTACTGTCATATAGGCTGCACGTGTTATACGTTGAAAGAAACTATTTATGTTACAGTGGCTTTAAACCATTTGGGGGGACTGTTTTGTGTTTTCAATTCTTCCTCAAGAGACAGTGTCAGTCCAGCAGGTCCTCAATAATGTCAAAAATCCTCTAAAAGTGTCCTGAGCTGGTTTCAGCTCAGGAATACAAAACCTCCTATGGTGGGCCATTCTAGAACTAGAAAAAAAGTGTTGATTTCTTCTTTTCAAAAGTTTTGAGATGAGTTTGTTTGCTGGGATCTGCTGCATGTTGTATGAAAGTACCACAAGAGGCAGAAAATGTACAACGAATTAAACAGGCTCCATCAGACTCTGGGTCTGAGTGATTAGTGAATAACAGAATTTGAAGTGTGCTATTTTAGGTCATCCCACAGTTAGATGTACGTAGTGGAGCTTAGTGAAAGAACAGTAATCTCTCGTTTTCCAAAGCATTAGATAAATATAGGCATTGGAGAATATCCCCTTGTCAGGTGTAACAAGCAGTTTTATGTTCACAAGCCGCCCTGCAGTATTAATAGATGGCAATGTGCTATGCATAATATATGTATCTGCAAAAGCAAAAAGGAAAGCTTAGAAAAGAATACTGCACTCATTCTGTTAAGCAGAAGTTTCTAGTTTTCTATTTATTCTTTTTCTCCTTCACTTAAAAATTTTACTTATGCAAAAAGGAATAATTTAAAACATATACATTATTGACCTGGAACTACTGTTCTGCAGTAATGGTATGTTTTTGGAGACTTGGGTCAGAAGCTTTATTTATAAACCCTGTTAGCCAGGGATTTATAAAATAGGTGTAATGTATGTTTGTACTATGCTGAAGTTTGGGTAGAACAACTCAGCTAGGATACATTTTTTTTTTGTTCGGGTAGGAGAGCAAAACAAAGAATGGCTTAGCCATTCACCAATGTATTTGGTGAACTTTTATTAATTGTGTGCTTTCCTAGTTATTCATTTTGTATGAGCTATGTCTTCTTACCCATTTTTTATTCCTAAATTCTTGAATAGTTAAAATGAAAAACTACTAGGAAGTGAAAAAGGAATATGGCAGGTGAAGCGGTAATGGTTCAAGGATATTCATCTGAAGCATTTTCTAGAAGGAGAAAATGAGATGGATGTGACAAGGGTGCTTTCTTGTTTTAATTTTTAAGAAATTCCCAAGAGGTGAGTGCAGGTGGGAACACTGCACAGTGGTGGAGAGTAAAGGGACCATTGGTGTATTGGATCTTCAGCATTCAGCACAGCTGCTGGGGCAGATGGCCTGGTTAACGCCAAAAGGTCCAAGTGTGCAAGACTGTAGCCAGCAGGCCAGAGCGGGGTCAGTTGGAGGAAAGCAGAGAGTCGCAGTTGTAACACAGGAACCTCACAGTGAGAAAGGAGTCTGGGTAAGCAGGAGCTGAGCACTGGGCAGGCACTGACATCTCAGGATTCAAAAGCAAACGCTGTAAGAGTCAAATTGTGGAAGAAGCTGTGGCAAGCTCTGATATTCACTGAGCAAGCAGAATCCTTATTTTGTGCAATACTAGAGGACCCGGGACTTCTATTATCACTATTAATTAGAGCCAGCACTAAACATAAACTCCAGACAACTCCAAACCATTTATTTGCATGTGTACATACATGTTATGTGTATGGCCATAGAGTCAGATGAATAGAGCAGAAAATGAACTATAAGAACTAGTATGCTATTTAAACCACCGTTATTGCTATGTCAGGTGAATTGACTAGTAAAAGTCTGATGATCAACACAGTTGCAAATTTTGCTGCAAATTGGGTATGCTAAGGCACTAAATTTTGGGTTTCCTAAAACAGAGACTACAAACTAGACTTGCAGGCTAATGTATCTATAAATGTTTCATCTTTAGATAGTGCTGACTTACGGTTTCTTCCGACCGAATGTGATAGCTACGGAAGAATTTTATAATTATTGTGGAAAATAAGAAGTAATGTAATTGTTCTTTAAGCTAGGCAAACTTATTAAAAAATATCCAAAGTAAGCTAAATTTGAGACAACTTTGTTCCAATTACTGCTATGTATTTAGAAAATATCTCTTCAAATTAGAATTGCCTCTCAGTTGAACTCTAAAATATTTTCCATGATAGCTCCCTTTCATATTTTAATTGATTGGTAAATGAACCCAAGCTGTAACTGAGATAACACTGCAAAGTGATGATATCAGGGGAATTGAAATCTTAGAGCAAGTATGCTAGGTTTACTGAATTCTGAAGTTGCCTTCTTGTCTTCAGTATGACTGGCCCATGCCATCAGAGATTGGCTCTATCCTCGTCTCCTGGCCAGTCATAGGAACAGACCTGTGAAGGTGTCCTGGGTCCTCTCACCACGCATGTTTCAATGTGTAATGTCTGAGTGCAGAGACACCATGTTGAACTGTCCTCAGGAGCATGCAAAAACCTCTGCCAGGCAGGACGCAAGAAGCGTGGCTCAGCTCAGCAACAGGTCACCACAGTGACGTGTCCTGCACAGCCTGTGGGAAACCTGTGATTGGAGCAAACTCGTCATCTGGGCTGAAGCAAGGCAGCGAGGGTGCCAGAGCTCAGGGCGAGGGGGCCCAGGAGGGCCGTGTAGCTACTTTCTTGCCTGATGACATGCCATCCTGTGAGCGAGGAGCAGAGGGGATCATGACTTTTCTCTTGTTTGTGTGGGACACCTCTGGCTGTTTTCTTTGTTTTGGGGAAGTCGGTCGTATTTAGGAAAGCTTTCATGTGCTTGTTGATTTTTACCTTCCTGAGCTTGGAGCGGGAGCATCTCCCTACGGTATGAAGATGGTGCTTGCTTGCCAAAAGCAGGCTGAGTCAGATGTCTGCAACGGGCAGTGTGCTGGGTGGTGCACTACTGTGTGCTCTCGAGCTTAGCCTGCTCAGCCATTCAAGGCAAAAGCAGATAACATCATTTGCTTTTTCCTTTTTTCCCCCTCCTGTCATTTCTTCTGTCTGCCACTGAAGTTCATATGGACTCGTACATCCCCAGTTTTGTACCCGTTTGTATTGCCGTGCTCCACATTACTGACTACTTCTGGCTTACTGATAATTGCACTTCCCACCACGATTCGATCTTTTCCGGGGGTGGAGGGGGGTGGAACCAACCCTGCAGGAGCTGGGTACCCTGGTCAGCTACAAAGTCTTTTTCACAGTGGTTTTCACCTCTGATTCACCTGACATGACACTTGTCTGAGATGTCCGGAAGGTGGCTCCCACCTGCTGCTGCTGCACGTGGCACTGTGGAAGAAGTCCAAGAGGAGGGTCTGGTCCTGGCTCCAGAACCTAATAAACCCAGTCCTAGTTGCAGATTCCCCTCCCACCTTTATGTGTGGAAGTCTCACCTCTGTCCCTGGCAAGGCGACACCCTGCAAGTAGCCCTGGAGACTATTTCCAGGATCAGGAAGGACAAGGTGCCTGGGAGTAGTCAGCATGGGTTTATGAAGGACAAATTGTACTTAACCCTCCTGACAGCTTTCCGTGATGAGGTGAGTGGCTTGGTGGCTGAGGGGAGAGCAAGTGCATGTGTTTTCTCTCGACTTCAGCAAGGCTGCTGACGCTGTCTCCTGTAACACGCTCGCAGGCCAGGTGATGAAGTACAGGCTGGGTAAGTGGAGAGCATAAGTGGAGAGGGAAGTGGCTGAACTGCCAGGCTCCAAGGGTTGTGATCAGTGGCGCAAGGTCCAGCTGGAGATCAGTCACTAGTGGAGCGGGATGCTCAGGGTGGGTGCTGGGGCCGGTCCTGTTCAACCTCGTGGTCCATAGGCAACCTCAGCAAGTTGTCAGAGGACACAAAAGCGGGAGGACTGTCAGCAGCACGAGGTGGTTGTGCTGCTGCTCAGAGGGATCTTGACAGGCTGGAGAAATGGGCAGAGAGGAACCCCCTGAATTTCAGCTGTGGGAAATGCCTGGTGCTGCCCTCTGGGGAGCAATAACCCCATGCACCAGTACAGGCTGTGGGGCAACTTACCAGAGAGTAGCTCTGCAGGGAAGGCCCTGGGGGTCCTGGTGGACAACAGGTTGGCTATGAGTCAGCAATTCATCTTCATGGCAAAGAAAACCAACAACCTCCTGGGCTGCCTTAGGAGTAGCATTGAGGTCAGCCTCGCTCTCTGCTCAGCCCTGGTGAGGCCACACCTAGAGCACTGACTCCAGCACTGGGCTCTCCAGTACAAGAGACATGTGGAGCTGGTGGAGCGAGTTGAGCAAAGCACTAAAGATGATGAAGGGCCTGGAGCATCTCCCCTATGGCAAAAAGCTGCATATCTGGAATCCTTCAGCCTGGGAAAGAGAAGGCTTGGGGGATGGGGGTAGGAGGGAATCTGATCAATGGATCTAAATATCTGCTGGGAGGCAGCAAAGAAGACAGAACCAGACTCTTCTTCAGTGGTGCCCAGTGAGAGGACGAGAGTCAATGTGCACAAATTGAAACATAGGAAATGTCTTTTAAACATACAGGAAAAAGCTTTTTTCTTTTTTTTTACCTACGAGGCTGACTGAGCCCTGGCACTGATAGCCCAGAGGATTTTGGAGTCTCCATCATTGGCGATATTGAAAACCTGACTGGACACAACTCTGAGCAGCCTCCTGTATCTGACACTGCTTGAGTTGTGGGGGTTGGACTAGATGATATTCAGGGGTCTCTTCCAGCCTCAACTGTTCTCATGATTCTGCAAATGAGATTTAGACAACGGTAATATTTAAATTATATTACCTTTTCAAAGACAAGGAGTGTATGAGGGAGGTTCATTCTTATAAATGTGATTAGTCATTAACTTTTGTTTGAATACTTTAACTTTTGCAGTTGCACTGCACAGAAGAAAATGATGATTAAACACATAAAATCATTGTAGCAAGTTATGTTCTTTAAAATCCGGTTACTGCCATGCATCAATATTGTGTCACCTGTAAACTTAGTACCTGCTTGATTGCAAAAGAACTACAGAAAGTGTCCTAATATGTTTTAGTGCCAGCAGAAATGCCCTGCAAGGTTTTATTTGTCAGAAGAGCCATCACAGTTGAGTCTTAGAGAGGACAGATAAACCAGGATTGTGTTCCCAGAGACTGATTGTTCATCTTTTACTACTGACTTCCTGACTAAAACCAAAAAATCTAACCCTCACCCCCAAGTTCTGTTTTATTTTCTTTCCTCATTCTCTTGAAAAGAAAATTAAACAAAAGCATGCCTGTGTGCTGGTTTAATCCTGACAGGACTTTGACTGAATAGGTCACAACCTTGCGCAGGATGGACTATGCTGATATGTTGAAATATAATCCATTTACCCAATTTCAGAAGGTCAGTTATGGAGTAGGGTAAAGAATGTATTAATGGATAGCAACTAGAGGGAACAAACATATAAATGCAGTGAGGGCATGCTTAATGCAATGCACAAAGTGACTCCTTACTCAGCTAGCTGGCTGAACACATGCAAAGAAAGGAAAGAGAATGGATTTGTGGCATGGCAAGAATTAGTTGCCACTAGTGGAGTTACCCCTGGAAAAGGAGGGTAATGCCCTTTTGGGCAATGCCTACAGCTTCTGAATGTGCTCTGCATGCCAGTGTGCTTTCAGACCTGCAAGCTGGCTCCCATGTGTCCCCACGTGTGTTCCCCAGAACACAAGCATGAGCTACCTCCCTGTGTCATGGTAGTGAGAGTAAAGCCGGGGGACCTGGGAACCTCAGAGACTCAGTATAAAGTGACTTCTACATGCTTCTCTACCAGTACAAACTGCTCTTCTGTTTTGGGACCATTTCAAGATTAAAGTATAAAATCCTTTTGATTTCCACCAGCACATTTAGCTCAGTGTGGGAGGGAATTTTCCTGCACATACTCACGGTGCTAACGTAGCCAAACATTTGATTGACAAACAAAAATCTTTTAATGCTGAAAGATCTTTCAACATTAGTGAGACAGAGGAATGTATGATTCTATCAGTCCTCCCATTTTGCAAAGCAGCCAGCTTTTCCCTGCATCAACATGTCACTGCACTGCTAGCACACAGGCTATTTGAAATATCATAGTTAAGTCTCACAAGTCAAAATATATCATTAATAATACAGAAAGCTCTTAGAAGAAACCTAGCCCACTACAAGGATAGGAGGGAATAAGTTGTGAGAATGCAGATCTAAAGCAGTTGAACATCCTTGGATCTTTACAACAAGGATACTGTGATGAGATGAAAAATTAAATTTTGTTGTAATCTAAATAGGCACCACAAATATTTACAGTGAATTATTCATAAACACATAGCATTGCATAGTCTCACTGCAGTTTTTTCACACAAGCACCTTTTCTCATTGCTTTATTAGTGGACCAGATTTCCAGAATGTTGCAATTATGAATTGCTCTGAATTACCTAATGAGCTACCTGAGTTATTTGAAGTGCTAGCTCTTTCCTTAGTTTATGAATTCACTGTGATATCCAGCACAATTTATAACCTCTAACTTCTGATAGAACTTCTTGTTCTGCCATTCATTCTCCATAGTGAGCAACTGTAAGAATACTTTGTAAGTGACTTGGCACCAATGTAATTTAGGGATAAATTTGGATCTCTTATGAGCTGTGATAAAATAATAATTTTGTTTCGTTGAGTGGAACATGAATTTTTAGTTGTATAATAGGTCTTCAATGAGTACAGTAAGAAAGTATTCCTGAATCCGGTGGCTGGATACCCTGACTGATATCTCTATTTACTGTAATCACTCAGAAATAAAGCTTTGGACCACCACCCATTGACTTGTATGCTGTGAGTGGCTCTAAAACATATAGAGTCTCACTAGAGATTTATCTTGATATTTTTCAAATTGACTTGAATTTTCATACCCACAAATAACTGCAAGCAAAGATTACTAAAAGTGTGACAGAGTAAGGGCACATTTTATGAAATTCAGATCTCTAGTTAATAGGCTTACAACTGAAAATTTTGCTGTTAGGAATCTCTTATGAGCTGTGTAGAATGTGTTCAGTTAACTATTCCTTAGAATTTTTCTGGACAGTTATTTTCAAGAAAGTAATGCAAAAATTGCACATGGCTTAAAAAAACCCCAACAAACCCAAGACCTTAGTTAATTGTTTTACTTACTCCAAAGATCCTCTGAAATACTGGAAACAAATATATTGTATAGAATTCAAGGTTGATGAAAATTATTCTGTAGTGATCAAAGTTGCTTTATCTGCTCCTTCTGTTCAGAGTATTATTTTCCTCTCAATATATTTTATTATTCTCAGAAGCCTAAGACTTTATTTTTTAATACATTATTTTATCTTAATTTCTAAGCAATTCTAAATCATATTGAAAATGCTTTCACAGCTGAATATAACACAAATCACATGTGACATAAGACAGTTTGCTTGCAGTGGTTGTTTTCAACTTGTGTTGAGGCTAGAGTCAAACACCTCTTTAGCAGAGGACATGACTAGTCATTGAAATAAACTGCCATAGCAGATTCTCTATCTCCTTAAGTCCTCCGATGAAAACTAGTGATATACATGACATGAGATTAGGTGGTCTGATGGCCCCTTCTAATATTAAAATGAATAAATTTGATGTTCACCAGAGAACCCACTCTTGAACAAAATTTCTTTCTTGATCTAGCTGGAGCCTGAATGAGCTCATTCCCTGACAAACCCAACATTGGCAACCTCTCTGTGACTGCTCTGTTCTGATTATCCACTGGAGTACCCTACAAGGGAAAGTGCTGTTCTGTCTCCCAGCTGTCCTTTGTATCACTGGGGAGATTTAGCAGCCAACAAAGCATATGCTTTGCTCAGAAACCTGCCAAAACCCCACAAGTGCAGACACACAGATTATATGTGACTTCAAATTAGACTTCCAGTACTTGGAAAACATAATATTAATTCAGGCTCAGAGATGAATTGGAGAAATTTCAGGTGAGTTTAAAAAAATCATCCAAATTAATAGTGCTGGCCATTGATCTAACTTATCTCTAATGATTTACTGTTAATCTAGCCTGGTCAAAACCAAATTTTGCCACGAAGGGCTATGGAGTGAATGGGTTCTTTTTGCTTTGTTTGTTTACTAAAAGAAGGACTTCTACAGGATGGATTCTCTGCAGCTCTGCAGAGAAGGACCTGGGAGTGCTGGTGGACAGCAAGTTAACTTTGAGCCAGCAATGTGCCCTTGTGGCCAAGAAAGGCAATGGTCTCCTTGGGGTGCATTAGGAAGAGTGTTGCCAGCAGGTCGAGGGAGGTGATCCTGCCCCTCTCCTCAGCCTTGGGGAGACCTCATCTGGAGTACTGTGTCCACTTCTGGGCTCCCCAGGACAAGAGAGACATGGAGCTACTGGAGAGAGTCCAGCATAGGGCTACAAAGATTATTAGAGAACTGGAGCACCTGCCCTCCGAGGAGCGGCTGCGAGAGCTGAGCCTCTTCAGCCTGGGAAAGAGAAGACTAAGAGGGGGGATCTTATCAATGTCTACGAATACCTTAAGGCAAGGTGTCAAGAGGATAGGGGACAGGCTCTTTTCAGTGGTGCCATGGGACAGGACAAGATGCAATGGGCACAAACAGAAACACAGGAAGATCCAGCTGAATATAAGGAAAAAACTGTCTGCTGTGGGGGTGACAAAGCACCAGAACAGGTTGCCCAGAGAGGTTGTGGAGTCTCCTTCTCTGGAGGTCTTCACACCTGGACATGATCCTGTGCAATGTGCTCTATGTGACCCTACTTGAGCAGTAGGTTTGGACTAGATGATCTCCAGAGGTCCCTTCCAACCTCAACCATTCTTTGATTCTGTAATTCTGTGTGTCCTAGATTGGCAGGATGGCTTGATGCATTGATGTTTTTAAGTCTCTTCTCATAAATGTTTCATCACCAGCAGTAATAAGTCTTTGTATGTCAATAATTTTCTACTTGATTCCTCTTATTTTCTTCTAAATTATGTCATATTCTCCATTGCACTATCACCTAAATACCAGAGGCTCAAAGCCATTTAGACCCGTCTGCACTGACCAGTGGGCTTTTAAGGCACCCAGGTTTTGAAGCAGCACTCACAACTGTGTGCTAGGCAAAGGGCAGATGGGCGGTGAAGGTGCAGGCGACTGCCGGCAGGGTGAGCACAGCCACTGCCCTGGGGTGGTTGAAGGACCAAGGCAAATGTGGCTGAAACTCTCGTCATGTGAGTGGGCTCCTGTCTGAACCTGGGATTTGAAGCATTAAACTCCCTCCCATCCGAGAAGCCAAAATCCTCTTTGGTTGCAGGCAGTCACGTTGCCCTTCTGCTGAACTCTACATCTGGGTGCAATGAGGGCCTGTTGCTCCTTGAGGACCACCAGCACAGGCTGGGTCCTTGACATTAGGACATGGCCCCACAGGACACAGCTAGGGTAGGACTGGAGCCTGCAGAAGAATTGCAGCCAGTCCCTAACCAGCTGCAAGCAGAAAAGGATGTTAGACAAAGGAAGATGCTGAGGAAAGCCAAAGATTATGGCAAGCCAAAGATTACATATTATACGAAGATTACACCACCTGTAGCTGTTTATTCTGGTAGTTTCATTGCAAGTTTTGCAATTCAGATGTTTAGACTTCGGATTATGTGAGCATCTTGGCTTTCGTTTGGTAGGAAGATGCCTTTCGCGTCCTCAGAATTGAGGATAAAAAGCGTAAGACATCAAATACTAAAGTGCCACTCTTCCTTTCTTTGCCATAAAAATAGATTTCAGATGGTTTTTAGACCCTTCTTATGACCTTGTATGGGATGTGCAGGAAGTGACTTTTAAATATTTAGAATGCCATTAATTATTTATGTGCCACATACTTTTGGATGTGGAAGAGCAGCTGGTAAAATAAGAGACAATAAATGAGAAATCGCTTAGCCTGAAGACTGAAACCCATTATGGGACTTAGGATGTGAACCAAAGCAGCAGCAAATAGGTCAGCATACTTTCAACCTTTCAACCCAGTTTGAGCTTTATAAATTGAATTTCCAAGAAACTTTTCAAACAACTGGATATTTATATCATACGGAGATTTAATTGCAAGCTCCTTTTGTCTCTGAATTTATTAACTACTCACATTTCTTTTTTCAACATCTGATTTCATCATTTCACCCACAGGTTCTCAAAATAAAATTTTGTTTATTAAATAGCATTCACCTTCAGATAACTTAACTGCTGTAGCTACAAGCCACCACATATTTTGGGGAGGAAAAGTGGCATAGAAATGAGGTAAGAGAGAAGACAGACATGGTGGTAAATGCCATGCTAGAGAAATTTATTCTCTCTTCCTTTCTTACAGAGTTCCCATGTAAGGTTGGCAAAGCATGTGTGAAACTACCTGTAGATATGTATAGCTCCTATTTACCTTAGTTACCTAAAGCTCCTGCTTACTTGCAGTTTTTGCCTCCTGTCTTACAGAAGGAGAGAATAACCCTTATGCTTGCAGGGCATCCGGTACCAATTGCCAGCCTGAGTGGAGGAGAAAGATCGCTAACTGGAATTAAGAGCGATGAGAAAACAGAGGGAAAAGGAGAAAGGATCTGAGGAGCCTGAAAGTAAATGGTGGCATAAGGATGATAGGTGGGGTGGGAGTAAGGGCAGGAGGAAATAGGCAAATGAGAAACAGGAAAGAAGATGAAAGAAATGTGGTAATGCACTCAGGGTTCATCACTGCTATGTGCACTCTGCTAACCCTATGTAAAAAGTCACATATGATCATGCATTTTCGTATTTTAAGACGGTCCACTAGGCTGCCCTAACTGCAATATTTATCACTTCCTGAGAACCTGATCATCATAACTGCACTGGAAGATACTATGGAATTCTAATCATTAATATTATCTATTATGTAAATAGGTATAAATATATAAATAAGTATAAATATGAGCACATATATTTTCACATGAACAACCCTTGACCCCAAAATAACTCTATTCAGCAGTGTGACACAGTATTTCCCTAATGTAACTTAATAATTGTACAGTAGGGATGAAAATGATCTTTTATAATTGCAGACAAGTATACAAGGCAAGAAGCATACCCCTGTGATTTTTCTGTCCCTGGGTCCTACCAGTACATGAACTGTTACCAGAGCATCTTTTAATTCAAATTAACCTACTTATTTATAGATAGCTCTGGCTGAAATGACTGGGATTTTACTACTGACCTAAAGCAAATTTTTCTAAAATCTGAAGAGCTTTTTAAAAAAGTAAATATTCATATGATTCTGTACTTATAGGCTTCTTCTACGAGATAATTAGATGTTGTCAAAAATCTATTACTATATTATTAAAGATCCAGGTGAAAAAAATACACCAACTATCTTGATATTAAGCGTGGCCATGTAGCTTTTCCAGGTAAATGTTATCAGGGTTAGATTCTGGAGATGTTATAGCCAAAGAAATACAAGAACTATTGACAGTTGTTTTGAAGGAAAAAAAAAAAAGAAAAAAGAAATGTTTAATTCCTACAAGATTCTCCACTATTATACTTTCTATTCTAAAGTTTTCAAAAGTAAATTCCGTCAAAACTGTCAAAATTCTGATAGGCAGAGAGGCATTTTTCCAAAAGAAAATATATTGTTAACCTTTTCTTTTCAAGAGTTTGTTATGGATGAAGCAATAGTCTTTATTTCATAGAATTATTTTTATTTCCCATTTCAGCTATTCATGATGAATGTGTATAATGCCTCAGGCTGCCACAGTTTGTATGACTGTGTGGCTATCTCACTTTGTCTGAGACACAGCTGAGTCCTGTGACCACAGAAGATATCTTATCTCTTCTAATTTATGTATGGGAGCCTGATCCGGATGCCACTTGGACAAGCTTTACACTACTATAATTTTTTCAGTGGTCTTTTTCCTAGTGGTTATAGGTCATAATCAATAGCAGAGTGAGTCTTAGAAATTGTGAAGGACGTGAAGTTTCTTATAACACCCAAGAGGCATTATAAATGCCTCTAAATGGCTTTAGCTCGACAGGAAGTCAATAGAAAAGATGAAAATGTGTCATGAAATGTCAAAAGAGAGAATATACAACAGGTTGTCTCTGTGAACAAATGCTGTGACACTGTCCTTTACATTATAGCAGTGATTTCTCGTAAGTTTTCCAGCTGATGTGGATCTTGAATAGAAGCTGTATAGCTCTGGAGTGATCTTCATTTGTGGCAAGAGAGAATCAATCATTTCCTTCAAATCAAAACTCTACCAACGGAGGCAATTTGAACTGGACCTAGAGCAGCCAGTGGGACTCTCTCCATTAACTGCAGCAGGAACTGTTTAAGGCATTAGTTCTCGAATTAGCTATGCCCAAAACCAAATAAATTGTTCTCCCGCCATACATGCTGTGATCAGCATGCTGTTTTGTTTCCACAAAACTAATCTACAGTACTGCAGAACCAATATTTACTATGAAGCGGAAAAAGCAGTTATGTAGGCTTTACTTTTATTACGTTGAGATTTTTCTAATGTTTGGCACTACATAGGCATAACTGAAGGTATTATGAGGCAGTCATTCATGCAGTGCAGTATTCTCAGAGCCTATTTCATTTTTAAATTGTGATTAGATTGTCTTCATCATCTAAATTAATAGAGCTCATGGAGCTCCCATATTCCCTGCGGAAGATGCAGTGAAAGACACATTACTTACTTACTCTTACATCTTACCCTTAGATGCTGAAAAGCAATGGAAGTACTCTTCCTCCATTTTGGCTGGTTTTGCTGATTTATAGGGATCAATCCACCTATTGCATGGCTGGTGCTGGCTCTTCATTAGTCTGAATTTCAAACTGCCCTAAGGAATTCAAAGCAATCAGCAGACTGACCAATCCAAAGGATGAAAGGGTGATATTATGGACCTACTTATGAATAAGAATCCCTTTTTGTTACAAAGATTTCTTTCACTGCAAATGGCTACTAGTAGAGGAGTTTTATTATCTTTGAAAAGCTGAATGATTCAAAATATGATTTTCCAGCCCTAGTCCCCAGCCCCTAATTCACTCCCTCCTGCTTTACTGTGACTGTGCCTTACAGAAACTAGGAGTCCTTTGACATTAGAGCCATATTCAAAGTGATGGCAATGACTCCTCCAACTGAACCAATCAGTGGCATTAAATACAACCGTTTATTTTGTAAAGGCAACAGTAAATGTGGACACCTGCCTCATAGCTCCCAAGAGGCTCTGTCTTTTCAAAATAATCCTTCCTAATAGTTCTGATGAACTCAAGAAAGTCATTAACATCTTTCCAAAATTGTTCTTTAAAGATTACAAAGATCTTTGCAAAGCTTTCTGTTCTTTCTCTCTCTTGCACATCCATTAAGATCTTGACACAGTGCTCTCTCAGTGGGGTTCTGCCAGAGAGACAGCAGTAAATGCTGTCCCCTTTCACAGCAGCCCAGGAAACACATGTAGGTCCTCTGTAGCTTTGCATTGCTGTGCTGGTGGGCCAGCTGTTTCAGGCAAGGTTCTGTGCTACATACATATCAGCTCATGCCTGGCTCCACTCGTGTGCAAAAGAAATAATTCTTCGTCTGGGGAAATCTAGATGTGGACAAGCACATAATGCACGTGAAGTCCTGACCATAAATATAATATGGATGCAACATTTATCAGGTCTAATTGTGCTCTGCTGTGCCCAGTCCTCCAAAGATATCTAAGCAGGTCCCTTGGACTCCTGTGGACCATGGTACACCCAGTTGCCCATGTGCCTCATCCTTGGTCTCATGCTACAGAAAGCTACCATAGGTGGGCTTTGAAGAAATGCTGTCGTTAGCATAAGTCTGTGAGGAGATGTATATAGAGGGAGAGTCCAGAGCGCTGGTTAATATCACACAAGGCTAGGGTCTTCTCCACTGACTGTATTATTACCTTTGCTCTCTGTCACACCTGAAAGTAGTCCAAGATGGATCAACTAGACAGGGGCAGTCCTCTGGCATGACTCAAGAACCTAGAGCTAGCAAATGTCTTGAGACAGGTACCTGTGCTGATGATAGTAGAGGCAGAAGGGAGAAGGGACACACAGACTATGCTGAGGGCTGACCAATACAAGTAAGCAGCCTTGAGTAGTCGGGCAATGTGGGGGAAAGATTTTAAAAACGCTGCATGACTTACTGCTCCACTGCACTGACAAAAAAGGAGAATTATAGATTCTTCATAGATCGTGGTCCCTTTTCTTGTTTGCTTGTGAAGGAACAGTGGCTCAGTGAATTTTTGCCTAGCAGTCAGTAACAGCCAGCTAGGGTTGCTGAGAATCAGTCAAATGGGCTCTGACTCCACCAAGTAGTGTGCTCATGCCTCCCAATGCACCAAACATGCATATAACTTTATTACCTCTGCATCTTATCTGTTTGAATCAGCTGTCATGATCAGCACTCTCACAACAAAACAGTCTTTCCAAGAGACACAAAGTTATCTGCATCCTGCCTTGACCTACTTCTAATTCTTGTCAAGAGATGGATCTAGCTCTGTGGCAAATGTGGCTTGTACTCCAACACTGGCCTAAGATGCCTCCCTTGCATTTGGGGACACACAAATCAGCAGGACATTCTCCATCTGTTTGCTGCTAATCTACTAAGCGACAGTAGAAAAGCAGCATCACTGTGGAGCTGTCAGAGAAGGCAGGCAGGTTTCTCCCACCCTCCTCTGCTTGGCTGTGTTTGCCAGACTCCCAGCTCCTGTCCCACTGCTTCCAGTCCTCTGCCCAAAACCATCAGGAAATGCACCAGTCAGCAAAGATCAGGAGATGGTTAGGAGGGGCATCTGCAGCTTAAGCAGAGCTTGCTGGGCCCAAGGGCAGGCAGATACCACATTCAAGCCTGACAGGTGGGAATAGAGGGATCTGATGAGCATTTTCCTTAACTTACTGAAGGAGAATGCCTAGAAAAAGGAGTTAGTAGAGACAGCCCTTGAGGGAGCTGTCCAGTTGCTATTGCAGCTGCCAGAATCTCCAGAAGGCAGGTCCTTGTGAGGTACCAGTTGCCTCACTTGTTTTTGGTCCAGTCAGGTTGTGGGCAATGGCACTTACAGAGCACTGGAAGGAAAGGTGGGTGCACAGTGCTATTTGTCACTTTGGACAAGCTCACTGAGAGAGCATGTAGCTGTACAATGAGTGGAGAAGAGAAATTGAGAAGCTCTGTTGGGCCCTTGTACAGAGTTTAACAGTGTACAGAGTTTAAGGTTGGGCTTCAGAGAGGAGAGCCAAGACTGAGCCTTGTAAAGAAGGTGCAAAGGAAGATAGGGTATCTCTTATACTGTGGGGAGCTCCACTGATGTGCGCATTGGGTATGCTGGCCAGCCCATAAGGTCTGAAGCTTAGACAGTGTACACATAAGCAAGCACTATTAAACATCAGCCGAGGAATGATAAGATCCTCTACTGTTTCTAGAAAAGACAAATGCTGCTACATTTTCTAAGCAGCCACTTCCAGGTCAGTCCCAGTAAATGCTTTCACTGCCATTTTCTTGGCCACACTCACCCACTGTCTGCTGTGCTGATCAGTGCTGAGCAATGGAGAAGATGTCACAGATATGTGTGTGTGTGTGCGCGCGCATGTGTGCATGTGTGCGTGCAGGTTCATGGTGGTGGAGGAGTTGAATTCCTGTTCTGCCGACTGGACATGGCAAAAACTAACTTAGAAATGCAGTCCCTTTCTAAGGTGCTGCAAATCACCACCTCATTATAAGAGTTAGTTAACATCCATGCTGACCCTCATTTTCTGTCTCTTTCTGAAACCCCATAAAGCCAACGGGATGTGTATGACCTTCAGTGCAGCCCATTGCTTCACTGCCCACACAGATAATTTGTTAAGTATTTAACAAATACTTAGAGCTAGAGGTTTCTGGAGATGTGTATCTCAAGTAAAGCGCTGATACAGAAGTCAAATACTGTATGTTGTAGAAACAAATCTCAAAGCTGTTTGCAAAAGAGATAGTGTCATTGTTATTACTTTAAATGCGAGAAGTGAAGCGATTTTTCTTGAGATCACCTAGAAGCAAGGGAAGGAATAGATTACTTTTCTCCTGAATCTGAAACCAGCAACTGTAATAAAAAGACCATGCTGCCTCACTGAATACCACGATATTTTTCACAAAAGCCTGATTACTTTAGAGCAGAACCTCTAATGATCTCCAATGTGATTTCATTAAAACCTTGGGACAGCGAGCAGAACAGTTGGCTGTGCTGCTTCTGTGGAAGTGCACTAGTATCCCATAGGGCCCCAGGAAAGACCCCAGTTGGGAATGTGTACTACTTCTAGATGTCTTTTATAAGAAATTGATCTTGAGCCAATACTGCAATATTTAAACATTTTTTTTTCCACAAATCTTACAGATATTCTGAACTTGCTTTCATTACTTTATGAGGAACTTTCTGAGATACCTTAAGGTAGAGGAAATGTTTAATTTTACCATTGAGAAGCTCAGGGAAATATTATTAAAGAGATTTAGTCACGCTTTTTGAGACAAAATATATCTAATTATGATATCATAATCTGAGTAAATTTTTTTTATTAAGTAGAAAGGGCAGTCTAGGTGATTCAGTTTTAATGTATGAGGATAGCTATTAAAACATGAAATATTTTGCAGCCCTCTGAGAAGCTATTCAATTAGAGACATATCTTGATCTTGCCATGTGCATGCTAACATGTTCTTCTATAAGCTTTTCATCTTTCTCAGAAAGACATGATGGGTCCGCAACAGAAATATGTCATTAATTTGGAGAGTCCTGCTTAAGAAGAATGCACCTGGTATGTTGATACCTCCAGAACGAATGAGCTCCAACAGAGATTAGAGGCTATGTTAAGGTAAACAAAAACAGAAGCATTTGATGAGGTTCATATTTGAATCATCTCCTGCTGAACACTGTGATATATCTGAGCGGCTGCCTCTAACAGGTGGTCTCTGTGGCTGTCTCTATACTAGTAAAATAAACAGTTCCAGGGCATGGGATCAAATACTGCTTCTGATCACTTATACTATTTAATTGTTACTATGGCCTGATTCTTCCATGATAAGCCAACCTACTGTTCTTCCAGACTACATCTTCTTATTGACCAGCGGATTGCATGAATCTTTGATAGCTCTCAAAAGCAGCATGGAAGTGGCAGCCCTTTACTTTTGGTGCAGTAGGGGAGAAGGAGAGTTCAGCTCTTTGGACCTGAGCTGTGCTGTGCCATGTCGCTTGTCCCCAGAACAGGAGAAGGTGCATTACTCCTATTTAATTTGTGAATTGATATGGAGCCCGTGGGTACTGCTCAAATTGGGAATTTAGCCTTTTTCACCTCCTCACAACTTTCTGAAAATATCTTTTTAGATATTATGTGCTGTGGCCAGTGGTAGAAATCATAAGAAAATGTATATGTAAAATGTGATCATCCTTTTGTCAATGGTGTGAGGAAGGAAAATAAATCTTTTTCCTTGGGCTTAACTCTCCATCTTCCCTTTTAAGATTCTATTTTGCTTTAGGTATCTAAAATATTAAAACTCGGGTGAAATCCTAGCTCTGCAGATGTCAACGGCAAAACTTCACTGATGCGAGCAGAGTTAGATTATTTCCTTTTCCCACTTCCATTGACTTCAGACTGGGTTTCCCCCAGAAGAAAACTTAGCAAAATTTGGGGACTAGCTTTGAGGATGAAGAGTTACTGCTGAATACCATGTAGACGCACAGTGAAGGCTGGCTGCTCCCTCAGGGCAGATGAGCCAGGAACTGAGGACTGCCCTTGTGCGATCCATACCCTCATCCATAGGGTGCTGTCCTGCAGGTACTAAACGTGGGGCAGAGCCAGAGCTGGTAATGGGATCCTTCAACCTGTGGTGGAGGCTCCAGGTGGGGTGCCTCAGGGCTGTTGAGGCCCATTAGTGCCTTCAGGGCTCTGACACACAGCATGAAATCAATTTCTAGGTAATAACACCTGGAAAAATAATTTGACTCATATATTCCAATGACCGCACACAATACTTTGCAGGATTATGCAGCTCTTAGTCATTTTTTAAATCCTATCCAGTTTGTCTTTTGCATATGAAATAAAGCTGCTCATAACAACTGCTACATACATTTTTCCTAAAGGGAGAAAAGGTTTTCCTAACCTATACAGGAATATTCCTGTAGCATCAATACATGGCTCCTTTTACCACTTTCTTTTCAGCTAGGAATAATTCTTTATTTTTCCTTTATGTTAGCTTGAAGGAGTCCCTAGGGTATGATGAAGTTCCTTCTCACATGTTCAGTTAATATAGTTATGTAAATTTAGCTCTTTTCCTCCTTCCTCCTGTGGTTTAGCCTGGTGTGAAATTATTCTTTGTCCTTTCAATTCTATGTATTTTTTTTGTATTTTTCTTAAATTACACAGATTAAAATTGTCTACAGAAGTCATTAGTTTAAGCTGCAGTAGCACAATTTTTGCTAAGGATAATAAATCTCCTACTGCTCAGGATGGGAGACATGATAATTTTGAAATTTCCGTATTATCTAAGATTTGCAAAAATTGAGCCAGAAACCTTGTGAGACTGTTTCTCACTGTTTTTTGTAACAGTTTTTCTACTTACAGGTGGAAGTATTAGGAGGACGACTTGGGTGGCTGCTTTGGCTGTAACCTTTTTGTCATATGGCCACACTCTTCACAGAGTGGCTTATTTCTCAGATATGTTTCTCAGGCTTTCTTAGATATTTCTAAAATATTTCTCCAAATCTTTGAAGCAAATCCTGACTTTCACACAGGTTTATTTATTGTTTTTATCAATAGAATTTACCCATGTTTTTACATTTTGCACTAAAAGTCTAGAGTTCTGCAAGATATCTAACAGTGCTAGAGAAATGACAGTGTAATATTGTTCATTTACCTCTACATAAAAACTGTTCAGTTCACAAGTGAAAATATACTCTTTTTTTTTGTTTTTTTTTTTTTTTTTTTTTTTTTTAATGGAGGGCACACAAACACAAAATTGAAAATAGAGCTGATCCTGGAAGCATCTAGCAGTAAATACACAGCTGAAAGTTAACTAATAATTCCTTTGATGATGCATAATTAAAACTATGGTCCACTCCCGTTTTCTTCTGCAATGGAAAACTTGCAGAAGAAAATTTCATGAGGCTTAGGCCTCATGCAATTCTCTAATGCAATGAGAATTGTAAAAATAATACACATTCGTAAATTTGAAGACCATATGATTGCAGTTATTATCTTTTTTTCTCTGGAGTGACTTCATGACAGTTTTGAATGAAAATTTATATATGATGCTTACTCCTTATGTATAATAGAATAAAAAACCATACATTACAATTAATTTAAAAAGGTAGATTTTTATTTGCAAAGAATGCTTACTACATGACAGTAACAAAGACTTACAGAGAGAGTTTCTCTATTTTAAGATTGAACAACGGACTTCAGTACTTCTATCTGTAGTTTTTCCTCCCCTTTTTTATGGAAAAGAATCAGTTGAAGAATAAAAAAAGCTTTGCTTTTCAGCTTTCTCCCTTATCAGTTTTGCTTATCTTTGGAAAAATTATATAAAAAAGGATAAACATGGAAAAACAGTTAGAACAATTGTTTCAATTATATCTTGTAAAAATCTGGAAAAATATTAAAAAAATATCAAAATACTGAAAAAGCATTTAACCTCACAAAAATATTAAAAAAGAAGAAAATTGAAAGGCTCAGAGAATTTATAACAGGCTTAGTATTTAAATTTATTCTAGCAATCTGTTTTTTCCGTTTTTGAAAGTGGAAAGACTTTCTTTGTCAATCTGTTTTTCTGATGCAGTTTAAAACTACTCCAAACTTATCTCTTCCTGGTTTTATACTACAAAAAAAAAAAAAAAAAAAAAAGAAAAAAAAAGAAATAGCTAGTCCATCAAATTCTCACTTTGTCATCTGCATCATCCGTTTTTTG
This sequence comes from Rhea pennata, assembly GCF_028389875.1. NCBI lineage: Eukaryota > Metazoa > Chordata > Aves > Rheiformes > Rheidae > Rhea > Rhea pennata. The sequence goes on from NC_084665.1 coordinate 55,213,652, forward strand.
TACTGCACTTCTAAGGATAAGAAATAATAGATGTAAGTGAATCATTGTTTTTGACTCTTTCTGGAGTTTGATCATCTGGCCTTTAAGGACAGTTTTGTCACTTTACTTTATCCCCAGGTTACTGTCGATGTCCTGGGCTCCTACTCTTATGCTGCTCAACTGCTTATTTTCACCAAGACTTATTTCTGTTTACTGATGCTGTCCTGTGAATACCATTGCCAGTATGGTCAGCCAGTAATTAATTTAGGTCTGAAGCCATCAGAAAAAAGTTGATTATTCTCTTTTGTGCTGAATACCACGATCAGACTCACCATGCAAGACCTCTGGAGGCATCAATATCGAATGGCAGGGGCTGATGCTCAGTACTTGCTATCATCCAACTTTAACCCTCAGTTGAACTTTGCTGGCTTATGCTTGAATTCTGAGTCTTAAGAAAAAGGAATCCAGAGCTTTTAGAGCTAGTATCTTTCAGCCGCATGTCTTTAGGCAGCTGAACTGCTCTTTCTGAAAGTCACTGATGACAAAATTTTACCTGTAGGACTGAAATCACTTTGTCGTCTATGAGCCCATGAACAACTCAACAAAGCTTACTCTTGTGACTGATAGGAAGAGAAGATAGTTCTGTATCTCAGCAGGCACCTGATGCTGTACAAGTCTTTTGAAAATTGCCACTGTTTTTTTTTCCCACTGTCTACTGTCCTTCAAATAAATAGGAAGAGAAAATCTGGTTAAAATCACACTATGTTTAAGAATTGCAAAATAGACAGTCAAAACTATCTTTCTTCTACATGCTGCAGTAAGGGAAAATGCATTTAAGTTATTTTTCAGCTTGTTGTTTCAAAGGCCTACTGTGCAGAGCCCCAAATATTAGCTGGGAACAAAGAGAATTCAAGAATGTAGCATATCAAAACAAGAGAATTTTACTTAAAACTTTAAAACGCCTAATAAACTGAGCAAGCAAAGAACACTGCTATGCAGGTACATCATAGACATAGAAACTTTATGTTTGGTAGTAACATGGAATGCATGAATTCTAAGATTATGTGTAAAATGCTGAAGAAAAAGAATTTATATTTAAATTAAAACCAAAAAATCTTGAAGAGTGCTAGTAGAAGGCCAGTACCTTGAGGAAAAAAAATCTTACCTATTTTACTTACATTTAGAGATTAGGTTATATGCACAGTCTTCTGCTGTCATCTGCAGATGGGAACACTGGAGGATCACTGTCTTGAAGCAGAATCCTACTTTACAAAAAATTATGTTACTTTAATCTATATAAAGCAGTTGAATATTACTAACAGCGTATGAGCCTACTTTATATAGAAAATGCATTCTTCATAAGGTAAATTAAGCTGTATTTTGTTTCAAAGCTGTTACAGAATCTTGAATTGAATTTTAGTTCAGTTTGCAGAACAATTTTGATGCATGTGAAACAGAGCTATTTGGGAGGAAACTAGCTAGAAGATTTATTCCAGGTATGCACTAAATGCAGTAAAATCTCAGTGGCAACAGAGCGGTCCAAACCAGTGTTTGATCCTTTGGTTAGCTTCAAATTACCAGTGTGATGGGGATGCTCAGACCAGACTAAATATACTGAAAATAACCCCCCTGAAATATCTATAGTTTAAATGTAGAAGAACCTGCACTTATCTGTCTAATCAGTACTATTTCTGTCTCTATTGCAAAGCCATAATTACCTTATGCTACATGAGATAAATACCTGTGCTGTTCATTCTGCTCAATCTGACTTTCTGACCTCTGGCTGTGGAAAGGCCTAGCTAGTTTCTTATTTCTTAGCTTTTCTCATTTCTGATTATGTCAGCAAGAATAAAACTCAACTGAACATACCTATACTGCATAAATTTCTTACTCGTGTGTTGTTAAGCTTTATTTGTATTATCACTTTATACCATTTCCTATTTTATATCACTATTTCTTAATGACATTTTACCCATTCCAGTCTTAATTTCTCAAAAATAATTTAAGAATTTATTTTATATGGCTTCTTTATCTCTCATGCTGTATGGTATCACAGGCTAAGTTTAATGTGTCTACAAATAAGAGGCCAGACTTCTAAAAATCTGTATAAAATAGTCAGTGATTGCCAGATAAAAATGATTTTCTTTACACAGTTCTGGGGATATTCTCTCTCCTAATCTAATGCTGTAAATGTAAAGCAGTTTCCATCTGTCTCTTTATGGTTACTCAGAAAGACATTCATCATTCCAGACAGGATTATAAATCCTGACCTCAGTCATGTCTCATGCTTAGATCTGGCACGCTCTGAGACCCTTGTTTGTTATCGCCCATGCCTGATGTGAAGATGACATAAGGCTGCCATAATTCTCATATTTCAGGCTCAGATAATTGCTTTTTCATTTCGAAAGAGGTGACAGACATCATGCTTTTTTAAAAAAAATACCTGGGCCATCATTTCCTTAGAAATGTAATACATTTTTCCATTTTATATTAACACCGGTAGCTGTTTTTTAGCCTGTTTTCTCTTCCTGGGACAGCCTTGTTGAGTCTCTTACCTCTTAATCTTCTAATTCTTTCTCAAGACTCATTTTTTCAGCAAGATTTCCTCTAATAGTTAAAGAAATGTGTGCAACAGAGACATATTACGTGATCTCTAAATGTAGTGTCCCTTTTCCACCTGGTAAGTTCATTATCTTTTATTTTTGCTTATATTCAATTCAAGGATTTTTTTTTTTGTCCTAGAGGTTATTCATATACCACAGTTTAAAAGCATAGATGTGCATATAAATATAATGGAAATGCTATATTTGTGTTTAGACTAACTGATGTCCATATATTCAAAATAAAATTCTTCCGACACAGTGCTTCATTTCAGCTAACTATTTAGTTCTTAAAGGCACAGGAATATCTTCTTGTCACATAAATAAATAAATAAATCTAGTTTATTCCAGTTAAATTCTGCAGTATTTTTTCCAACTCTTCTCACAATAAAATACATATCTTTCAAATTAGATTAGACTTCCTAATTTGCTAGATCCCTAGGTTAGTATATTACATGTCACAGCTAGAACAAGCAAATCATTTCAGGATAAAGTTTACTCTGTAGACCTCCTAATCTTTTACTTTCTCTGAGAGCTACAGAATTCTTTTGTCCTGATTACATGGGTTAATATTATAAGAACGTTTCAAACTGATCATCCTAAAATAATCGAAAAAAGCTCATTTCTGGTTTTAAATGAATTAAACAGAATAGCTGATACAAAAGGATTTACCATTTCTGCAATAATCTCACCTCTGTTTCTTCCAGTCCAGTTTTACACATCAGTGATTAACCCCTGTTCCTCTGATTGTCCTGTGATCTCACTCTCAGTCTTTTTTCTCTGTGTATGTCTTTGGGGCTCTTAGTTCTTCTTTTCCTAGAGATAAGAAAAATAAGATAGTGAGGTGAATGGGACAGCTGGTGAACTGTAGGACTTCTTTGTACTATCACCTTGGATGATAATTGACAATATATAATCTCCGCACGTACTCGGACCTTTCTGCATACTCTTCACAGGCTGGCTAGGTTTCCTTTTCACTCTCTCGTCCTTAGTGCTAGTTTTGCCTTTGCTAGGCCTTTTCTCTTCCCCTTTAAATAAATAGAAATAACTTCCTCAATAACCTTCTCTTCTTCCTTTTTGAGTTTTATTTCTTTAGTCAAATTTGCTCCATTTGGTTATCCCCCTTCTCGATCATTTAGGAAGGTTCCTAGAAGCCTTTAGAAGGGCTCTGCCTTCCATCTGAAGGTAGTTTCATGTGATATTGTAATAAAAGCACATTGAGGAATGGCTTGCAGATTGATTTCCAAATAAAGACTTTCAGGTCAGAAGATAATGATATTGGAAATTCTCTGTTTTAAAAATGTTTTTGGCTCTCTATTTATTGCCTGTTGTAAAGTACCTATTTTGAAAAACATGGGTATGTTTCAGGTCTGAGGAAGCCCCCAACAACAACAACAAAAAATCACAAATGACTTCTTGATTTTGGGAAGATAATTACACAACTCAGAGCCTGTGCTGGTTGAGTCTATGGTGTTGCTACTAAGAACAGTGGTGTAGATCTCAGTTGCAGCGGCAGATTTTTGTTGATTCCTGGATGACAGATAAAGATTTTGGTATGACTGGCAGTAGCCAGTATTCCATAGAACACAAAACATATTATGAACGAGTAGACTGTCAATGCTGATATGTAAATGTTGGATCCATAATCTTTGTCTGAGACAAAAGAAGGTGACTGTCTCAGCCTACTAGTATTTATATTATCTTTGTCATTTAAGCAAAATTAATCTGGCTCATTTGAGTTTTACTTATCTACAACTTGGCACATGAAATGCAGGAAATGCATTTCTAAATTGGTTGCTGATCACTAAATTGGATGATAGTTGCAAACATGGCCTCAGTTAAATTCTGCTTAGACATGAAAACTAATTCAATTAATAGAATCCATTATGAATACAATTTAGCTGCACTCCAAATGCAGACATCTTCCAGCTCTTGATGACCTACTAAGCTCTATTAATAGAAGCTTCTTATCTCTCTTGTACTAACGTTGAATAAGTTCCCTTGATGGAGTTCCTGGTGTGAAACATATGTAAAAACATATCAGACCAAGACATATAACATGCTAGTTAATCTAGAACTGTTGGTGTCCAATGTCAGGCACACTACAGAAACAGGTTCCACAAGATGCTTTGCTAACCTGAAGTTAAAAATATTTGCTTGTACTTCGGTTTCCATGGAAAGCACAATATCCTTTCTCAAGCTTCCATAGCTAGAGAATAGCATTATAAAAGCATTTAGAAAAATGGGTGAAATGTAATATTCATTAAAATTCAAATGTATTCACCAATAATGTAAAAGTGGGAAAGTATCACTCTTTATCTGATCTCTTGACCTCATGCTTGTTTACTATCTGATAGACTGAGATTACAGAAGATTTAACTACTAGTTTTTTAAAAAATAATTTTGTCTTAATTATGCTTTTTATAACCCAAATTATCTAATGGACATACTTAGCCACAAATATTTCACATGACATTTGAAATATTTATGCTTTAGTTAAGCATCAATTCTTTTAACATTTAACGCCTCTTCATTCTTCTAACAACATTAGGGCATAATGACCATATATGTCTTCAGTCTGTAAACAATTTGTAACTGATTTCTTAAACCACTGCAATGGAACCAAAAGGTCAGAATATCCTGTCTCTTGAGGTTGCTTTTCTCCGAGAGAAGCATTTGTGTTGGAGGCATGTTTACAAAAATCTGAGATGGGTACCCTGACAAATTCTGATGATATGCTGCTAAACCTTCTGGGAGATACTTTTTTTCTTTTGCTGGTTGATGTTCACTTTGTTCATTATTTAACATAAAGTGAAAGAAAAAAGCTTAAAAAAATAGTAGTGGGGAGATTGCTGAGCACACCTCTTCTCAGGTTGCGTTGCCGGTGCAGGTGGTATGAAGTGTCATTAGGGAAACTGTTCAGTTGCTTCTTCTACAAGTTATTTGTTTTTCATCACAGAGTTCTATGTTTTATCTTAAAGGATAGGAGAATTAGTTGGTAAAAATGTGATCTTTATGGGAAGGTCCTTCAGAGTAGGGTAAAAAAATTTTTTTTTTGAGAATTTTGGAGTCACCTTTCCCACTTTAATAAACAATGACACTGCTATGACTGTTTTATAGGGAGTTTAAAAGCATATAGGAGGGAGATTCGTAATCCCATTTTATAGAATTTCAGGAAAATCCTGTTATATACTATTGATCATCTCGTGAACGACAGTTCTGAAGTATTGCATACAGCTCTGGTCCTTTAGGTTCAGGAAATATTAATTCAAACTGGAACAGGCAGAGGAAAGAGCAATAAAGATGGTAGGAACCATAATAACTCGTCTAGCAAAATGAAGGCTGTGGTGGCCATGTTTGCTGTTTGTACGTCATGACAGTAACCAACAAGGAAAAAGACTCTTTTCAGCTAACGCCAATGATGACCCAAAACCAAATCAATATACAGTGGCCGTAAGTAGTAATGAGCAGGAGGTAAGAAGGTGGATCTGTCTGTCCATTGCTCTGTTTCATTGCCTGTCTACCTTCCTTCCCTCCTGTGAGTTTTCATCTTGTCAGTCATGTCATAATACAACACCACTTTCTGCACCTCATGCCATGAGACTCTTCCTCAGACTCAGAACTGGGGTGCGACTATATCCCCAGACCACCAGAACAGCTGCGTAGTAGCCTTTCTTGAGATGCTTCTCAGTTCAGGTTTCAGACCACACGTTGCTTTAGCTAATAACTCAAACTTGTGCTGCTAATCAGAAGAGATCTCACAGCTCTTCCAAGAATTGCTGACATAACCCTTAACACAAAGTGTTAGAAATATTTGTCTTCCAATTTACAAATTGCTATTGTAACACACCTGCAGAAACTAACCAGTGTAAAATATTTCCAGTCAGTAAACATTTAATGTTTACTTGCTGCAATGGCACTTAGGAATCATGATTTAAAATATAAGCTATTCACTGAGAGAGAGTGCATGACAGTAACTATGAATCCTTCATGAAATTTATTACCGATGCACAGAAGTATAAACAGATTATTCTTATGATTAAAAAGAAATCTTTTAAGTTATCTCTGAGTTCATAAGTTTCCACTTTGTTTCTTCTCTGAGAGAAAAATTAATTTTAAACCATAGGAGAGCAGCTCTGGTGATTCCCTGGCATGTCATTTTTCAGTAGTGGGAGAGTTTTTCTTCTTAATTCTGATTTTTTTCAGTGAATTCCTGATGCAAAGGAGAGATTTTCAGAGCTATGAGTGGCACGAATCAGTCACAAAGCAGACAAGTATCGTATGAATCTTTCCACAACATGTGCTGTTCACAGTAACATGATCCAGGCTAGCAAGCATCCACTTTTGGTACTTCTGCTCACTGGCATGTCATTATCTATGAACACTATCTATAAGAAATGGGGAAATCTAACATATTCTCCTCTGTACTTTCACAAAAGGCTTGAAGAGGTTAACATCTGAGCTTCTCCCATGAGCAATTTGCATGGCTTACTTGGCCACCATCTTAGTCTGGTGTCCTGTTTCTTCTTCAAGGGATCCCAGTAATGTTTTCCCCTAGGACAACACTAACCTTGCAACTGAAGAGGAATGTACTGAAGGATACAGTACAACTACTAAAACATGTCATTCCCCAGAAGGCCTAAAACAGGGGCCAAACACTAAAGAGCTCTGTGAGTGAGGGTGGGGGAAGATCAAGCAAGGCTTGTGACTTACAGGAGGACTGGCTTCTTATTAAACATCACTTAAGAACCTTAAACTTGCCAGTTTATCTGTCCTTCCTTCTTTCCTTCCTTCCATCCATTTATTCATCCATCCATGAAGTTTTCAATCTATTAAATGATAGAACACCCCTTTGTGGCAAGATGCTATAAAACTTTTCTCCAAATCTCAGAAGAAATAGCTAATTTTAATTTTGTAAACTTCAGTCACTCTGAGAAACAAGAGAAGAATGACAGGCTTGACACTTGCAAATTCCCTCTTGCAAGCTCCAGCTATCTAATGTGTCTAAAAGAATAAGCCAATATAACAGAGGGTTGCTAAAGCCAAGTGCTACACAGATTGCCACAGATGCCATGGTTGTGCCAGTAGAGGAAGAGAGGCTGTGAACAATTTAATCTGCTCAGAAAACAGGTATTTCACTCACTCCATGAAGTTTTGGACACAGGGGCAGCCCATCTTCATGTTTATGGACACAGCGGCTCCCATCACTGGATCTGTCTAGAGTGAAGAGGTAGTAGAAGAAATGTCTGCTTTCACTGTTTGTTCATCCTGACTTCGGTGCTGTTGATTCTTAGTGCTTTATTCCAGGTCTTATGCTATTTTCCTACTGGGTGAACACTTTATATAAAAAAGATGGGAGGTGCCAGGGAAAGTTTGAGAATGTGAAGCTCTGCTGGCAAAGAGTGAGAATGAATGCAGGTTTTTTAGAAGACCACAGCATTTCTTTGAAGCTGTTCTCATGATTTTGGGAATCATTTTAATTACCTCTGCACTGAAAGCACCGTACCTCAAGGACATCCCCAAGGTGGGCAATGGGCAATGACTCTGACACCGACCCTCTGTTATCTCCTACTCTTGGGAGTTCATAACGCTTCTGATCACTGAGACAGCAGTAGTAGCAGCTCTAGCGGCAATAAGGGAGCCTTAGAGCCTAGGGGATATTTTGCAAAGGCAGTAATACAAACTCTGCATTTCCCTCCTTTTTTTTCCCAAAATAGTTTGACAATTTTGGAAGGAAATTTTCCTTTTTTGGCCTCTTGAAACCTGGCTAGCAGTCCTTGTGTCTCCTGCAAGTATTTCTTCAGGAGAGTGCCGATTCCTAAGCAAAGTCAGAACAGTGAACTGAAAGAGATCAGTCTTTCCTGTTCTTGGGTTACGAATGTAGGCTTCCATAACTAGATGTAAACCAGGAATTCAACTCTTAGTTAAGAAAAAGAGGGAGTGGTTAGACTTTTAAGAGAAAAAAATACTTGTGAAATAGCTGATAACATTCATTTGCATAAAAAGAATGATTCTAATATGAGATGTCTTTCCCAGTTAAATATGGAATATTGATTTATACTTTCTTCCACTTGTTTTTTATAACTTATTCAGCTAGTCTCAATACTCTTACATTTCAGTCATTCAAACTATGTGATCTAAAAATAAAATAAAACAAATGAGAGTTTTAAGATCTTCACAGATTAAATGTTTATGCCTAATTAAAATCTTCTAATGAGAGACAGATTAATTGGGCCTTCTTGGAACCAAGTGAAAGACACGTTCTGCAAAAATACAAATAAGGATCATATTACAACTTTTCCAAAGTTTAGAATGTACTGATTTGAGCAACTTCAGTGAGGAATCATCATCGGAGGTACCTGGAATAATTTCCTATTTTTATATGATGTTTAACTGTGAAGCTTTTGATGCTCATTCCAACTTTGAATTATAAATCAAGTATTTTTTGGTAAATGTTCTCTGGCACATTAGGCATTAAGAAAAGAAGTACAATAAACTCAAGGTCTCCTTAAATGCTTTCTCTAGAATACTTCCTGTGCATGAATTTATATGAGTGTTTGTTTTGGATAAAATTGAGAACTTGGTGAGAGCAATGAAATACAGAATTGAATACAATGACTGTTGAGCTCCAATAAAAAAAGATAATGTTTTTTGATCTCTTCATCTTTCCATAAGAGGATGAGATTGAGGCAAGCTTGCAAATGCAGACTATATATTTCAGAATATATGCTGCAGGCATCACAGTGTGGTGCAAAGTCAGGTAGAATCAGATGGCAATATCCAGTTCAGAATCATGCTTCTCCTCCTCAGAAGACAACAAATAAGGGAGCCAATGTAAAAACAAGCCATCAGCAAACAGAAAACAATAAATAGCCATAATAATGGCAGGAAACACTTAAAAGCAATTAAAGATGTAATTCAAAACAGAGGCTTTTACTGAGGATTAATTTTACCCCTTTAGATAACTAACTACTTCTGTAAACATCAGACCTGTTACCCAGATCTTCTGCAAAGGGTGAATCTTCCTGAGAGTGGAATTGGGGCCTGCTCAGGACTTTTCTTAAAAGAAAACAAAACCTATTCCCATCTGGAACCACTTTGGGGGCCTACGGTTAAGAGACAACTTGCTTTGCCCAGTAGAGTCTGCCAGATGCAGATGTAACTACTTAAATACATAAGACTGAAAAAAACAGCATCGAAGTGAAGGGACACATTCAGTGCAGCATTACCGATGTGCAACTCCAACCAGTACAGGTTGTTCAACAGTCAAGAAACTCATTCCAGTGCTTATAATTTCTGAAGTAATGTGCCTGTTTTCCTGCATGGTCCATGTTTCTTAATTGTCAATGTAGTGTACAAAACAGATCAGGCTGGTCAAAATGTTCTCAGTCGGCCGAGTGTTTGGAATGTGTGGTCGGACCTTAGAGATGACTTCTCTTAAAACACAAACAAAATAAAATAAAACTTGAGAAATGACTGCAAAATGTGATTCAGGCTTTATAACAGGAAAAGTGCATTCCACTGGCCAGAGACTAATCTTGAAAACACTGAACAGTGAAATAATTCCAAAGCACTATTGAAAGGGGAAAACCTGCTTTAGCTTTGGTGACTAGTAGTATTTGTGTTGCAAATGAAATGCACACATGTTCTGGACCATGAGTAGATATGATCTCTAGCTAGCAGGATTAAAATCAGAGTCTCATAGACTCATAGGCTGGAGTCTATGAGAACAAATAGCATATTTAATGTGAGTAATTTCTGCCACTTCATATGCTCTCATATAGAGTTCGATTAGACCATTTGCTGTGTTGCTTTGTCACAAAGAAACAGCAAAGAAATGCAAGTGGGAATAAAAGTCTCTAACATTATTCCTACAAAGAGACCCTGCCCAGTGCATTCAGGGAGTAATTTCATGTAGTAAAGGTGCATGGTTTTTGCTAAGTAGATTAAACACATGGTGTGTAATACCCTGGTAACGTACAGCTTTGATCTGCAGCAGTATAAATGATGGCAGCTCCAACCAGGGCAGCCTCCTGCGGATTGAATGTAAGTTCCTGCATAAGAGGTTAGAAGCTGATATTTCAATCATTTTTAATAAAGCAATATAAGCAACTGCTTAACTATGCCTTAACTTATTGTAGTGAATTAAAGTTCTAAATAACGAAAAGCGAACAAAAGCTGAAGGCAAACAGACTGACCAGTCGAAAAGGTAAAGCACGCTTGTGTTTTTTTCAGAGGCAGTGATGGGGGGTTGGGCAAGCAGTTTTCCCCAAGTCCATAGCACTGATTGCATCCTTCATCAGAGCTGACAGCAGGAACGGCTGAGTGCTCCAGCTAGCCCTGAGAGCGCGTGGGAGGTTACCTGGGGAGAAGAAAATTGGGAGTTTCCAACACTGCAACTTTGACTGAAACTGCTGAAGAAAATGCAAATAAAAAAGCTACAGCTAGACTGCAATTAGCCAACCCTTTCAGACCCCACGAGTCTCTCCAATCCCTAGGCTGCTTAGCAGTGCTGTTTAATTAGTTTAGGAGCTACAGAGTTGGATACTTCTGCCTGTTTGTAACCCATTCAAAGAATGACATTTTTATGGATTACAGCCTCAATGTTGCCTTTTCTTATGGCCATTTTGCTCCTATTGCCCAAGTATAAATGTTCTATCACCTGTGGTGAAAGTAGCACAAACAAACTGGTGCAATTTTCAGAGCTAAGACCTATCTTCCTTCCTTCCTTCCTTGTTCTCTTCCTCTCTTTCTTTCTGTCTTTCATTCATTGTTGGCATTTGTTGCATGGTAAACTTGAAGACGTAAAATGAGAGATGATAGTAAAATTGTCTATAACCTCATGCATGTTATTAATAGCGAGCTTTTTCAGGCACTTCAGAAACAGCATTTTGTTTGTTAACTCAATTGTTGAGTTAACTCGTGATTGTTAATGGCTTGAAGGCAAATAGATCAGCTTAATAAACAACGAAAAATGAAAGCTACAGAAACATTTGATTTTGCAGCTAGGAATACTTGCATTTTTTATGCTGATCCTATTGCCAAAGGCAGTAAGTCTGGACGTCAACAAACAGGTATGTCAAACAGAGAAATTGTATTGCAATATGAACAGTGTGACATCTCAGTATTTTTCCAATGGGGTATTTAATTGCTTTTAACTTAAAATCATTTGTCTATGCTCTGTTGTGAAAACATGAAGGCTCAATACCTTTTGCACTGTCGTTTTCGCTTCTGTAAAGCACAGCAGTAGACATAGTAGGGTGCTGAGGCTCCTTTCCTTTTACCTCCTATCCTAAGCAGCACCATCCAGGAAGGCATGTATTCCCAGACTTTGATGGGGCAGTGCCACATCCTTCTCCTTTCCTCACCAACTTGAGCTTCATTCAGGCACAAAGGGTAAACAAAATATTACCAAACTAGAATTCCCCACTCACTCGCCGTGGTGCTAATATTTTGGAGCCACTCTGCGGAGATGTAAGTGACTATTAAAATGCAGGACAACAGTGAATAAGAACAGGGGATCACAGAGGCAGCCACCCAAGAATGACTGTCCAGGGATGCAGGTGTTGCTTAGCAGCATGGCATCTTTGTTCTAGCATGAAAAATAACCACGAAAATAGACAGTGAAAGGCTAGCAGCTGGAAAAAACATTTCTCAGTTGAATTGTGGGCTTTCCTTCTTCTCACCTTTTTTCTTTGACAGTGCTCTGAATTAAGCTAAATTTAAGGAAATGCACATCTGACCTTACTTTCAGATTAGAAGTTTCAGATGTACAACAAAGTCAATGCAGTTAGTACATTCTAGACTGCAATTAATGACTTACAGCCAAAGCAATTTTATTTTCCTCACTTTGATTTCTTATCCTATAACATTTTATGTTGAGAGAGACTATGTTATCACCTCAAAATTTCCAATAACTGTATTATATCACAAGGGAAAAAAAATCAATCAGTCACTCAACAGTGACAAACATGGCGTCAGTGTAAAATGAACACATTCTTATTTATCCTCCATTTTCAACATGTAGTTATCACATTCACAAATAAAATAGAGTTCATCAATGTAGCTACCATTTTTCCTTTCAATAAGGTGGATGTAATCATATATAATTATTATATAATTATATATATAATTTGGAGAACTGGAACAGGTTGCCCAGAGAGGTTGTGGAGTCTCCTTCTCTGGAGACATTCAAGGCCCACCTGGCTGCAACCCTGTCTAACATGCTGTAGGTGACCCTGCTGAGCAGGGAGGTTGGACTAGATGATCTCCAGAGGTCCCTTCCAACCTGACTGATTCTATATGATTATATTTATATCAGAACTTGAGTGAAACTGAGGTATATTTTCTACATCATATAATATCAACAGGGACAAAGTGCTGCAAGCCATAATAGCACTCCTGGATTCTTGATTTAGCACTTGGCTCTCTGAAAGCACCCCAGAGGTTGCTTTACAGTACAGTTGGCTTCAGCATATTTACTGGTGCATATAGCAGCTGTGAATGGCTTATACAAAGTTAAATTCACATTCACTTGTAGGCTCTATATCCAATGATGAGACTGTGGAGGGGATGGTGAAGAGCTATTTCTGACTGTTCGCAAGACATATGACTTAACACCCATGAGGAGCTTGAAGAACATTTAGCAGAACAAGACATTGGATCAAGTACCACTTTCTCTTCGTCATGTCCATGTGAAAATATTAATGCTTCTCTTTTCTTAATTGAATTTTCAAATCTTTTGAATGGAAATGGCTATTATTGTCTATGTCTAATTAAAAGAAAAACAATGCCTGCTAAATCCACAGTTCTGCTCTCTTTAAGCTAAAATCAAACAGGAAACCAAAATCCAAGATGAAACATCTCACAGAATCACAGAACAGGTAAGGTTGGAAGGGATCTCTGGAGACTGTCTAGTCCAACCCCCTGCTCAAGCACATTGCACAGGATTGCATCCAGGCATGTTTTGAATATCTCCAGTGAAGGAGACTTCATAACCCTCTCTGAGTAACCTGTTCCAGTGCTTTGTCACCCAATCTATTCCACCTTCATATCTTTTAGGCCAAAATTTGATAGCCAGTATTATAGAAATCTTTGAAAGGTGCCCAGTTTGGGCTGTCAGCTGGGAAGGTGAATTCCAGAGATAAAGGTAATGACACTGAACTTGAACCTCTCTTCTTAACAGCCACATGAATGAAGAGAAAATCCTTCAGGTCCCCCGCACTTATACCAGTGACTATATATATCCGCAAATCAGAGGGGATTTAAATTAGAGGGCTATGAATTAGAACATATTGTTTATTATTACTGTAAGTTACTACTAGCAGTTTCTATTAATGACTGACACATAACAGATCATTTGGTAAATGCTGCACACATCTTCTAATAGCAACTTGCTTTAGATCATACATTCCTTTAAAGTGAACTTTTCTGCGTATTAGAAAGACCAGGATAACGGGAAATGGCAATAGACATAAGATTTTACAAACCATTTGAGGCAATCTTGTCAAATTACAATAGCTATTTACAGATACCTATGTAATTCCAAATTTGGAGGGGTGACTACTTCCCTACGAACTAATTTTTAGGATTGCCCTTTCAAGCAATATGACATTCATTTCCCAGGTAAAAACTCCTTCTGTTTGCCTTACAAGGCAACTATGCTTCTCTTCAGCTACTCATGACATTTTTTGTTTTCTCCTCATAAGTCAATTACTTAATGGGGAAAAGTGTCAAGCTGGCAGGGAAAGCTTAAATGAACTTGCTAAAAAAAGAAAGAGAGATATGATTAGTGCTTGCTTGGCTGTTCCTAAGTATTTGTTCTCTCCATGTTTAAGCTGACTAGTGTGTGATTAAGGCAGGAGTCCCCTGGTGGGGCTATTAAACAAAACCTGCACTGCAGGATTTTGCCCCTTTTATAACTGTTATTCGTATTGAGATGCAGCTTGTTCTATTTTGCTTTGAGTGAAGAAAGTTTGCAAGATACTGCGTCTGACTGTGCCCCCTTGTCCGTATGAAGGGCAGCTCCTGTGGCAGGATGGTTCCCAGGAACTGGGCACCGTTATGGGGTTGGTAACTGTGGAAGGCGGTATTCCCTGTAAGCAGCCTGCAACGTGCAGAACCAACTGTGCTCAAATGGGACCAGGATTTTGTGTCACTATCTCTGCCTTGGGGCTACAAAACCTCCAAATTTTGCCCAGTAGAATTTGGCAGCAGCAGCTGTGTGTGGAGCGATAAAGGGCGGCAATCTCTTCATGAAGCCTCTTCTTGTAGAATCAGACAAAAGGTGCTATCTATGCAAATACCAGTGATTTTAGAGCTGACCTTGAAAAGCAGTCAAGTATTCATAAATGTTAATATCAACCTTTCTTTTATTCTTCACATACTTCTTCCTGACAATAAACCATGGAAACACTGTATAAATATTTTCCCTGAAAACTTTTCCTAGTGTGATTGTAATTACGCTTGTTCTTACCCACCTGGGATGTTTCTGAGAGTGTCAGAACCAGACACAAACTGAAGCTGGCTCCTGGCTTTTTTCATAAAGCAACGAGGGAGAATGTAATGGAAGAACTTGTTCATAAAACTCCTGGCAAGTTGAAAGCATTCAAACAAAGCGACAGTGACGCAAGCTGGTTTATTAGTAGTCAAATAAAATGCAGTCATGAGGAGTCTTATGTAAGCACCAAAGGTACAAAGCTAAAAAGGAAAAAGAAAAATCTCCTTTCTCTTTACCCTGTGGGGAAGA
This sequence comes from Rhea pennata, assembly GCF_028389875.1. NCBI lineage: Eukaryota > Metazoa > Chordata > Aves > Rheiformes > Rheidae > Rhea > Rhea pennata. The sequence goes on from NC_084665.1 coordinate 55,228,979, forward strand.
AGGAGAGAAACAAACTCCGGAAGGCTTATTTTATGCAGACTGTGAGTCTAACACAGGACATTTATTCTACTGTTAGGCTGTATTGTTGGAATTCAGTTTGTTTTCTGATTCTGAAAAAGGGATGCATGTAAATATGTTCATGAATCAGATCGCATGTGATGTAGAAAGGTGGTCAGTCTTAACTTCTAGTGCATAGACCCTATCTGGGCAGAACATGCAAGTATAACAAGTAGAGCAATATGAGTCCACATTAAAGATAAGGCTCTGTGCCTGGAAATCCCTTCCCATAGCTGGTGATGTTTCCTCTTGAGAATAAACCATATAGTCCCAGCCAGCAGAGCAGGTCTGCAACAAGAAACTGCTTTCTTCTCATGTCCCTGGGTAGCAGGGAACTGCTGCATATATGGTAGGGACCATGAAGGTAGTCTCCTGGGTTTTGGCTCTATTCATGTTGATTTCCACCAACTCCAAGGCTATCTTTTGAAGAAAGATGGTTGACAAATGCAGTGTTTATTTTCTTTTCTGCTTTTTATTTGGGACTTGAAAGCAGCAATACAAATTTTGACACACTCTGGGAGGGATTTCATGTACCATTTTTCATTGTCAGTGATTTTAAAGAACATTAGTGTTTATCTTCAGTTAGTTTCAGAAAGAGTTATTTTTGTAATAATGCTAACTGGCAAGTTTATCTTTTAGCTGTTCTTTTTCCACTCTCTTCTCATGTTTTGTATCATAAAGAACAAATGTGGTGGAAAAAATACTATGTGGCATTTGCTGTAAAAAGTAGTCATTTGTCTAAGAATATTAACTTGAAAAAAGGAAATTTTAGTGCTCCTGTAAATTTTAATATTAAATCTGCATACTTATTTTTAAATCAGCCTTGTTCAAAAACATTCATGGATCGTGATGCTGCAGAAACTGCATGGAATATGAAAAAAAATTGATGGTAGAACTGCAAAGACATCATATTAGGAGTAATTTGTTCTCAAACCAGAGGTGCAACATTCTTTTTAATAACATTGTATTCATCTTGCATAGACAACTGAAAATACAAGTAAAATGAGCTGATGAGACATGAACCCAAACAACTGATACCTGATTAAACAAAACTCAGGGAGGTGTGTACTCTGTTTCAGAGACATCTCTGAAAGAAGTTCTTAAAGAGGTTCCTTATTCTGTGCTTTTTTGAGTTTGTTGAACAAAGTGGGTCTTTTTGTGATTGCCTTTCAGGAGGAAAATTAGGAAGCAACAGAATCCCATGGGCTTGGAGTTGTAGATCCTCTATTGCCTTTCATTTAAGTCATCCACATCTATAAAAGTTACCAGTTCAGAAGGATTGCATGTTATACTGCCTGTGTGCAGGGGCAAGCAGCTTCTCAAAGTTCCATGCATGGAGATCCAAACCTCTGTAAAAAGAAATGCAGAAACATCCCTCTGTGAACAATATTCTCTACCCGATGCTATTGCACAAAAAGGATGACATCAACTGTCCGGATGAAATGAGAAGCCATGACAGAGCTAAGATCACTCTCTATGGAATGGATTTTAACAGGAAGTATGCAGATGTTATTTTCCCTTATTTAGTGTTTTTCAAGTTAATGCTTGAATCCCTACACATTCCATTCCTGAAGACAAGATCCAAGACGCAGGATGGTTCTCAGTCTTTTCACATGGGTCCTCATGCTTCCATAGCTTTTGTAACTTTTTTTTACCCAACTCTGTTAGTCTCATTAAGCAGAATGAATCTAGGTAAAAATTCCTATTTCTTATTTATATTCTGGTCTAAATTGAGCAACCATGCTGAGAGGCTTCTGTTTTAAATACAACAGAAAACTTGTGTAGGTTTTTCCTTGAATTTAATTCATGAATTATACTTGCAAACTAAACTGTACGCAATTTTATGGGTTAAAAATCTTGGATTGCATAGTATATGAGTAGCCATCAAGTTTTCCCGTCCATAGAATTCCTTGCTCATCCATATGGCGCATTCATACTTGTATGAATGGTATGATAGCTGGAAATAACACAGGCATGATATGTTATCTGAACTGTGCAACATGAGAATAAAACTTGTTAATTTATCTCCACTATCTGTCATAAATAGACAGGATTTTTATATGTGGGCAATGGCTTGCCTGTGAAACCTTCTGATGCTGGTTGCAGCCACCAAAGCTTAAAATTGGTGATGTCATTGTAGTCCAAGTAAATGAAGAAACAACATCTTTGCATGCAGGATGTTATCTACTCTCTGCTGTTTTAATCAGCTTGTTTTTTGCATATCTAAGGCAGTACTTCTTAAACTGACCTGTTTACCATACATGAAGGAGTTATGTATCTTCAGGATATGGGTAAAAATTGACTGAAAATAAATAATTAGGTTGTACTCCATCCCATACTTGTAAATAAACTAACAAAATAGAGGAAATAAAAATAGTAAACAGACAAGAAAATTTCAGCACTTGATTGTTGTTAGATTGTACCTGAGAACTACTGTGACCATTCCACAGAGGATGGCTGTTGGATTTTTCTGAAAAGTTTTGGAGCTCCTTGGCTCTTTTGGGAGGGATGAGGTGAGCCACACAATTAAAAGGTTGGGAAGGGCAGATTTAGAATGCTTTCCTAAGTAATATAATTTCTGTTGCAGTTCTCTGCTGAAGAGACAGAGTAATTGTAATTGGAGTGAATTATTGTGCTGGTTTCCAGTGCTTGTTCTAATTCATTGTTTCATTCATAGCCCATTAACCTTTCTGGATCTAACTGTGAGATAAAAATGCTTCTGCATGCAGACAAAAATGGTAGGATCCAGACCCTAAATCACTAGTTTGCTTTCTGAATCATAGCATTTCTTGAGCTAAGCAGCGCCCTTTAGGGACAGAGCACTGAATGTAAATCACAGGAAACCACTCTTAGTAGTATGGCTCACAGAACCTTTATTTCTTCTTACAGAGACCTTTGTTTAATCACTTGGAGGTAACACTACTTGGCATTGCAGAACTTTCATGTATTTATCACCTTCTTTTTCTCCTTCATACACGTGTGCTATAATTAAATATATGTTAATTCAAGAAAATATATTTTCAATACTGAAAGCACAATTGCAACATACCTGCTTCATAGAATCATGGAATCGTAGAATCAGTTAGGTTGGAAGGGACCTCTGGAGACCATCTAGTCCAATGACCCTGCTCAGCAGGGCCACCTACAGCATGTTAGACAGGGTTGCAGCCAGTCGGGCCTTGAAGATCTCCAGAGAAGGAGACTCCACAACCTCTCTGGGCAACCTGTGCCAGTGCTCCGTCGCTCTCTCAAGGAAGAAATTCCCCCTCACAGTTAGGCGGAACTTCCTGTGGTTCAGTTTCTGCCCATTGCCTCTTGTCCTGTCCCATGGGACAACTGAGAAGAGTTTGTCCCCATCCCCTTGACACCCTCCCTTCAGGTACTTGTACACATTGATAAGATCCCCCCTCAGTCTTCTCTTCCCCAGGATGAAGAGGCCCAGTCCTCGCAGCCGTTCCTTGTAGGGCAGGTGCTCCAGCCCTCTGATCATCTTTGTAGCCCTACACTGGACTCTCTTCAGTAGTTCCATGTCTCTCTCGTCCTGGGGAGCCCAGAAGTGGATGCAGTAGTCGAGATGAGGCCTCCCCAGGGCTGAGGAGAGGGGCAGGATCACCTCCCTCGACCTGCTGGCAACACTCTTCCTAATGCACCATATGAGACCATTGGACTTCCTGGCACAAGCTCACATTGCTGGCTCAAAGTCAACTTATCATCCACCAGCACTCCCAGGTCCTGCACAGCTGCTCTCCAGAAGGTCAGCCCCCAGCTTGTACTCGTGCCTGGGGTTATTCCTCCCTAGTTGCAGGACCCTGCACTTGCCCTTGTTGAACCTCAGGAGGTTCCTCTCCACCCAGCTCTCCAGCCTGTCCAGGTCTCTCTGAATGGCTGCTCAGCCCTCTGGTTTATCAGCCACTCATCCCAGCTGGGTATCATCAGCAAACTTGCCGAGGAGGCACTCCATCCCCTCATCCAGGTTGTTGATGAAAAAGTTGAACAGGATGGGACCCAGAACTGAGCCCTGGGGGATGCCACTAGCCACAGGCCTCCAACTGGACTCCATGCCACTGATGACGACCCTCTGAGCTCTGCCTTTCAGCCAGTTCTCAACCACCTCACTGTCCACTCATCTAACCCACACTTCCTGAGCTTATCTAGGAGGATCCATCAATTAAAAATTAGAACATGAAAACCTTTCTCTGATGTCCAACTTGCTTTCTGTTTTCAACACAAATAGTGTTAAAGCTGAACTTTAGGAACAGGAAATTTCCAGGAGGAAAATCAAGAAAATGCTACCAAATAAAATGAGAAGCAAGTGTCTTTTAGGTGAGGTAAAATCTGTTATCACACTGCTCATGGCTTCCAGGTGCTGAAAACCTTGTCCCTCTTCTCAAATTATACCACCTGGCCCAATAAAGGACATTAATTCTCCTTACAAGATTTGCTTGTCTCCTAAATCATAACAGCATTATAACTATTACAGAAATCAAAGGATGATTTGGCTCCATTGACTAAAACAATCATTAAGTTTTACCTAGATATTCTGGAATAGAAAGCAAAGACATTTTACAGCAAATTTACAAATTATTACAAAAATTTCAGTGTTGCTACTCCTTTTTAGTTTCAGATGACAGATCAACTTTGTGAGGAGCATAGCCCTCCTCTCCCTTCTCCCTATTTCTTTTGAACGATTTTTATGAAAGTCTCATCTAATAAGTAGGATATACTGTACAATGCTAAACAAACTTTCGGATTTGCTGCAGTGAAACCAAAGACTTTAGGTGCTCTGTTACTGAAGAAGGAAAATAATTTGCTGGAAAAGAGACATTCTCTGATTAAATGCCTAAACATAATAAACAAAACCTTTTAAAAATCCTCTAGTGACTCCAGCAACAGAGAAGAAGCAATCTTGGATTATTTTTTTTAATTAGGAATAAATCTTGCCTAAAAAAAGTGCCTACATGTACTCTATTTTCTGCAGAAGCCCACAAGGATAATGACACAGCCAAATTGCAAGATTAGTCTTGATGCACTAAATTCTTTATGTTCTAAAAATAGCATAATGATAGAGACAAGAATTTTCATGTACTCTGTACATGAAAATATGTACTCTATAATACTATGGTAAGTCATCTCAAGTTTCTATAAATAGAGAGTGTTAGATGCTGTGTGCCTTGTCAAAGCCAAATCAAATGGTATTGTCTGGTAGCAATCAGGGCTGGTGGAATTCCTTTGTTTCTGTTTGCAAATGGTTCATGTTGCATTCTGGATTCTGCTAACGCTTTTATTTCTGAGCATCCATTGGGAAGAGCCAAGAGGTTATTCACTGACTACTCATTTTAACTGTTTAGTGATGATTACATGAGATATTGATCTGGTCATGAAAATCATGTTTTCTGTCCCATTATTTAGTGACCAAAATCTTAAAAACTGCAAAAATAAGCATGTAAACATATCAAAATAATTTTCTGTTTAACTCTATCTGGTAGAATTTCCATGAAAGTTTATTTCCTTTATTAAACTGATATGGATATTCCTGTAAAATATTTCTGCACATATAATATTCATTGTCAGCAAAAAAAAAAAAAAAAAAAAAAAAAAAAGAAAAAAAGCATATTAGTGAGGATCTGAGTTAGACTGTAGGAAGAACAGGTTCCATTTAAAATGCAAGATACTGACAGTACCAGTTGACTGGTACTGATCAAGATCAAGACTCTTTTGTGTTGTCCTTTACAAATGAGGATTCTGATCCAATGTCTTGGTTCTGTGATGACTTGCATCAGAGCTTCACAAATATTCAGAAAGAGAAATAAGTCGAAGCTATTTGTGGAGGTTTTACTGAACCATACCTCACATACCTATGTGTGGATTTCTATGATGCAGTAGTTGAGGAAAGCTTTTGCTAAATATAACTGTGTAATTTAATTAAGGAATAAAGATAAACCCAAATCTTCCTTTCTCCTCTACTGGACTTCTTTCTGTAGTATGCTGTTATCAAGTTGCAATGTGACAACTATCTAGGAAAAAAAAGGGAAAATTATGTAAATATATAGTAAACTTTTAAAATCAGGTTATCTCATTAAAAGGTTCACCAATATTGTTAGAATATAAAACCAAATATTTCTAATGTATCCATTGTGCGAAGGACACTGGCAGCAATGTTATATATTACTAAATAATCTGAATAGTTTTTCTCCCACCGATCAAGTCAATTTGGGGGAAAAGGGTAGTCACAAGCAGAGTTTCCAGAGAAGAGCAGCATAACATGGAAAATGGCTAACTGTTCCTTCTAGTTCTTTAAATTTTAGTAAGCATTCACTTTACCTAAAATTTGCCTCCCGTATATCCTTTTAAATTATTCTCCATTTAATAAGTGATTGGCTCTGCTATTCGTAAGGTGTGAGAAGTATTAGTATCAAACAGCTGACATCTATTATCATAAAACTAATGTTGGAAATCATTATGTCTTTCAATTTGTCATAAAATGCCAGCCCATTATTACTAAGATAACATGTTCATTAATCACAGCCCTTAATTGAAATGTAAAAAACTTAGTAACTGTAATCTTTTATTATTAAAGCCACATAGCATGACCTGAAGGAAAAAAATAACTAATGGAACATATTTGAAGTACATACCATAAAGATTTTTTTGGAATTTTTACAAATATATAGAATTGCTTAGCTGTGTTAGGTGAATCATACTAATTCCATGCCAGTTTCTTAGTGGATCCAATTCTATTGCTAGATTTCCAAACATATGGTCTATGCTTTTCTTTCATATTATTTTGGCTTGTTTATACACGAGCAACTTTGCTCAAATGATAACTCTGCCACTGGATACTTTTTTCTGTCCCTGAATGAATGAAATGGAGGGAGAAAAAATCAAGTTTTTAGGGATGCAACTGATATAAAAGTAATTTCATCCTAATAAAAATAAGAGAAATATGAAGAAGACAGCGAAAATGTTGGTGAAGGAAATAGGATTTATCAAGGAAGACACTAAACACTTGCTAGCTGTATCATATTTTCATATGGTAGGAGAGAGACTATCTGCATGACTGATTTAGGTCAATTATCTTGTGACTACCCCAGGTACTAGACACAATTGTTTCACCATGGTCTAGCTCTTCCTGTGCTCCATTTGTTATATTTTATTTTCTTTACATACGGTATTCACACTAGTTTTAATTCACTTCCTCTTCCATTTCTTCCTCACATTTTCAACTGTTTATTATCCGTGACACCCTGTCCCCAGTTTGACTTCTCTTTCTATGACTACACTTCCTTTTTATTTACACTACTTTCAGTCACAACCATGTTACTGAAGTTCTTCTGGTAGCTTGGCAATTTAAACAGGAATGTATGTCCCCACTAGGTTTCTAGTATTGTTTAATTTCATTTCTAATGAACATATTAAATAATAAAAAAATGTTCCTGGCTCTCAAGTGAATAAAATGACAACTTAGAGAAAGTTTTGAAAAAGACTAAAGGTGTAGCAAGCTATATGTTACTGAGCTCTTTAGGACAGCTTGTATCCTATCATGTGGCTTTGTGAAAACAGTTATAATTCAAATTTGCATACAATTCTCCAAAATCCACATTAAAACGATCTTGCTCCTAATAAAGCCCAGAAATTTACCTCTTAATCTACTATTGAAAATTAGTGACTGAACTTTAGGAGTAGAATCAGATACTTTCAATCTCTCCTAGATATCCCAAGCAGTGTGATGAAGCAGCATAAACATCAGAGCTGGAATAGAGGCAGACAAAAACCTCTGTACACTGAGAATTTGTAAGTATGCAGCATCATTTGTATCTCTAAAAAGTTTTCACCTCCTTGTAATTCAAGCAGCAAATTCTAGCCAGAAAGGTGAGAACGCTACAGAACAAAATCCCTGTAATGTACTTGAAACCTTGACATTTCGAATGAGTAGTACTGAGCACTGAGACAGCAGGTCAGGCAGAGCCACCTCCCTATAAAAAACTGCAGTGTCAGGAACTGGGTGAGAATTAATAGTTCTCGGGATACTTTACCAAAGCCTTTGCTAACAACCACCTTAGAGAAGAGACTGATAGATGTCCTTAACTCTGCATTTGTGTGCAGGTGGTGGTTCTGACTGTCAAGACTTGCTTCAAATCTACCCTAGATTGGATTACCAGGAAGCTCCGAGAACCTGTCCTGCAGCATTTGCCTTATCATTTATTGTTAGATATAAGAATTCACCAAAGTCAGTGTTTTTTCAGGGGATTTAGAGTGTTCTTATTTGCCGTTGTTTGAATATTTTCAGCCACTTAAGAAGCAGAGGTCAAAGAACAGAGTGAGTTAAGCTGTTGCTTGGACACGAATGGGCTGTTGCTTGGACACAGATAACTCTTCTGAGGATAACTTCTCTTACTACAGAAGAGCATCACACCTATTACTCTCATCTTTTCTGATTTATAAAAAGAAAGCCCAAAGTGTACTTTGGTAAAAACACATCCATCCAAAGGCTGCAATTGAGAGAAACCAGGCAAATAATACTGCCATTTCTTTGTATCTTCAGTTTGGATATGCCAGCAAAGGAAAAGGAGTAGTTTTGAGGTTAACTGAAAAATAGCCTCTCCATCTCTGCTAAGACCATTGTTTGCCAACTCTTTCCTTGTCTTCAAGAAAATGGAGAAGACAGTCAGATTAGAGCAAAGTGTGATCGCAATGGTAGTGCTTCAGAAGCCTGCACTTTGGGTTTATTTGTACTAGGAAATTTTTCCATCTACAGCTACAAAAGGTGAGGAATCAGTTTGTAATCCTGATTCCTAAAATAAAGTTTCGATATACAGGGCTCTACATGCAAATTAGCTACCTAATCTCCCCATTATAGTCAATGGTGATCTTGGATTCAAATTAGTTGCCTTAAGAGAGACAATCAGTGCTTCTGAGGTGCCCTAGAGCTTCTGAGACATTCACATAGGCAGGTATGATGTGGGACCTATGAGACACCAGAACCCATCTGCATAGATGACTGGAGGCCAGGAGGGATATCCTAAGCGTCTCAGATGATACTGTGTGTTTCTGCTCAGGCAGCTAGCTGCAGTCCTAGGTTTATCCTTTAGGAAAGTTGCATTGCTTTCTAGGCTCCATCAGCTATATGGACGAGAGACACAATTCAATCGTTTACCCCAGCATCTAAGCTGTTTATGGAGATGGCCATCTTCTGTAGTTCCCACACAATTTATATCTACCATCCTTGAGTGGGTATTTTGGTTATCCTAAGGAACTCAAAGAGCACTAGAAATGTATGTTTAGGCATCTGAACATGGATCTTAATTTCTATTAATCATAATGAAAGCTTGAACACTAAACTTGCATGTAGACAAACGAATTTAGCTGTCTCATTCTTGAAACAAAGGCCACACAAAGTGCCCTTCCAGTTATTTCCAGTTGCTGAGCTTCCATGTTTAAGAATCAGAGGTGTTTGCTATAAAAGAAGAGGAAGAAAAAGCTACTTCAACAACCTCAGTTTTCCATGAAAAATATCAAGCAAAGAAAAGATTAATCCAAAGGACATGCAACTGGTTGCAAATTCATTTCTTCAAGTATTAAAATTGGTAGTACTGCGGTGGTCAAGGCCTTGCAAATTCTTTTGTTAGATGATTTCATTTCTAAGAAAATACTCTCAAAGTAAATATAACGTAACAGTCATCATCAGACTTTCCCACAATGGGGATAAATATTCCATCCTACAATTACAATAGGAAAATAAAATGCTCTAGAATGGTTTGGCAGTATCTGCTTTGCTTGTATCTCAAAGTGGTTTGGCAGTCTCTCTCTCTCTCAAAAAAAGTGAATTTTGGATTTATGCTTTAACCTTTCCTTCAGCACAGCTTGTGCCAATGCTTTTCAAAATATTTGATCAATCTGTTAAGTATGTCTCTTTTTTCTGGGACTTTGTCTTTTTCCATCATCCTTCTCCATTGCCAATTGCCTGCTCTGAATGCTGAGTAACATGAAGTGAAAAAATTTTAAGAGATCTGCAAGACTTCCAACAGTTCTTCTCTCCTTGCCATTTGCCCCATTACTATTATATCTTTTATTAGTCATGGGGATCCATCACTTATGTATCTTATTTTTTCCTCATCTTGAATCTGAAATAGCAAAAGTATAGAGTCAATCTCTTTCTTCCCATCCACAAGACTTCTGTGTAATTCTAATTTGACTGGCATGCAAATCAGTTATTTGTGATACTCGCATTTCTAAAAGTCCTGAGATGATGACCTTGTGCTTGCTGTCATTTCTTGTTTGCCAGCAGTCTTGCCTGCAGAAAGGTTTTCTGGGGAGACATAATGATTTTTCACATATAGATGTAGCCGGCAGTGACATACACAACTGCATGTCAAACAGTTGTGTGAGTCTAAAAAAGTGACAGCAAAACTTAAAAGCCTTTAGCTCTATAGATTATTTTAATCTTCAGTGTTTTACTTCATTATCTCTTAATGTTTCAGGTGTTTTAGCTGCTTTGTCTGTGACCTTCACTGGTACTTGATCTTTCATCTTACACATTCCTAGCCAATAGCTCATCAGCTTTACCAGCCTGAAGGCTTAGATTTCATCATAAAGATGCCTTTTGTTTTTCGTTTTTTGTTTTTTTGCAAGGACAAAGATCCAAAATATTTATTTCACTTTGTTGTAGTGTTGAAGTAATTTGCTGCAAGTAATATACACATAGTACCTTGAGTTATTAGATAACATATTAGACCAGGAAGATCAGGTGCCATTTCTATGGCGGACTGCTCCAGGATCATTAACAAAGGAAGTGGGTTATTACTGGTGCAACTTTTCTACTGTTTTAACTGAAAAGGGTAACATAGTGTTTTCTCAAGGCCAAAGAATAATTATATTACACTGAATTATCTTTTACTGTTTCAACGTACAACTGGAAGACAGAAGAGTGGATGGAATCCAAACACATTTTTTCTTTCTCATTCTCCATTGGGTAAATATCCTGACAAAAATTCTGCATATATGGCTGGCATAAATCTAAAAGAATTCCACCAAAGAGACTGTTGTCTGGACTGTACAAGCAGTTTCAGAAATCTCTCAATTTTTTTTGTTTCATCTTATAGGATAATGGAGCATACAGTGTAGCCATCTGTAATATAGCCAATATAATATAAAATAAAATACAGTACAGTTTCTGTTAGCCTAGGGTGCTCTATAGCTTATAATGGGAAAAGTCCATATATAAAAATAACAGGTGACTCAGATTAACTTGTAATGATACACAGATAGTCATGCAGTACTGTTATGTTGTCATACAACGTAAATAAACACATATTACTCTAGTTACTTACATACCATAGTCAGCTTTAGCAACAGGAACATTACACAATTTGATTCCCGCTTTTTGAGGATTAAAAAAAATGATTTTTTGTGAAGACAGATCACATAAATCCATACTCTTTTCAGCCTACCTCTATTTTCACCACACAGTGATCATTTGAATGCTGTGTTCTAAGCAAGTAATTGTATTTAAACAGAAGTTTTCTTTCATGTTAATATTTCATTTCATCCTCCAAGCCTGAGGCAAGGCAGTAGCCACTCTCTCTTGCCACAGTACTACTGTCCATCATGATGAAGTAGTCGTTCATGTGACACAATGTAGTAATCAGAAGTAAATTATACCCTTCAAAATTACCATCCCCAATCACAATACCTGCAACAATGTGATAATTGCTGTCATACAACCACAGGGAAAAAATAGAAGACTAAACATTAAACAAATACTATGATCATTAATAATATGGGCTGTGTGAAACAGCACTTTTCTACTAATCATTATTCAGAGCTATAATGCAAACTGCAGCTTCCCTTTCATAAACTAAACTGACTGCATACAGCTAAAAAAAGGCACATACTTGCCAAAATATTTTGTCTAGCAGCAGGTTTTGTGCTGTGTTTTGTACACTATCCATTTCTTTGCATAAATACGGGTTTGTCTATGCAGTAGCTATACAACCATATTTGAATCTCTCTTGTGGCATTTAGCTTCAAACAAAATATCAAATTCAAGCTGCTTGGCTTTATAGTACCATCTCTATTTGTTTCTGGTTTTGCACTTTTCCTCTCACCACCTCTCATAACCTCTTCACTCCATTTACATCACTCCTTGCTTCTTATTACCCTGTTGAATATGTGCCTTCAAAACAGAGGTCCTTTGCTCTGCTGGCATTTTCTCCCTTTTCTCATTATCTGCATACACATGTTCTTCTCAAAAGGCAAGGAACCCTTCTTCTCTTCAGTTACAACTGCCTCATTTATCTCTATAGAAACTTCATCAGCTGTTCTATGCTTTCAGTAAGCTGTCTGGGCTGGCAAATACATATCATTTATATTTTCTGTCTATGGGTATTCAAGAGAAGGTCTAAGTAATACCATAGAAAGTGCATCCATGAGCAAGAAGAACAGCACGCATATATGGGTCCAGTGGACCTAAGAATGTGATGTTTGGGTTTTCTTTTGACTGATCTGTACTATAATTGTTCATTTCACCTAGCATTTCATATAAATTGTTTTTTTTTAGAATAAGATGGATTTTCAATTTTGTAATAGATGTTGCTTAGCTATCAGTACAGAGCTCTATTTAAACTAACCTTTAAAAAATAATCTCCTTTATCTCCTTTTTTGTGTGTCAAATGCCTCTGACAGGATGTCATTTCTACAAGTGTTCATTTTACAAGGGCAGAATAATGACAGGGCAAAAATTAATTTGATCCCATCATAAAGAATCCCTCTGCCTTCAACATACTTACCACATTTTGAGGAAAAAGACACATTCAGAGGTTGATCACTTGAACCAATTGAACCAATACCAAGCCTTTCACTTGAAAAAGGAACCTTATAGAGGGAATACTACCATATTAGAAACAAAAGATGCTGCAGTCATTTTTTGGCCTTAAATTATTCAAAGCTAGAGATGAGGAAGTGAGGGAGAGTAGTGGGTAGAGAAGGAAAGGAAAGGAGAGGTACTAGATAATCTGTCCTGAGCTTAGAGGGAATTTTTCTAATGGAAAAGGCCAGACTTTTTCTAAAGAAAACTGGGAGCTCTGGCACTTGCTTTTTCTGTATTGGAGATTCTCAAGCAGAACTTTAAGAAGCTGAGCCTCTGAAATCTTGATATCTGCGTAGGTAAGAGAGAGCAAGGCAGAGTGGGACAGCTGTCTGCATCCTCTAGATGTCATCAGACATTCCTGTTTAGAGCCTGAATTCCCAAAGTTACCAGAAAATGGTGTTTCTTTGCACAGGTAATAAGGAAAGTAAGACTTTCCTGTCTGCATTTTCTAAAATAAGGAAGTATAATTCTTAGTTCATACTAGAGAACCAAGATAAAAATACAGATACCCATCCTCCTCATAACAAATAAACAAGTCAGCTAGTTAAGGTAACAACCAAAATGTCCAAATAGATGTCTCTTGCTCTACTCAAAGAAAGGTAAACACTTCAGAGCATTCATGAGAGGCATTGCTATGCCTATTAATTCTTCATGAATGATACTCAGCTATCATGAATCATGAATGATACTCAAAGCCTGAGCGTTGCTCTATGCCCCTGAAAAGGTAGAAAAGCGTATTTCAGAACTTTTCTTTCTTTTTGTTTCTTTGTTGAGAAAGGTTTATGACAGAACATTAGTCTGCAAAAATCTATTTTAGACACTGCAAGAATATTCTTTGAAGGAGGCTAGTAGAGCAACTACAGTGCAGTTAAATGAGGAAATAAGCATTTTTATTTTTAGGACCCTACATCAATGGCTGTTTTTTAAAGGCAAGAGGCTGGAGCATTCTTACCACAGACTCTTCATAAGAAATGAGTTCATGTGAGCCAGTGGAAAAGGGGTTAGAGAATCAGAAAGGTTTGTTATCCAGCACATTCATTGCAGCTTAGTTACTATCTTCGGATGTACAAAGAAACAAAAATCAACTGTTTGTACTTTGTTCTCTCCCCAAGGAAAGTGGGGATGAAATTTACACCCTTGTTTGTCTCTCTGCATCTCTTCCATTTTTCTGAAAGGTTCTCAGTCCTTGGAAAACTGTCATCTAGATTGTATGCGAATAAGTCAATTGACTGTGTCATAACTGCCAGTTTTAGATTTGTTATTTATTAATTATTTGGGGTTAGGTAGTTTGGTATTAGGAAATTTCAGCTCTGCTTTATTATATACTCACTCCGTATCTCCTAAGACAGCCTTTCACATGCATCACCAGTCTGCAAGTTCTTGTCTTCATTCAGAGCATACATGCACCTCAATCTGTTGGGCAGCTGTTTCTCCCTGCCACACAACACCCACGGTCTGCACACGCATGCCCCAGCCTGGCAGTCAGCATCCCTTCCTCTGCCTCTCTGCCCCACCATCTGCACATCTTGTTCTCATGGCCTGTGCCATTTAGGCAGCAAACTCAGTCAAAAGCTCTTGGTCTGCTGGGCAGATAAGGTATATCTCCCATGTCTGGTGGGTAGTGGCACCTCTGACATGATGGGAGGTCTCTGCAGCTAGTCTGCCTGCTACAAGGTTGGCTGGCCAGCTGTGTCCCAGATTTAGGGTGTGGGCCTCTGCAGGCAGGAGAGGAACCTCCTGTAGTCTCCTGATCCATTCTGGCCCTGTACCTCAATGGGAAAGAAGACAAAGGAGATAAAGATGTCCTGTTTGAGGTGATTTTCTAAGATTTTCCAAGATACTCACTAGCCAAAGCTGTCCCAAGGAGGAATGGAGTTGGGAACTCATTCAGGTAGACAGGCATGGGTAGATGAATGATCATGGGAAGATTTATGACTTACGTTCTTTGATGCATGAATGATTCTGTTGTTTTCACAAGCTAATTGTGATATTACACAGAAAAAAGCTGTGACCTAGGTACCTACTCGTGTAATGAGAATGCTTTCCTCCCAGTCTTCCTCAACAACTGACTTTGCTAGGATAAATAGATTTTCATTTGAGTATGCCAAAACCTCTCTGTTGTTTTCCATTCATCTCTATCAAAAAAACCCAAATAAACAGAGAAGTCAAAACAAAAAAGGCATGCAAAAAACGTATTAACCTACTGTACAAATGATCTGTGTAGGTTATGTACCTGTAATACTATCAATCAGAAGACCATAGTATATCCAGTAGTTAGAGATTCACATAACAGTCAACCTGAGCAGGCGCAGACCTGTACTGTGTGGTGCTGTTGTGCACATATAGCTTGACCTTCAGGCCTGTGCTGGGCTGCACATATTCCTTGGCCATAGGATAAACCTAGATGGCTAATCCTTATGGAGGAGCCTGGAGGCAACTCCCACTTGGTACTGGCGACTGCAGCACGTGCATGTCCTTGTCTTTATTTGAAAGTGAAGCAGCAAGTTCTCATGTGATCGTCATTTTGTTTGTCAGAAGAAATGACGAATAAAATTGTTTCCTTCTAAGAAATTCTTCTAAGAAAATCTAAGAGCTGTAAAGGCCAAAATGCTAGCGAACCTTTCCATGGACGGTATCCTCACTGCATACCAGGCTGTGCCCTGATCAGAGGTCTGTCTGATGCTGCGCAACTCAAGGTTCCCAGTATCTGAAAGCATGTAAGATTATCTATTCTCTTTTTCTCCCTGTGTTACTTCCAATAAATGGTAGCTTAAGCAATATGTGACGGAGTTGGAGTGCTTTTCTTACCAGGATCATAATGAATGCTAGTCCCAGTGCCCTGCACTGGTGCACTGCAATACTTCACACCAACCTTTTGTGCACTACAAATAACAAGTCCTCATTTGTTTTCAGTTTTTTCTTCTTTTTAATAGTGATTTCCCAAGTTACACATGAGCCTGATAGCTACCTCTAATCTTTATGGCGATGGCTTTTAAAATATTCAAATTGAGTAATTTATTTTTAATGATCTGTAACTCTGAAACTGTTCAGGCAATGTGTTTTGTACTCTGCTGAAAAATTATACTTGGTCCTCAGGGCAAACTTGCATTTTTCAAGCCGAGCCAAATTTGCTAACCAAAATGTTTATTAAAAGAAAAAGAATGAGAGTAAGAAAGAGGGGGGAGGGGAGAAAGCTGGGAATTAGTGTTAAAAATACAGACTGCAATGGTCCTTGGTGGTATTTTTAGTCAGAATAGTGTTGAGAATGATTTTTAATTGCTTTGAAACCTCTGTAACCATTGTACCTGGGAAAAGTTGGTATGAAATACTCCTAAACACGAATTTCCTTCATCATTTACATCAATGGAAGCTTTGCACATATTGCTCAACTATAAATGAACTACTCAAAATGCTTTACAAATAGAAATCTAACATGGAGACTACTGTCAAATACATCTTTTGCCATAGAAAAGCTCCTGTTATTGAAATAACTTATATCTCATGGTATCTTTGGTAAAGATTTTGCAGTAAGGGATAAGTTAAATGAAAGACTTAAGTGCTAAAACAGTAAGACCCAGTAAAATCTAAGTAATGTTACCCAGGAAAGACATTTATTGATTCTTGCACCTCTGAGTGGGGGCCCATTTAGCCTGTGCTTTGCTGTTGCACAGATCTTTGAAACTATGTTTGAATGAAAAGCAGGGCTCCCAGCTGAAGGATAAAAATACAGCAGAAATTTGGGGGCAATTTGGTGAGCATCCTTAGCCCTTCTCTGTCACTGAGATTGTAGTAGCTGCATGGTGGGGCTATGGGAATGGGCGCAGGGAAAACTAGAAGCCGCTCTGGGGACACCATGGGACTCTGGAGTGACCTCCTCACTGTCCTCTAATTTAGGGAAGGCACTAGGAAATGAAGCCTGATGAGGAAGAAGACATTTATTTATCGAACATGCAGAGCGAATGTAAGTTACTAAGGTAGTACTACATTTATTGTGTGCACATACAAAAGATTTATCACTCACTGATGCCTATTACTCTTCTTCTCAAGCTGATACTGCATTCCTTTTCTATCTAGCTAGTTTTATCTTGTTTTTCACATGGACTCAGTGCTTGGGTATGTGGAAATACTGCCTAGTAAGGTAACACAGGAAATGATTACTGAACTTGTGGATGGATGCTCATGTTCCTAGCGCTCGTTCTTTTGAAGAGGGGTCTTTAGGTGTATGAACACCTGTTACCCCAGGGCCCAACTCCCCCCACTTTAGACTACAAACTTGAGATGTACTTGATTCAAAACTTACTGATTAAGCAACACACTGCCAAGGAACTAATAAATCAATTAAAGGATCAATAAAATAATAATTAATTAACACACCACTAGTATTAATTTATATTTCTATCACTTGCACACAACTATACAGCTAATTATTGGTCTTAAATTTTAGAACTCACACACAAGTACGATCGAATGACAGTTCCATCTCCCTTTCCTTCCCATTCCATTTATGATTAACGTGCCAGTCTATGCCTCTTTCCTTCACTTTCCAACATTACATCTTTCAGACATAGATCTGACATGACAGACAGTCCTGTGGGGTTGCCCCAGGGGACTCCTTCCAGCTGAGGTGGGTCTGCAGTTCAGCTCCCATTGTCCATAGGTGTCCTCACTCCCACCAACAGAAAATCTTGCTCTCCAACTGATTTTATATTTTATTCTTTTTTTTTCTCAGTTAAAGACTTACCTTTTTGCTTCCCTTGTGATCCACTCTCATATGATTCCTTTGTACTTCTCCCCTTCCTTTGCTTCTTCAGAGGTCTCTTTCTCTGCCCAGTCACTCCCCAGATAAACAACTCACCCTGATTACTTTTCCCCGCTGTTCCTAATTTTGCCTTATCTATATCCAGTTTTGATATATCTAATACTGTTACCCTGGCAGTCTCTGCCTTATATGATATTACTGCCATGGTTACTGAGGTAAAGATGGTCTTCCATAGTTCTGCTCCCCAAAAGATCCCCCAAACTCCTTTTCAGTTATCCAGTTCATACTGGTTGCACATTGCTTACCTTAGACACTAAGACAAATCATTTGACTGTAGCTCTGATACCTCTACCTAGTTCCAAGGACAAGCACTTTCTTATCTTCTACACAGAGTCCACTAGAGCAACACATTTTTCACGTGGTTTTTGTGCTTGAAAGGCATCTTGATCTTCTTTATCTGCTTGGTTACAAATCTTTGACCTTTATGTATTTTTTGGACACTCTCATGGTTTCCTGCAGAGGCCCTCTTTAGGGGGCTTGGGACTCCAGTGGGACCTCTTGCTCACAGCACTGTTCCTGTCACTGTCTTGAATGCTTAGCAGAAGGATTAGACTTTCTGACACTAAAAATTTCCTCCTGTAAGGCCTGAACTTATTAAGGCTTTTTCAATATTCTCAATTGAATCAGATAATTAAGCCCAGCTGTAGTTACCTATACCGAAAGTAGTGGCATACTTAGTCTGAGCTGACCGTGACGTGAGAAGGTCACATTTCATTTTTTACAGTTCGACTCCTGAGCCCAGCTCTTACTGATTCTATTGTCTTTTGCTCTGTTGTCATAATTCGATGTTTAAGCATCAGGTTTGAAACTGCTAGTCACTGTTTCAAATCTTGGAAGGGATTACTAAACTCTTCATCCTTCAGTAGCAGATAAATTGAATCCCTTGCACCTCTGTGGTGAATTTTCCTTCTTTCATTAGTCTTGAAGAGATTTTCAAAGCAGATGTCTTGTCTTTCTGCTGTCTGGAAGATCAAGGCTATCTTTTCAACCACATGGAGAAAAAACTTTCTGCTTGTGGCATGGCAACTTCAAACTGGACTCAGAGAAGCTGTGTTCCACTTTTTCCTTTTTATGGGAGGCTTCCTACATGAAAGAGAAAATGGGCAAGATCACCAAGCCAAGGTATGAGGATGATAGGAGAGGATTACACAGACCTGTGTACTTTCTGGCCATTCCAAAAAATCCAGATTTGCAATGTCGGATTTCTGTGAGATACAGGTAGAATTCTTCAAAATATGAAATTTTGGAAGCCATTTCAGAAGCAAGACAAATAATAACATATTTTTTCCATTCTACTCCTCTCCTGCCAGATTCTTAAGATATCCTCATCATTTTAATGTCTGCAGCAGTTCTGGTATGTATATCTTCTACATTGTGAATAGGAATGCTGCGTAGTGAGACTGTATTTTCTTGAAGTCCTGACAGTTGTAACAGTGAATCATGCTAGTTTCTTTTATGGAAAATAAAATGGGGCTTGGGATATTTAGATAAATTCAGATAGAACTAAATGAATTGTAGTGCCTCATCACCTGTTTGGTTTTTCTAAATCTTCTCATTTGCAGATTCATAGAGACAGTAATGGAAACTATTCATCAACTGAATAAAGAGTGAAGTGCTCAAAATGCAAAACTTATTTACATAAATATTTTAAAAAATAAGCTGATGGTTTTAATTTTGAGATCACAGTAGTAATAGCTATGAAAAATGGGTGGGAAGTGACTCTGTAAATTTCCATGTAACTTTTTATTTGGGATGATGTTAGTATTTTAACTAAACAGATGGAAGAAAATCACAATTAGAATTCCAAATATAAAAAAGATCTAGACTGCCAATAATTAATTTAACTGATATTATAACTAAAGTAGCTCAACAGTTTCATAAACAATCTTTTTCTTTTGAAAACAGATTTCTGTGAAAATGTTTTTCATGAAAAGATTGAAATTTTAAATTTATAAAACCTACACTTCTTAAATTTCTTTTTTATCTTTTTCTGTTGAAGATAGGGTTTGACTTTTAGAGCAATTTTATTCATATATATTTAAAAATCATCTTAAGTTTGTAACAGTTTATAGGCTTTTTAAATATATTTT
Source organism: Rhea pennata (assembly GCF_028389875.1). NCBI lineage: Eukaryota > Metazoa > Chordata > Aves > Rheiformes > Rheidae > Rhea > Rhea pennata. The sequence continues at coordinate 55,248,810 of NC_084665.1, forward strand.
TGATAAAAACAAAAATATAATTTATGGTTTTACTCCCCACATTTACTACATCTCTCCAAAATACCTACAACATAATTTTCAATGTCATTGTTCATAGTGGCATAAATTTCTTGTCTTGAAGCAAAAATTTACAGTTGTCAAAGACTAGGCTCTGATGGCAACTAGAAAATGCCACAGAACTCCCGTCATTCATAAATTAACTAGTCATAGCATTTTAAGCTCACATAGAAAAAAAATGTTTATTCATTGGGTGAAGAACATAGAGAATTTTTGAATTATCCAAATGAAAAATATATAACTCTCATTGCCTTTGGGTATTAAAGAATATATTTATTTTCTTAGAGGGAAGCAATGAATTGATCAGTTGGGATTGTGTCACTTAAATCTAGAGGGAGTAAGGAAAATATGAATAGCCCTCAGAACTGTTGAAATGTGAATGACATCATTAGAGTTAAAATTGAGAGTCATTAATGGATAAATTTTACCAACAGCAAGACATAGAACAGGACACGGAACAGTGACATGATTATACACTGAGACAGAGCTGAGATGAATGCAGATTCAGTGGATTTACTCCCCACTGTAAAAGACATGCTGACTCTTTCCTCTCTACAGTGTGCTTGCTCACATATCCATTGAGTATTTTCTTTACTTTAGCTTTTATCAAGTTGCCCAGTAGCGACAGCAGATCAACTGATCTGTAATTGCTTGGATTTCTCCTGGGCCCTTTCTTAAAAACTGGTGTCAAATTTGTCACACTCCATTCTTCCGGTACCAAGGTTAACTGAAGTGATACGTCACACCCAGCAATTAGTTTAGCAATCATATGTTCCAATTTTTTCAGGCTCACTAAAGCCTACCTAAACGTGGTGATTTATTGCTATAAGTTTCACTGACTTTTCAACTCTGTTGCTGATTCTTTTTTAAAGTAGATTGATTCTCTTCAGTAAACTGATTCTTTTTAAAGTTCCACCTTGGAGCGAGACCCTTCCTCGGCTTTTTGGAGGCCCGCATAGATGCAAACCATTTTATTTGTCTTACTGTGGCTTTACCTTTACCCATTTTTTTGTTTAAACTTTAATAAATTGGTCCTCAAAGTGTTTCATTCAGCCACACCGTGAAATATATGACTTACTTTCAGCTTTCACTGTTTGGCCATGACTCATGTGCTGCTTTGCTTTAATAAGTCTTGCTGACTCCTCTGTTTAACCACATTGATTAACATGGAAGGGAAGGGAACCCCTCATACAACGAGCTTTTTAAATTTTTGGAACATATTTGTTGTGGATCTCTATATTAAATGATATTACCTGTAAGCATTTTACCTATTTAGCTACATTTAGCTAATACCCTTCTAACTAGTTTCTGAATATTATAGCTCCAGTTTCTGAAGTTACGTGCTACTATGGGGAATGTATTTTTGTCCTGTGAGGGCACTGAATGTGAATGTCATAGTTTTGCGTTACTGTAAGCAGGTTTTGGAAAGAACTGATCGCCAACATCACATCAGTACTTTTTACACAAAAATGTAATGTTGCCTGGGGCAGAAGACCAGCAGTAGCATGATATTATCTGTGATAATGGGGAGAAATAGAGCCCAGACCTAAGTAAATATATTTCCAAAATGCCAGTGAAAGCATAACATACCGTGTGACAGTAGTGCAATAACATTGGGATAGTTGCTGATCATATGCCAGTGTACTATAGTTGCATATAAAAACGATCTTTATTATAGATAGTTACCGGTTGTAGCCCACAGACAGTATACATACGGAAAGACTGCAATCCCATTATATCTGTATATTAATGTCTTATGAAACAAAATAATACAGTAAATATTTTTTTATGTAGTAATTGATCATTTTATAATTACAGAAATATAAACCCTTATTGTACTGAGTCAGATATTGCTTTAAATGGAACAGTTGCGTTGAGAAGTCACAAAATTTAGCCTATACTATTTACACAAGCAGGAAAAGGTCAAGCAGTAAAACCTCTTCTTATCAGTGAATAAAAAGTTAACCATGGAGATATTTCCTGAAATAAGAGACCTACACAATACTGGGAATGATTCTTACATCACTGAAGCCGTCCACTCCTTATCTGTCAAGAATTAGAAGAGCAAACAGACTTCAGATATATATGAGACTATTAAAACACAGGGTGCATGAAGTTATGAACTACAGCACAAGCCAAATGTTATGAGTCTTCAATACAAATTTTTGAAAATATTTTCTAGGAAAAATGAAAGTCTAGTTTCCACCTAAGTAGCTAGGATCCTTGGACTGTATTAATTCGAAACACTAATCATTCTCTGCCAGATTAAACACCAAGTAAATCGCAGGAAATGCATTCATAACACATATTCTTATTAGTTCTAAAGTCTTGTAGGATTCCGCATCATAAAAAGAACAAAACTGATATTTCGTTCATAGATCTCAACTGGATTGCTTCTTGGAGATGTGACCTCCTTCATTGCTTTCTAGTTTTAAAGGGTTCTTGTTTCAGTAAAAATGACTTGTCAGTTTTCAAGAGCTCTGTTACAGACGAAAACAAAACTTTTGAATTTCAGTAATCCAAAATATTGACTTCCTTTTCAGCTACAGTAAAATGCTGAAGAAATCTGTACTCTCAGATTCTGTTCTTAGAGCCCTCAAGATGGTACTTATATTCTTGTTCTTATTAATCAAAAATTGCTTCTGGGCAATTCTTCACAATAATTATTTATACCATGCTTCCCAAGTTGTGTCTCTAAAAGCTTATGTGTGTTTATGTTGCAAGGATAGGCTTCATAATGTCTGATTGCAAGCTGCCTGCTACCTCCTGGGCTCTTTAGCTTGAGGTTGGGAGGAAGGGAGGGCTGTGCTGGGTGTCTCAGAAAGGGACTCAGAAAAAAATTCTCATGGAAAACCCACTTAAACTAGCTATTGAAAGAGTAGGGTGAGAGAGTAGAATCTACGAACATTTCTCTGTTGATGATTTGGTGTCTTACTTCTGTGGGTTTCTCCCCACAGATGTCTCAGCTCTGATCGCTTTCCCTTTTGAAAGGAAGCAGATACTGCCTGCTCTCACATGGCCTGAGGGCAGCATACCTAGTCTTGGTGGTCCGTTGGAATAATCAGGGGACAGGTGAAGCTACTCACATGCAAAAGAAGTTTTCTTTCTTTCTTTCTTTTTTTCTTTTTCTTCTTCCCCCCTCCCTTTTTTTTTTTTTTTTTTTTGTTTTTTTGTTTTTTTGTTTTTTTGTTCCAAATAGCTGCTCTTCTAGGTTTGGAGCTGGAAAACTGAGTCCCTCATAGCTTGAATCTTCTGGGCTTTGTGATAGGAAGGAAAAGGGGTGCCTTTCATGTTTCCTTCAAAAAGCTATTCTACTTAGGTGATGAGTATTACAGCCATTGAAAACCTGGATAAATGGTTGTGGGCTGGCCTGTGTGGAAATGTTTGTCTTTTCTGGCTGTCTCTGGTAGCTATACTCTGAGAGCACATATAAAGGATTAATTTCAGTTAATTTTAAACCTTTACAGTGTATTTACTTGAACTGACGACAGATAATTTCTTTGGATAATGAAAGGAGACAAACAGAGACTTGCAGAGCATGCATGAACTCATCCTAAGCCAGATACCTAAAATAGATCTGAATAGTACTTTTTTTCCCATCATTCTTAAATAATGGGTACCTCAGGTGACTGCTTCAGATGTCACTATCTTCATGGTAGACACCTAAGGGTCTAAGACATGAGAATTTACTATGGGCACGCTAGGGAGGCATCAAGATGATCCAGCTGGCATCAGGCTAGGGTTCTGAGTAGTTCTGGGCACATCTATATATGCCTCTGGCATGAAGTTAATGATCAAGAGATTTTTATGAGTTTCATCCTCAATAATGCTTGCAGGTAGAATTACATATCTATATTCCTCTCTGGGGTTAATTCCAAGAAGTTTCTAGCATTACATACGATAGCAGTCTGGACCTGGGTTTTAAAGTTACATTCGAAGTAATACAAAAAATTCCATCAAAGCAAGTTTTGACATAAAGGATTTTTTTTGATTAAGAAAAGTCATAGAAAAAGTATCTCTTCATGGCAACTTTTATTCCGCAAAAAGCATTTCAGATTACATTTTGCTATGAGGCAGTATAATCTTCATCTTTTGTGCACAAGCAATCCTGCCTGGGAATAATGTTCCGATGATGGAACCTGCTTGGTAAAGAAGGATGAGAGCACCAAGGACCCAGGCTAGACCTCTTCAAAGGGCCATGACTATATTTCAGGCATTTCCTCATATGTTTTGGCATTCTCAGTTTTTCCAGTTTTCCCCTATATTCCATTTTTCCATTGGAAATTTGAAAGTAAAAATATAAATACAATTCATATGTTTTGGCATTCTCAGTTTTTCCAGTTTTCCCCTATATTCCATTTTTCCATTGGAAATTTGAAAGTAAAAATATAAATACAATTCATATATATTATATTGTTTCTGTGAAAAGCTGTACCATACTCCTGTCTCAGTTTTTTGGCATTTTTTCCCCTGAGTTGAAGAACTGTTTCCATCTATTCATCAGGTAGGATGTATTACATTAAGAAGAGAAAAGCACTTTGTGTTTACCTGTGTAAATAAGAACACATTTACATTGCCACCTACTTGGTCTGACTGAACTCCAAGTAAGTGCTTAAAGGAGTTTGAAAAAAAGTTGATCAATTTTTGTTCTTTCTAGTTATTTTCTTTCTGTGAAGTTCTCTATTTCCTATTTCTACTGACTAACACAGGACATAAAGGAAGGAAAAATAGGATTGCACTTATCTCTATGTGAGAAAGATGTGGTAGAAGCCAGTAGAAAAGATCATAGGATCATAGAATCATAGAATCAGCCAGGTTGGAAGGGACCTCTGGAGATCATCTAGTCCAATGACCCTGCTCAAGCATGATCACCTAGAGCATGTTAGACAGGGCTGCATCCAGGCAGGCCTTGAATGTCCCCAGAGAAGGAGACTCCACAACTTCTCTGAGCAACCTGTGCCAGTGCTCCGTCACTCTCACAGGGAAGAAATTCCTCCTCATATTCAGGTGGAACTTCCTGTGGTTCAGTTTCTGCCCAGTGCCTCTTGTTCTGTCACATGGGACAACTGAAAAGAGTTTGTCTCCATCCCCTTGACACCCTCCCTTCAGGTACTTGTACACATTGATCAGATCCCTCCTCAGTCCTCTCTTCCCCAGGCTAAGGAGGCCCAGCTCCCACAGCCTTTCCTCAGAGGGCAGATGCTCCAGCCCTCTGATCATCCTTGTAGCCCTATGCTGGACTCTCTCCAGTAGCTCCATTTCTCTCTTGTACTGGGGAGCCCAGAACTGGACACAGGACTTGAGATGAGCCCTCCCCAGGGCTGAGTAGAGGGGCAGGATCACCTCCCTCGACCTGCTGGCAACACTCTTCCTAATGCACCCCACGAGACCATTGGCTTTCTTGGCCACAAGGGCACATTGCTGGCTCATGGTCAACTTGTTGTCCACCAGCACTCCCAGGTCCTTCTCTGCAGAGCTGCTCTCCAGATATTTTCCTCTGATACTGCTAAGTCAGTTTTGCAGACCCAAAAGATTTGGAAAGAGAAGCATGCAAACCTTCTATGCTAAAGAAATTTCTTCATTGAGATTTCTTTAGATATTAGTGTGAGAATATTTCAGATATTCTGTTCTTAACTATAAGTGATGTTAGCCCTCATGAAATGTGATTAAACTATTTTGATGTTAGCTGCTCATATTGTTTAAAATATGCAAATTACAAAGAATGATAAATATTAGGTTTAAATAAAAAGCTAAGTTCGTAAAAATGATTCCTGAAGGCTTTAGGTATGTCCAATCTATTCACAACCTTTTCCCCCTCCTTTTAAAAAGTAAATCTTTACTGGAAAAAGTAATATAAAGAAATTCAGCCTGCTGTGGAGAGGTCAGTTTCAGGGACTTCTGTCCCTGCTGGCAAGTGACTCAGATGATAAATTGCCAGTATGAATCATCAGAGTGATGCCTGGCAGGAACTGGAGCTGGCCTTGCTCAGTACTTTTTAATTAAAAAGAAAATTATATATATATTTTTTATTTCTAGTGGAAGAGGGCTGCAGAAGGAAGGAGGCAGAGGTCACAGGAGAAAGGGGGAAATACTCCAAGGGGTTTTAAGGTTCCTTTGCATCTCAGCCAAAATCAAGAGTCCTGATGGTAATAAGATTAGGGATGAGAAGGAAGAAAAGAAAATGGCTCTGTATACTTTTCAGCCTGATCATTTTAACACAAGCTTACAGGTAGCATTCAAACTGTATTTCCCAGATCTTTATGCAGTTATTGTAACAGTGACAAAGGTAGAATCCACCACCTAGTATTGGGGAAGGATAGGGGATAGAGCTTGGGAAAACCTGGGGGAGGAACATTTTTACTTCAAGGATTTGAATTAAACTTAGCCTAGTAAACAAGCTCCTCTTGGAAAGGAGCCGGGGCTTTCAATCCAGCAAAGAGGCACCCATTCCAAAGCAAGCTGGAAATCCTCCAGAGCCATAGGGAAACACTTCAGTCTGATAAAATGGAAATGTTCTGTAAACATCTTGGTTTTGAGAAACTCTGGTGGTGACATGGCTAAAGGTCTCTGCCAGCTTTTCTAGTGGGCTGCTCTGGAGAATGGGCCGTCAAAGCTTAGAGCCACAGGCACTCTTGCCACAGCCACAAGCCTGAGGTTCCCAGGGCCTTCAGCCAAGAAAAGGAAAAAAAAAATAAAATTAAGACATAGGAGACAACATAAACAATGGCGTCTTACGTTGCTCTGGAGAAATTCACACACAGATTATACTTTTGAAAAATGATTGTTGCTTATAAGGAGAACAAAGTGTCCAATTCCTCCGAATTAGTGATGATTTAGACAGAAGTAGTTCTGGATTAGTGAATCACAGAGAAGCAAAGGAGCTTTAAGGAGGACAAAATAATTGCATGAAGGGTGCTGACTCCTGTTCCAAGTAAATGAAACATATCTCAAACTGTCCACTAACAAAGGACACTGCTCTTACCTAGGCCCTGTGAAACCCAAGAAAGCAATTAAACCAGCTAGGTGAAATAGGGATTCAGATAGCTCTCTAGAGCCAAGCAAATCATTAAATATTCAAGAAGCTTAAAGTTCGAGGGAAGTCCATATTTAATCCCATTCTTCCCCTGCTTATTTGTGTTTTCTCATCTTCTGGAATATGCAACCTGTTATATATCAAGCCAAGCAATTAATACTGAAGCTACGACAGCCTGTCAGTGTCTTACTAAAATTAAAAAAATAATTCTTCAGTCAGGGTATTAAAACTTTTTCAGTATTAGGGTGGGTGGGATGACTGTTTATTTTTATTGTTGTTTTTGTTTTCTGTTTGATTGCTACTTTTAGTTGCCTGTGTACATGAAGAGCTATGATGAATGTTGCATAGTTGAGGGAAGGGGGAAGGTATGCTGTTGCTTGCTTTCTCTGATGAGAGCAATACAATTCTTTTATAACTTCCTTTGGACAGCATGGTTAGATTTAAATTTGCTTGGTATAATTAATTTTATTTTAATTGATTTATTTTAATTAATTTATTTTAATTATTTTATTTTATTAATTTCACAGAATCACAGAATGGGTAAGGTTGGAAGGGACCTCTGGAGATCATCTAGTCCAACCTCCCCACTCAGCAGGGTCACCTAGAGCATGTTAGACAGGGTTGCATCCAGGCAGCCTTGAATATCTCCAGAGAAGGAGACTTCACCACCACCTCTCTGGGCAACCTGTGCCAGTGCTCCGTCACTCTCACAGGGAAGAAATTCCCCCTCACGGTCAGGCGGAACTTCCTGTGCTTCAGTTTCTACCCATTGCCTCTTGTCCTGTCACACCGGGCAACTGAAAAGAGTTTGTCCCCGTCCCCTTGACACCCCACTTCAGATACTTGTACACATTGATAAGAGCCCCCTTCAGTCTCCTCTTCCCCAGGCTGAAGAGGCCCAGCTCCCGCAGCCGTTTTAGCTTACACACAGGAGGATAGTACTTCTCTCTTATTTTGGTGACTGCACTGCTTGATTTTTTCAGCTGGAAGGTCTCAGAAGGTCATCAGTTGTTACAGTTATAACCTCTTTTTAATTTTGTCTTTTTTCCAAGATATCCTCTGAGCTCCATCAGTATTTAAAAGGAGTGAGAACTCTGCCTAAAATGTGATCATTGCAAAAGTCTTTTGAATTAATATAATTTATTTAAAATACATAAATAATTCTTAAAGAGAAATTTCAACTTTGATTTGTCACTGTTCTTTTTAAAATATTGTGAAGAACAGTCTTACATCCTTTCAAAGTCAGGATTTAAAAGCTGTACCAAAGTTATTACTATGTTCTTAAAGTAAAAAAGATTGTATTCACACCAAGCCGACATTACATCCTAGAATGAATTTAAGCTTTTGTCAAAAGCAGAATGTGAGTTATCTGTAATCTGAGATTCCCTTGGGAGGTGCCAGGAGCCAGAGTGCTCTTAACAGATGTGACAGGGCTCTGGTTTGACCACCATGATCTGCAACTTGACTGAATGCTGGCTGATGCCAGGTAATGATTCACAACTGTCGTCTTCTTCAAGGATCGGCAAAACTACTAAGTTAGAATCTTATAGACTCCCTTTGGTAAACAGCTTTATAACACCAGCTAACATAGCAGAAGCTGATGACTTCTATCAGTCAATATTTAATAACATACAAGTCAAGATCAATGACTGAGACCACACACTAAAGAACATGAAGACACGCATTTGAAATGAGTAGATACTAATACCTGCAGTGCCAGAAGGGTATAATTCGCCCATGATTGAACTGAAGAATTAAATTGTGGCTCTCTATATATGCCTGTGTAAATGTGCCTTTTATGCCTCCCTCTTCTGGAAGGTTTCAGAGGATGATTCAATCTATGCTGGCTGTTAAAGGAAAGAAGAAAGCATTTTCACAGTGTTTATTTATGTTACAACGTGGTATAATATAATATAATTATATGGTAAAAGGTTGTATGATATCAGTGATGCAGTATTAAAAGCCATAACAAAATAGCAAAGTTACAGTGAGGTATCTAGTGCTTGGAGAATGAGTCAATACAGTGTGCTTTTCACAATTCCTCCTGCTTTTGCTTCTGAAGGCACCGGTAGGTACATGGTAGGTCCATGTTGGGGCATTTCTGCTCATTCATATCTTCCCTGGCACCCAAGGCATTGCTAGGATAAAGGGCAGCATCTTGCTAGAGCTGTTTTGCTGTGCTTTTGCCTCCCTTATCCGGCATACCTCTGACTAACTCCCTGTTTTGGCCATTCTAATGGCCAAAAATTTGACCATTCGAATAGCCAAAAAATTTGGGCTTCTGGCCTTACCAAAAGCATACCACTTGTGATTGCTCCAGACCATACAAAATCAGTACACTCAGTGGTCTCTCAATTCATAAGTATTTGAGATGTGTCACAGCAGCTTACATAAACTTTTTCTTTACTAAGCTTGTCAGCCCCCCATTACTGTACACAGCTCCTCGTGGAACAGAGCCATTCTGGCTGCAACTGGCTGCTGCTTGTTCTTGCTGATGCTCCAAGGCAAGGAGAAAATCTTCCCACAAGGGATCCAGAGCACTTTTCACTTCTGCTCAGAGCAATCTTCTGCTGTTTTGACAGTGGAAGGCAATGGCATGAGAAAAAAGACAGTACTGCTGACTGCCGTTTCTATGTGCACAACTGGAGTAAGCAGCAAAGGATCACCAGCAAATTGCAGCAGCAAGGAGTCACTTGCCATAGTTATGTGTTAAAAGCAGAACAGTTTCTCTCCCAAAACTGTGATCATAGCATTTAAGCATTAGCAAATGGCAGTCAAAGGTCCATTCTGTTCCTCATTAATAGTGTACATTTAGCTAAAGAACTAGATGCTCCTGGCAAGTCTTGAAGTTGCTCCCTTTGTAGCTGTGTAATTACACCAAAGGCTGCCTGTGCTGTTGGAGAGGCAATGGGAGTTATTTATCTGCTAAGTAACAGCCCAGCCTATCTAAACTTTGTGACCCACCTCTGCCAAGAGTGAGATAACACATCTGAATATAAAATATAAAAACATGCATTTAGGCACCATGATGTGAAGATACATTTAGTGATGACCATGATATATTTTAATAGCCTGTTTAAACTGTTACACACAATCCATAAAGAAATTAACCATTTTTCTATTTAGTGCAAGGACTTAACTAATACATGGTGAATAAGTCCAGAGGCTGTACTATTAACAGTAAGGTTACATAAAGGTAGAATAACTCTTTAGTCATTGAAAGAGACAGGAAACAATAAAATATGGCCATGTATTTAAGGCTACATCACAGAGCGAATGCACAAGGGATAAAAAAATCTGCACAGCTTAGGCTGATTTCTAAAAGTTCCTGCTTCTGAGTGTTTGATTTTGCAATTTGAACACACTGTCTAATAGTATGGGGCCTTTTCTTTGCTTTTATTTGTCCATGTCACTTCTACTCACTGAACCACAAACCGTATCTTGTGCTTATCAGATTGCCCTTGATAGCCATCCCTGTAGCTTGCATGTGCAGGAATTTCGTGGTTAAAATTGTGAAGGTTAAAATTGTGAAAGAACAGGTGTGATGCTGCCTACAGCACCCTAACTCTTCATGGGCTGGAACAAGTTGGCGAATACTAGGGTAGATAATTCAGGAGAATTTAATACAATTTAGTGGTTGTAACTGCTTTCTAAAAAAGTAACATAATGATGGAATCATATGGTGCCATCAACCGTAAGATTTGATCTTACTTGATGGACTTCTTTTTTAAAGAAGCTGTGAACACTCGCCAACGATTATGCTTTCCTGTGCCATACAGTTGGGACTACAATAGTAAATTGGTGGGCATGATCACTCACAATAAAAGAAAAAGAAATAAACAAACAATAGTTAGGTCACAACCTCAGTTGAAGGTCAGAAAGAAAGACAATAATATCCCCTGTGTCATTACAAATTTATCCACATAGTGGAAATGAAAGCAAGCCTTATGGGACATTTTTATTTTCACTAAAACTGAAATATATAAGGCAGAAGAAAAAACTATCTGAGGATAATATGTTGATATTTCTTGTCCCGACAAAAATCAGGTTGAGCTGGATTGCCTGTCTGCCTTCAATATATCAACAGATTAATGGAGAAAGGGAATGAAGCACAGTTTTTTGGTGGATAGTAAGAAGCACAGAACTCAACCCCTCCCCAAACTGGAAATAATGTAACGAGATAGAAGCGACTAAGTAGACACAGAATAAGGAAAAGAGCAAGAAAAAGATGAAGTAACCTCTTTTCTGTGTTCCTGCAAGACTGCATTGAATCATAGGCGTCAGGAAAGGCAGACAGGGCAAGTGTATGAATAAGCTAACCACACAGTTTTCCTCCTTTTTATAAATAAGCTACTGCTTGCTTCACTACTCAGATCCGAGTTTCCTCGCTGTCACGTGTTGGCAGACTGGCAGAAATGGCTGGTTTGTGCTCTCCCCTGCTCACCTGATCACTGTGTGAGGAATGGTGTCAGTGCTGTGGCCTGCAGTGATGCTCACAGCAAAACAGCACCCGCTTGGTCCTTCTTATGAAGAGGTTCCCTCCCAATTACCTTCTCCTCATGCCTTAGTCCAGCTTGAAGGAGACTCTCCTGGAGTATCTCCTGGGCTTTAGCATTTGTCCACAATAGTAATATTATTGTGGATCAAGGATGTGAGGTTGAAAAGGTTTACTGAGAAAATTCATTTGTGACCTTCTAGGTAACATATTTATTTGTGGATCATGAGATCCTTGACTTTGAGTTTCATTGGACTACACATCTCCTTGCTGCCTGCTGTAATAGAAAACCAGCCTGTTTTAGAACTTAAAATCAGGAAATTCTGTTTTGTTTGAGGGCATACATGATACATTATTTTCATCACAGGTTAAATCACCTGTTAAATCACTTTAAATCCTAGGAGCAGATGAATATGGTAAATCTCTTAAATAAAAAAAGACTACTTGTGATTGAATGGGATTTACTTGCAGTAATTAATTATTTTTAACCAGATCTAGACATGTGAAAGATGAAGTCACTTGTGAAACAGAAACAAAAGTTTTAATATGCCAATAGAGCTTTCAAAAATGTCACAGGAATTGAAGTAAGGTTGCTAGTACTATTACTGCAGGAAGATGATATTCTCAAACACCTCAAGGGGTCAGAGAGGGATGAATATACAAATATATTTAAATATATGTATCACACAGAAAACATAGCTCCCTGCGAGCGCATCAGCCTATCACACCACTCTCTGCCCTGGCAACCCACTGAAGACAGAATGCAATTACAGCTTTTGATATTCCTCCTTGATGGGATATGCTCTAGCAACCCTAGGAATCACAGTAGCATAGAAAAAATGAAATGTAGTTTTGTATGACTACCATGGTCTCCCACTGTGGTTCTAGGTGCCTCAGGGTCTCACACTCAGCTCAAGAGAGATGATTCTGATTGAGAAACTTGAAGATTTTAGCTGTTGGGTCTAACTCATTAAATATTGCTTTGATCTCTTGTTTTCTGGTGAGACCATCCAGAGGTGGCTATCTGTTTACTGTCAGAAGCTTGTAGGGAGCTGAGGCACTGTTGTAGCAGCAGAGAATGTCTCATTTGGTAAGTTTTGGGTTGCTGGAAACTGCCTCATCCCAAGGTAACAGCATTTTGCCTTCATTCTGTTTTCACTTGAAATCTAATTCCTGTTCATATTCTGCCAGTGATTTATCACATCAGAGCTGAGTGAGACTGAACAGCAGACTGAATTATTTTTTATATAGTAATCATTCATAGGCACAAAACTGTCATTAAATTCCTGGAGCATGGCAATTTTGACAGCAGTCCTATCAGACCTACACTGGTTCATAGGTCTGATATGCAACTGATTATGTCATTTCTAACTTCTTTCTGTTTAGCCATGATACTGTAAGCAGCCTTTGCAATCCTATTGGCAGGAATCCTGTCCATCTTGAACTCATTTCTCACTTTGTCATGCTGTTTATCCGTATCAGCTTCCTGTAAAACTGAAAAGAGCTGAGATGTTATTTCAATATTTAATCTTTAGGTTTTGGAAAAGTTTAGCTCAGCTGTATCTAAAATAAATCCTCCTAGGCCATTTAAACTTCCCAGTGTGCTTTGATTGACATGAAGTGGGAAAAAAAGTCCACTCATGAAGAATATTGGTAGGCTGTGAATTCTCCAGTGAGACACCTTATGTGTATTCTGCAGGCATAGCCAGGCTTCAGCTAGTGTTGACAAAGAATGTCTGCAGCTAGACTCTCTTATAATGAAAAACATAACTTTTTTTTTTCTTTTCTTTTCTTTTCTGGAAATGTGAGTGTTCTCCAGACCTATTTTGTTTCCTGTATCATGAAGGGGAAGAAATAACCACAGAGAATTTCCTTTAGGATCACATTCACAACACCTTAAGACCTGCTCCATGAGCAAGCAATGTGCCCTTGTGGCCAAGAAGGCCAAAGGTCTCCTGGGCTGCATTAGGAAGAGTGTTGCCAGCAGGTCGAGGGAGGTAACCCTGCCCCTCTCCTCAGCCCTGGGGAGGCCTCATCTCGACTACTGCATCCAGTTCTGGGCTCCCCAGGACAAGAGAGACATGGATCTACTGGAAAGAGTCCAGCGTAGGGCTACAAGGATGATCAGAGGGCTGGAGCATCTTCCCTCTGAGGAACGGCTGCGAGAGCTGGGCCTCTTCAGCCTGGGGAAGAGAAGGCTGAGGGGGGGATCTGATCAATGTCTGTAAGTATCTGAAAGGAGGGTGTCAAGGGGACGAGGACAAACTCTTTTCAATTGTCCCATGTGACAGGACAAGAGGCACTGGGCAGAAACTGAACCACAGGAAGTTCTGCCTGACCATGAAGAGGAATTTCTTCACTGTGAGAGTGACGGAGCACTGGCACAGGTTGGCCAGAGAGGTGGTGGAGTCTCCTTCTCTGGAGATATTGAAGGTCCGCCTGGATGCAACCCTGTCTAACATGCTCTAGGTGCCCCTGCTGAGCAGGGGGTTTGGACCAGACGATCTCCAGAGGTCCCTTCCAACGTTACCGATTCTATGATTCTATGATCCTCGTTTTCAGAAAACCTGGTCTCTCTCAGTTTCATCTCTCACAAAAAACTAGACTGAAATCTATGCTCCTTTTTGCATCTGCTACCTTCCCCTGGTAATTCACTGCTCGTTGTTGAATGTCGTAGCGTCCAAATCATTTGTCCATTTCCATACACAGCCTCAGCAGCCCTTCGCACCTTAGTGCCAAGACGATGTGTGAGCATGCTGCTGTCGAAAGACAGATGTGGAGCTCTCTCTGGAGGGCAGAGCACAAGCCCTTGAAGAGCTATATGTAGTCATTCTTTAAGCTGAGGTGTGAAGTTGAGCTGCATTATGCTCTATGAGGTTCTAGAGAAAAGCTTAGCAATGGAGGAGAGAGAGGTGAGCTGTACAGCACTGTCCTTAGTAGTAGGCTCTTTTAAGAAAACATTTCTGTCGTGCTTTTCCTTGCTGAAAGATTGAAGTTTGTTCATATGAGGCCCAAAGGTGCTTGAAAAGAGAGCAAATCCTTCTAGCTGCAAGTAGCTTAAGCACATACATTAATGAATATCAAAATATTAACAGCAAAAATCTAAATAGTAACTGAAAAATATATATGTCACTACTGTGACAATGAAACTAGGGTAGGTATGAAGGAATAAAAATCTAAACTCTTATGAAAACTTTCTTTTAGCAAGTAAATATGTAATTGTTATGTACTGAACTAAGTATTAAAGAAGTAATGAATAATCAGATATTTAATTTAAAATTACAGCAACATGTACGTATAAGACATAGGCATCAGCTTCTGAATTCAGTCTTTGCATTTTTGGTTTTAAACTACATAACAGAGGAGCTCAAACTCTTCAGTTACAGTGTCCCTCCCCTAGCACCAGCTAGGATTTAACTCCATGTAATGCCACTGGCTTATTGAAGACTTGCATACACATTACTTACCTATTCACGCTTGTGGAAGGATTTATGTGAACTGAAAAAATATAATTCATATGCTATTTGCCATGTATATTTTTTCTTATCTTGTCTTAAATTAATCTCCCTTTCACAAAACCTTCCATGTGTCCCTGTTTGTTCAGGATGACTTTTGCAAGAATTTTATCCACATCTGCCCATTTCAGTGACATCAGTCAGCTCTGAGCACACAGGGGGCCACTCTTCTGAGTTCGTTCAGGCACACAAGCTCTTAGAGCATTCCTTATTGTATAAACCAAGTCACTCGAAAAGATCATTTAGTTTTACAAATGCTGCTGAAAAAAGATGAAAGCTCTCCTAGAATATATAAAAAGGTTCAGTACAAGACAGTCTCCCATGGACCTTCCCCTTTCACTGGCTTTTAAATATTATTTTCCGTTTTCTTTGATCCTGTAGCAACATTTAATATTGTTTCATTAATGTGAGTTGTGTTAATGGGACACCTTCTGTGGATTTTGGTCCTCTTGTACTGAAAACTTTGGAGGGCAGAAGCTGGGCATAACTAGTCATGGAGACAAATTTAAGAATTCTGTAGTTATTGTACCAGACAGGTAGTTATTATACCTGCAGGAGTCATCTTTATGAAGGTTGAATAATTACTTCCTTTAGCTACTTCTTTGTTATTTTGTAGCTAATATCTTTTCATCCTCATTCCCTCTTTTGCAATACACAAAATCTCTTTTCTTATAGTATATTTTATAATTAAAGGCTAGTTGGCAAATTTTAGATAGAATTTAAGTGCTTGATGTCTCATGTTCAGTTTCAAAACTTCTTAATTTACACTCAGGTTTTCATTTCCAGCTATGCAACCATACCTTATTTTTTTGCAGATGCACTCTTTATTATCCATTTTTTCACACTGTAACTTTGAATAAAGACCATATAATTTATTTTGATATGACCAGAATTTTGTTGTGTGAAAAATAATTAAACAATCCTAAATATAAATCTATATGTGTATGAAAGGGAGGAAACCTTTATTTGGGAAGTGCTAAAATGAATCTACTCTTTCAATACAATGATTGTATTAATAAGAAATCTATAGCCTGAGATGTATATGATGTCTTACAGTAGATTGGGATTACACAGAGCGTATGAAATCTAATATGCATGTAAAATGCTTGCAGGCACCAAGGCCAAGTCAAAGATATTCACAGATTTAACTTCCATTCAAAAGAGGTTATTCGTCTAACTTCCTAATTTTCAAAGGCCCTTAGCATTCCTCATAATGACAATTATAATGGTGGATTTCAATACTCCCAGTAATTCAGCTTCAGTCTAAATTCCTCTGGGAAGTTAATTATGTGCCTTGTCTCTGCTCCCAAAAAAGCAGAATTGTGTGAGAATATGCTCACTTCTATCTCAGAATACAAACCGCAACTGATGTCTACAATATTGATATATATGCAGTTTGGGAGACTAACACAACTGGCTCACCTAGAAGCAGGTTTATTTTTGATGATGTTTTGAAACTGCATGGCTATACTTAAAGCATTATTGGCATTTGCTTTAATATAATCATGGTTACCTTGTGTTAAACTGGACTAGTTAATGGAAAGGGCATTCCTCACTGTGCATAGACAAATTCCAACTCTTAGGGCTAGTTATTATTCACTCCATTTCATATGCAACTCTCCTTTATTACAATTATTTCTGAATTTCATATAGGACTGCAGCTATGACCTGTGAGAAAACGATTCAGCCTATTTTTTTTTCCTGTGCCTCCTGTCATTGTGTGAGACGGAGCAGCTGAATCTATTTTTGATAAATTGCTTTAAAACATTTCTCCCTGTGGTGGAAGGCTTTCCTCCATAACAAGAAGTTCTTCTGCCTTTCTACTCAGTAGCCACCTATCCACAAAAATGTTAAGTCCTGAGATGTTTGATTTTGTCAGGGTAGAAGTATAAGGGACTTCAGCAGGTCCATTATGGACTTCACTATTGCTTTCAAGCAAAATTTTCAAGCAAAATGCTTCCAGAATACCACGTTGGAGTTGTTAAATACAGGAATGTCTGAGGATATAAATAAGGCAAGATTTTAAGAGAGAAGTAATATCTCTTATTAAACCAGATTACCCTTTAGATCACAAGCACCTCATCCTTATCTGTCTTTTCCTACTTATTATCAATTTGCCTAAAAAAAGATATTTCCTCTCTACAAACCTTGTCTCACTTACTGTAGGAGGAGGCAATAAAGGCATAAGAATAGCACTTCTCATCTGTGCTTTTTTTTTTTTTTTTTTTTTTTTTTTTTAACAGCGCTGGCAAAAATTCTTTCTTTCTAGCCCTGAAGAGTGAAATATTTTCCTTATTAGTGAGAAGCAGTTTAAGCTCCTGTGTACCTCTCCTGGCTGATGTGCTTCAGTACTGAACAGAAGTGTTTGCTCAGCCACACAGGTTGCCATGAAGGGTCTGAAATTAGTCCCAAGAAAAGCCATTTTTGGTAGTGTGGGCACCTGTACATCAAGTGAACTGAGAAAAAAAGAAGAAAACAACAACAGCTCTTACCAGCTCAGTGGCAGCATTTTCATTGGCACTCAGGGACTCATTCTAAGGCAGAGACTAAAGGTCTCCCTTCTCATTTGCAGCTCCCTGGGCAACCGTGATCCTTTGATCAAATCTTTTCTACACAGGCTTTGTATATGGTTTCTGGCAAAATGTGGTTGAGCTGGCCCCAGGAGACATCAACTTTTTGTTTAAATCATGCGTAACATCTGATTTCCTCTCTGGGCTTTATTGTAAGACTAACAAAATCACTGTAAACTTCCGTGCAAATATTAGTTTCGGTGACTTATTCCAGATTCTTTTATATAATCTTTAAGCACAGGTTTGCCTTTCGAAAAACTTCTCTGTATAGAAATTAAAACCACCCTGAGAGCTTTCAGTCACAGAAAGTCTGGTTAGAAGGAATCCCATAGCTCTGACTCTAATAATTAATCAATCAGACAATTAAGGGATTGTGTAGTTGTAAGAGAGTGGAAGGGAAGAAATTATAAACCAAACAAAAACAAATACCCCAAGCCATAAACTCTAGGGCAACATAATGCTTTTGATTTAAAGGGGTCTAACATTAATCCCAAGAGGCACCATTGTCACCGGTTATGCAATACAGACCTGCTCTTTTTGTTTCCTTTCACTCACTGTGGAAGTGGAGCACGAAGCAGTCACTTTGGTTTGTTCATCAGCATTTTGAAATGCCTGATTAAACTGAAGTGATACGGGATACTGTCTTTTATCTGTGTCCTGACAACTGAGGCTGTGCTGGTCTGTAAGCCTTCCTAGCAATTTGTTTCCAAGTCCCTCTGCAAAAATTGTCCTCTGCATTTCCAGCAATGCAGTATGTACAGTTTCAAGCATGGAAGGAATATTTTGGGGGAATACTTTAGCTACAGTCTGCTTTCTGCAGGCAGTAGTGCGGGGAAACAGATCGTTCGAGTACATAAGTAACAATTCTCAAATAATGGGAGAAGGCAAGAAGGGAAGAAAATGTCAGAGGAAGCAAATACTTTTTCTATTCAGGTATAATGTGATTTCTCCACACACACAAAAAAACCCCCAGCTTTATTTGACACCTTATTTTCCATTTCAGCCTTCATTATAACATGACAATGATTAAATGCAAGAAGAAATATTTCAAAAAAAATATATCCAGGCAATATATAATTTTCTATCTCAAATATATTAACATTTGGGAAAGTGGGACTAAATTTTTATACATATGTACAGGTGCAGCCATGGGGTACGGGAAATGCAAACATGTATCACTCACATCTATTTGTGAAGAGAAATGGCCATGTTTTCTAAGAAATTTAGGCCACCTATGGAGAAGGGGACCATACCTTGGAAGGCAGCTAGCTCTGAAAGCATTGTATTGGGCAAGCAATTCCACCTGAGCCTCCGTATGGTCCTGTGGAAAAGGTAAGTGACATCCTTGGCCATATAAAGAGGGGAATAATGAATAGGAGGGGACAGGTGATTTTGTTTTTGTAAGTGACACTATTATACTACATTCACCTTCTGAGCCCATATTTTAAGAGGTGTTTTGAAAAACATGAGAAAGGACAAAGGAGAGGAAGAAAAAATGAATGATGAGTTGAACAAAATGTCTTATCTTGTAGTTGCACAAGCCCATGAAGTTGGTATAAACCAGAGCTCTGGCTGAAAAGGGTATGTCGACCCTTCCCAGACCTGCAGTTTTCTCCCTTGATTCTTTTCTTTTGAAAAGGTCAGGTTATTTTTGAACTGACTCATCACCCTGCTGCACAAATAACATGAAGGCAACAAGGAGAAACTGGCTGAGGGCAGGATGGTTGCTTTGGTCACTTGTGCTGGCTTTACACTGTTATGGACCTATGGCAGAAAAGAGAGAAGATTTGGTGGTTGAATTTGTTTAGCTTATCAAAAAAACTTAGGTAGTTGGATTAAGTATTGCCAAGTGGACACTGAATATCAGAAGGTTCTTCAGTGCCTTTTAAGAAACAGCGTATCTAGAGCCAGCTATTCACTCCTGTTTGAAAATAAAGAGAGTCAAAAAGAATTTAATAGTGAGGATGTTTATAATTGGGGGGGGGGGAACAAGGAAGTGGTAGGTGGCCTTTTTTTGTGTTTTCAAGTCAACAGCAAATGTCTTTCTGTAATACAAAATATGCACTCAAAGACACAAAATGCCAGGTTCAGTAAAGGGAGAAATGGCTGAAGTGTAATGACCTATAATCTATAAGAAGTCATACCAGATGATTTAAGACTCCCTTCTTGCCTTAAACTCAGTGAAATAATGCTGTGGAAAGCTGTGCAATTATATCTAAAAATATATTGCAGAATGGCAAAAATCTTTTACTTTCTTTTTCTTTCTGAAGGCTGAGCATTTGTGAAAAAGTAGTTTGATTTTTTTAAAAAATAGTTTTCACCTTTCTTCTGGGCAAAAAAAAAGGGAAAAATATGCTTAAAGTTACTCTAAAGATTCAGAAGAGACAGTGGTACTAAAGAGGGAGAGGCAGGCTTTCCTGCGGATACCACAGGAGATGTGGATGCCGTGTTTCAGATTCAATTCAATGAAGCTTGATTTTTTAGTGCTCCCATCCATATTCCTGTGATAATTCTCTGTTCTGCCTTGAATTCAGCAATATTTTAACATGTATTTTCATGCATCTTGGGCATCAAGGTAGCAGAAGACTGCTGAAGCCCAACCCTGAAGCAGCAGGCTTTGATTTGTATGTGCAGAATAGCAAATGTCTTTCCACAAACGCTTCCATCCATTTAGTTTAGTTTTTGTTTATCAATATCAGCAATGGTAATTTTGTGACAATGAAACTTTTCTCCTGGAAATATGACTTGTGTGCTTCTATTTCTCACAGCACAGCGAATTTTGAATTGTACTCTGTCTGATGTTATGATCATTGAGCCTGTGACCAGAAAATCATTACAATTTCTTGAAGCTTTAAGCCACTGCTTTTGCAGCACTATCTAATGCCACAGGTTTTGATTTACAGCTGCTGATGTATTTTCCATTAGAGTTATGGGATGCTATGTAGTGAATGCATGGATCTTGTAAAAGAAGCTCATGGAGCTCCCAGGGGTCCCATAGATTGAAAACTGTGGGTCTAGTAGATGCTGCTGCTGTGTTTAAGTCAATAAAACTAATTTTGTTACAGTTCTCCTATCTCTAATATGGGATACCCTAAGTATTTTATTATTTGAAATGTGGAAACTCTTACTAATACAAGAATTCTGTTTAAAAGAGCTCACAGTTTTATTGTGAGGTTGTGTAGTAGAAGCTCACCTCCACAAGCACAAAGGAGAACAGAGACAACGACAGATGGGGGAAACCTGGATAAAACCCTGCCCTGGCTGCTCCCAGCCCCATTACAGGAGAATGAGCAGCCCAGAAGTTCTCATCCCTGCAAGCACAGAAGAGCATAGAGGCATAATGGCAAATGGGGAGCCCAAATTACCTCCTCAGAGGAAGAAAGGCCACCTCTGGCTCCTCCCAGGGCTGCCCAGGAGACCATCAGCCCCACAGGCCAGGAGTGAAATCCAGCAAGGTGATTAAATGGTAGTGGCTTTCCATAGCACCTTTTAGATCGAGGGGGTTACCACTTAAGGGTATGGGACACATTGTGGGGTTCAGCAGAAAAGCATTTTTGGTTTGCACAAGACATCATAGGATGTTTAGGAGAGGAACAAAGAGCGGAGAAAGGGAGGGATCTAGGTGATCTGGGGAGGAACAAAGGTGGGAAACTAAGGGATAAGGGGATAGAAAGGGCCAGCTGTGTGTAAATAGGGCTGGTCTGTATGTTTGTCTGGCCATGGCCTGCACCCAATCAGTGCAGTCAGTCCTGTCTTACTAAATTCCTTTCTATTTTCCTGGCTGAGGGGCTCTTTATTCTGTGTGAGGAGGTCTGCATGTCAGCAGCTGGAGGGGATCATGGGTGAGAGGGCCCATGGGTCTGAGGTGCCAGCAACTGGAACAAGTCAGGGTCTGCAAGGGAGTGTATAATTGCCAGCAAACCTCAAGCTGCACTAGCTGATGAGTAGGTGAAGTGACCTGGGAGCCAAGGGTGTGTGTACATCCCCGAGGGCAAGACCAGAGGGTCCTTAGCTACTGGGTGACCAGGGGAGTCCTGGTCGACTGCCAGAGAGAGATCGTGAGGTCAACATGTGTGTATGTGTGTGTATGTGTGTGTGTGTGTGTAAGCATGAGACCACAGCAGAATGTGGTGTATCTGCGTGTCTCTAAGGGTGAGACACAGAGCAGTTGGGTACTGGAGGGACCAGGGGAGTCCTGGCCAACTACCATGGGATCTAGAGTTCAACTGAGGCGTGTTTATGTGTGTGTGTATATGCGTGTGGTGCATGTGTGTGTGAGCATGTGTCTCTAGACATGAGAGGCTGAAAGAGTGAGGATCCAGGACCAGCTACTGGATGGACTATGTGTGCAAGACCAGCTGCTGGATGGCTCCATAGTGTGTGTATGTGTGCATATGTGTGAGTGAGTGAGGGGGTCTGTAGCAGCAGCTGAAGAGAGGCTGTGGGCCTTGGGGCTCATATATCCATGTGCTGGTAATTGGGGAGAATGGTGATCCAGGGACAGCTACTAGATTGGCAGAGTGTTTAAACCTAGCTGCTAGAGGGATCCACATTGTGCAAGTGTATGTGTGTGTCCCACTGGCAGAACTTCCTCCTGATTAGCCAGAGAAAGGAACAGGATGAGGCCACTGGTGCTGTTTATGCTGGTATGAGTTCTGCGTATGTCCCTCTGCGTTGATCTCTTGTTGTGTACATACGTATTGTATACCTGTGCATGTGCCTACTGGGAACATATTCTCATCATCATTACTGGTCAACTTGCCAATGGTGATGATAAAAGTTTTATTAACTACTACAGTAATAGAAAAAAAATAATTACACTAGATTTAAAGTTTAAGTCAATCACCTGAATTTAATAACCATTTTACAAAATAAGCTCTATAATTATGAAAGGGCAGCCATCACAATCTTGACTTTATAAACCTCTCTGTATTCTCAGTAAGTCTCTGTTCTCAGACCTTGCAATAAACTGTGAGGCAGCTGTGCATGGTGTATCTGTCAGTTCCTACTGTGAGCATCTTTCAGAAAAAGTGAATACACTTGCATCTACCATTTGTCCATAAACTGAAGATGAAGGTATTTCTCTTAAATGTTAAAAATCTTTTTATTTTCTTGAGCGGCTAGAGATATTTGCAATAAGAACACATTTTCAAAATAGACAAGTCTGTCCATTTCTGTCTTTAAATATTTGTTCCTCAGACCATAACCCTTTTCCTACTCAGGTGCAATGGATTTTTGCCACTGGCTGAATGAGTTTCATTTATCTGCCTGTATGACATGGAGGCTAATTTAGTCCAATCTAGACATCTAGGCACTCCCAACAGAGAGAGAGAAGCAACTCCAGGAGGCAGCTTATCCACTCCTTACAGAGATGCACACAACACACACAATTCAATAGCTGGAGGTGCTTCCCTTCTCTCTCTTGCCTATGAAGACAGCTTGGTAACCTCATCTAAATTTTATGCAGCTGAAATTATCTGAGATAAATCTTACCTGATGCATTTGCGTGACTCATGAGAAATACAGCCTCAGCACCATGGTTTCCATCAGATCTCCAGATTCCACCATAGTACAAATCATGCATAAAAAATAATATCTTAGTTTCTACACTGGTTTTTACTTCATTAAAGTCATGGCATGTGGAAAATGAAGTGAATGTGAATGTCCACTAAAATGACAATGAAGTGATGATGCTCATTCATTCATTCATTCATGCATGCTCTGCGTTGTACTTGCTTTTCTAACAAGAAGAAATATCTTTGTTGTCTAGATTGCATTCTCAATATTAGGCTTTTGTTAGTGAAAACTTAAGTTACGGAGAAATGATCTTAGATGAAATAAAAAATGATTTTAACTGAAACCAGGTGTTAGAATTTCCCTTTTTTTATTTTTTAGTAATCTTTTTTTTAATTATTTTTCCATTTCTCTGTGTTCTGGTGCTTGGACCTACCTCAAACTATGCTTCAGTGCATTTACTCTGAATTTATTTATTTATCTTATTTAGGCAAAAGTAGATGAGAACAAGGCTGTTATTCTAAGCGAGAACCAAGCATTATAAAATATCAGCACATAGACTGGAATTTAATGAGTCAAATCAGCCAGTACAGAAGGAATAGATACACTTACAGAAATTTATCAAATCTCAGATCAATGCCCAAACTTTGGGGCTTATTCAAAATAAATTCTGGTTACTTTTGAGGTTCTCTGAATATCCACATAAGTTACAAGTGTTGATCATAAATGTCTTTCTGAAGTGCAGAGTGGATTTGAGTCACAAGCCTCAGAGAGAGTATATGGGGCACATGGTACATGTTCGACATTACCATTCGTAGCTCTCTGTTGTATTTCCAGGTGTACCTGCATTATCGCTCCCAAGGTGACCTGAACACTCTTGTGTTTGACCATACTATCAAGCTTATTGCACAGCATATGCCTCAGCTATGAGCAGATAAGCAAAAAAAGTCTGCACGTAAGTGGGAACCATCCTTGAAACACTGGGAAGCTTACACCATGAATGGGCGCATCTCTGATGGAGCAGTGTGAATGTAAGCTCAAATCCCAGCGTGCTCCCGAGGCATCCATGTGTGTCACTCACCTCATCCATGGGGATCTAGTAACTGCGTGCTCCCACTTACACAGGATCAGAGGGCTTTCCAGCCAGATTCCGGATCTCAGCTGTACTAGATGCAGTGAAAGATCAGACAGATGCTTGTCTGTGCTCTCTGGGATGCCACTTTTAAGTTGGTGGAGTCCAAAGGTAATATCAGTTCATTGGCTGCTGACAAGAAGAAATGGTTTGCCATCTAATTTCCTGCCTCAGTAACTTGGTTTATTGCAGCAAGAACAGTGCAAGTATTCAAGCAGCCAAAAGCTGCTGGAGCAGCGAAATGAGGCAGGAGGAGGACTTGTATGCTGCAAACGTGGCGCCATGCATTGGAGGATTCTCCAGTGCACAGAGAGGAATACCCTTGGGCAAATGACACTTTATGGAGCCTTATGGCAGTGGTATAAAATGGGAAAAGACTCTCTTGGTCCAAAATAATTGCTTTCTGTGGGATCAATTAATTATTAGGCTCACTGCCAAGGACAGGCAAGGCAAAAGGTGCTATTTCTGTTATTTTTTTTCCAAAATTCAACTCAAAAAAGCTATCTTTTTCTCTTTCACAGTGCTAAATGAGCATTTGGCACAAAAAGTAATAGATTTTAGCATACTTTGTTAATGAGAGGAAAAATCTCAGTCCAAGAAGGCAGGAACACGGAAAGCAGACAGCTTTTGATATCTCTTCATTAAGACAGGCCTTTGACTGTACTTTGCTGCCATAGTGAGTGAAGGGAACCAAAAAGAACTGTGCAACATTACTCAGTCAATGACAGTTTTGTCCTTCAAGATTAACATTAGAAACACTTTAAATCAAAATGTTTTTGTTCGTCCTTCACTGATTTTGTAATCTCTATGTGCAATCTCTGGATCTCCTAATTGGCTGATGAAATAATTAGTTGACTCTGACATGCATTTGGATTTTTTTTAGTTAGTACTCCATTTCACCAGGTATATGTCGAAACAGGATTCTGTCTGAAAATTTTCAGGAGAAATATATTTTCTGTGTGCGTTTTTAAATATTGTCTTTTTTCATAACGGATTTTCTAACTTTCTTTTTTAACTTTCTTAAGATCTGGTGCAGATTTGGTTTGGATTTTGTTCCTGCTGTTTCTCCTACAATTCTATATTACTTTGTCTAGATCTGTGTCCAAAATATTGTAACTGAACCCTTACAACATGTTTAGCTTGTCCCAAAATAGGCAAAACAGCCTTTTAAATGAGCATTTAAAGAGCTAAAATTGATCTACTATGAAACTGTTAATTTATTTATCAAGAATGTCTCAGAATCTATCAAAATGTCCCACTATTAGCAATAGTTTAAAAATCACCACAGCAATAGAAATAGTATGCCAAATAGTATGTTTCAAAAATATTCTTCAGGAAAGAAATTCACCTTTTGGTGCAAATTTTTTTAAAGACAATCAGCATTAGTTTCTACATCACTTGTCATATGTCCACTAGCACTTTTGCATACCAGCACTGAAATGTACATGCACAAAACTCTATTTATTGATGCGAATAAGCGGCACTCGTGTTGGTTCTGCCTGAGTGCGTATCCTCCTGCCTGTGGGACACTAGAAGGATGTCACAAAAAAGTTATTGGAAGGTAATTAATGTGAATGAAGTTGCATATACATGAAAAGAAAGTGAAGCATCTCTGAAATAATTCTCCATATGTGAGCCTTCTCCTTCCCAGCTGGAATCCGGGAGAGCAATGTATTTTACTGTTTTACTGCTAATGGGATGTTGTACCTCAGAATAACTCTGGAGGCAATATTGGTTGTACACAAGCCTTAGAGAGTGATAAGCTAATTGTCTTACTAAAGATAGAGAAGCCTAGACTCATTAGAGCTTTGTAAATACTTTATCTGGCCGAGCTTATGCTTCTAAACTAATTTTATCAAGCTATGTAGCACTGGTATTTTTTAAGATGCAACACAGAAAGAAAATTGCTTCAGGTACTCTGCCTAGCATATTTGGTTAATGGTCATGGAGGAAAAAGTGCCTAATCTCTGTATTTCATCACATTTTGCTAAGATGTATACAGTAGGTAAATATACCTTAAATATTATGAACAATTTTAGAACAAATACAGGATATATATCTGTATATTTGGTGTATGTTGCTGCTTCAAGGTGCTAACAAATAAATATGTGGTAAGAAAGGATGACCCTCTAAAGAGAACACAGTCTTCAAAGAGTTGCTCTTGTGATACCATTTTTTTGAAAACCTATTTCACACGTGGGAAAATTCCTCGTGGAGATTGTTTTTGTCCCCTAAGGAACAGAATTGTATGATAGTGGGATAGAAATAAAAATCTTGTATTTTTCACAGGATTCTCTACCTACCTGCTGTGGGAAAGAGAGAGGAAGAATACTAGTTGAAATGAAGTTATTGCTGTAAGACTAAAAGATACTTACCGAAAGTTACTACTTTACTTTCTTCCACCCTCCCTTTCTTATTCCTTTTCACTTGGCTCTCCCTCTCCTCTTTTCCCCTGATTAGTCTTAAAGGCATGTTAGCCTTTAAAGCATTGGTTATGTCTTCATTGTAGATTATAACCCATGGGTGGTAGGACTCATTGTCTGCATTTTGTGCATATTTTAGCTTTGTCCGTCCTTGGGAGAAAGACAGGTCTCATTGCTGTGGTTTAGGCTTGCTCTACAGAGAGTTGTAGAACAACTTGTCTACTTTCTCTGAGGCCCTGGGATGAAGTACAATGAGCCAGAGAAATTTGTTCAGATGATCTGTTGTTGCTTTCGAGCCTGGGCTATTTTGATACCTGATACCAACAGCGGCTAGGTTGGGGCTTTGGGAGTGGGAGATTTTTTTTCTTTCTTTCTTTTCCTTTTTTTCTTTCTTTATTTCCTTCTTTCTTTCTTTTTTATTTTATTTTCTTTTTTTCTTTTTTTTCTTTTTCTTTTTTTTTTTTTTTTGAGGTATTATTCCAGTCTGTATGCAGTACTCCCAAGGAATTTTACCAGCTATTAGTTTTTTTTTTCACATCTCCAGTACTACTTGTTGAAGTTTGCAGCACAGTCCATGCACATGCTGCAAACAAGTTCATCATATTCTACTTGTTTAAAGGCATGCATAGATGCAACATTGCTGCCTCTTTCTCTTTTTCTCAGAAGTGCCTGTGTACTTCATTTTTCTTCATTAACTTTCTCTGGCTCTTGCAGTTGCATCTGACACTTGGATTCTACCTACCTTTAGCATCTTTCCTTCAGGTACCTACAATCGTTACATGATTTTTCTCCATTAGAGGAGTTGTGTGCGTATACCTCGCTCTCACACTTGAGCAGGTATGGCAAGTACACTTGATCTTTTTTCATTAATGCCTCTGTCTCAAGGATGACTGTGAAGCAGCTGATCTTTCTTTATTGCTGTCTCTCTTCTCAGGACCTGAATGTTCTGACTTCACTGCACTGCCTATCTATTTTAATTCAGCCCGGATGCAGCTGTCATCTCATGGGCAGAGCTAGATTGAGCTGGAACCATGGGGGCTGTGGCAATTTCAAGCTGTCCAACTTGACCTTCTCCTGGAGGTTGCAGCCTGGTGGTAGAGAGAGCAGGAGCATACATGATTCAGGTCCTGCACCTCTGCAGCCTGGTATTTGAAGAGGGCTCAAAATGAAAGAGGGATTGCTCGGATACGCTGGCTGACATGCTGCAGCGATTCCATGTCTGCCTTGCATGTGGTTTGGCTGCAAGGATGGAAAGTGGGAGTAGATACAGAGAGTTGGAAGCTGGTTAATAATGTCCCAGCGTGCGCTGTTGTGCTCCTAGTTTGCTTTTAGAACATTGCTTATTTGAAATTATTCTTTTTTAAACTGACTATACTAGTGTTTCCCTGATCATGATGTCACTGAGCCAACAGTAGTAGTACAGGTAGTAAATTTTAAGAAATGAATGTACTATGGACAAAGCTTCACCAGCCAATATGTCATACTAATATTTTGCTTTTAGGGGCTTAGTTAGCACTGTATGTATATAATTCTTCATTTTTCTAAGCTGGAAAGAATGGGTTGTGCTAACAGCACATACAATGTAATAATAATACATTAATTCACTGCTTGCTTTTAGAGATGGATGAGACAAGCATACATTAATTAAATCTGACCAGAAAATCAACTACATAATGGCTACTTATAAATCTTTTTAATGGAATAGTTACCTCTTTGCACTAAGATGCTAACTGCATAAAGGTTGTCTTACAAAGCTTGAATTGCTAGTTTAAAATGCCTTCAACAGTTTCTGATGAAAAACTCACCTAGTTACATGAGATGCCCTGCTCAGAACAGCAATTAATGCCAACTCTTTTCAGGGACCTAAAGGACTTGTATTACAGCCTGACTAATGATGGCACCTATTTCTGATAAATCATTCAGAGCAGTAACCTGGCAAGTACATTAGCATGTCTAACCTAATTAGAAGGTGCAGTTATGGGAATCACTAATGAACTTTATTTTCATAGTTATACTTCAGCTGTTTAAAGGATTCACTCTAATTGTCACAGACCATCATAGTTACTGAGTTTAAAGCATTTTCCCAAAGGCTTTAAAATAAAGATGTTCTTGGTAGTGAACTTACATGGTTCAGAAATGGAATTTGCAACCTACTGCTTGCAGGTTTGATATTTCCTTCTCTGGTTCTCCAAACATCTTCTTCCATAGCAATGTTAATTATTGACCTTGCAAGCTGTAGTCACATACAACACTGCAATGTCGTTGCATCATATCTGACAGGAGATTAAAAAAAAAAGTAACAAGAAGAATTTAGATTACTTGAATTCCCAGACTGGGATGCAGGCAGCACATGTAGCTAAAGTAGTTAAATTAAGACTGTTCTGTGTGATGTGCTGCGGGATAGTCCCATCTGAAGCACACCTTTCCCAACTGACTTGGCCAGATCGCCCTCCCAGGCCGTTGTCCCTGAGCTGACATGGAAGGAAAGAAGGACAACCACAGGCATCACAGACATAGTCTGAGGAGCCAACAGAACATACAGGTCCATGGGCTGCCCATCTCAAGGCAAGCATGGCTCTCAGTGCACACAATAAATATTTTAAAACAATAATCCACTAATTAATAATAAATATTATAACTATAAACATAAACATGAATAATAAATTAATTAAAAATTAGACATACTTCACAGAAAAGATGAAGCATAGCAAGAACTGAAATTTCCATTTAAAAAATTTTTATTTTCATTGTCCTTCTACTTTTGAGAATGAAAAATGAGAGTGAAATTTAACGATTTAAGTGATATTCTCGGGGAATACCAAATTATTTGATTAGCATTTTATTACATTTTTTAGGGTCAAGAATTGACCCTAACCTGAGCACATTGTTTTTTGGTAGGCTAGAGATGAGTAAACAGATTGCAAAGCATTTGAGTAGTAATCTAAATGTTGTACAAATTTTAGACTAACCTTGAGCTGTAGTGGAATCATCCTTTCTTACTCATGGTGATTCATGTGGTTCCAGCACAAATGCATGTTTGCTTGTGCAAAACAGGGGATGTATAAAGTATATGATTAATTAAATCAGTGTTCTAGTCACCAAATCTATGTTAATAAATATTTATTTGTGTATATCAAAAAATTATTCTTCAAAGTGTTGCTCTATGCCTATTCTGAAATCTGAGTCAGTGAACATTTCCAGTCTCTTCTCTCTCTCCTTGAGTTGGAGCCATTATTGCTGCATGGCATCTACAGCAATATTAGCAGAATCTTTTTTTTTAATGAATAAATACAGAAAGGAACAATGGAGAGAAAGTGCAAGAAGGAATAAAGAAAGCGACAGACAGTCAGGTGGAATTTCCTTTGTTTTTCATATTTGTCCTTAGGAGACTGGCCGTAATTATTTTTTCTTTTTTTCAGTTTGTATTTCTCCAGTGTTTGCAATCTTGCTACAATTCAGCTGAAAACTAAGAGAGTTCCAGTCTCGCTGGAGAGGACCGAATGATAGCTCTTGGTAACTGTCCCTGTAACTGAAGGAGAAATCACTCAAGCAAAGCACTCAGGCATGTTTCTCAAGTTCCACTCGTACTGCTTCATTAGCGAGCAAAATGAAAGTTGATGCTTCATGACATTTGGACTGGTGTCTATGTCCCCAAAGCTGCTTTGAAAACTCCAGTGAGGACTTCAGGTAAATCTTCCACCTCGTTCCAAATGCATTTGTCAGGGGACACAACAAACACTACGCAACCAATATGGCTATAAATTTGACAGAGGGTTTCTGAACGCATCTGTCCTTAGTAGGGAGGCAGGGAATAGACTCTGGAGAGACGAGGCCAAGTTTTTGAATTAGAAATGTATGTAGGGTTGGGAAGAGAAAGCAGCATCACTTCACAGCTGAGCATGGGTTAGTCTGTGTGTGTGTATGTGCCCAGACAGACCAAACTGGGAGGGGATCCACCATAGTTTCAACAATAATGGTGTATTTTGGTAGTGACAGTTAACAGTAAGGCCTTAAACCTCAGCTCTTGCTTTACAGTAGAAGCATTTCTGTTTCCTCTGCACTTTATCTGTGACTTGTGGTCTTATGGCAGAGTGACTGGATGGGGCAAAGAGATACTATTTTTGTTCCTTCCCAGTGGCCTTTGGCTTCAGGAATAGAGTAATTCCCACTGAAAAGAAGATATCCCCAAGCCCCAGGAGCATTACAGCGGAACTGTGGTGCACGGGGCATTATGTTAGCCCCACATACAGACTCGGATAGAAGAAAATATGCACACTCACTCACAGAAGGGGCCACCGAGGAATTTCTCAGTCTTTGGGAACATAGTACTAACGCAAGTTTCCACAAGGGTATTTTTAAGCAATTTCAGTAGGAAAAAATAGGATTCTTACAGCAACCTTTGCCTGAAGTGTTTTCTTGCCTGCTAAATTATTGACACAGTCATACAGGTTTTATCTTCCAACATATTTTGCCTGCCCTTCCATACACGGACATTGTGGGCTTGTTTTCCTGACACTGAAGAGAAGCCACATGATATCGTTCAACAGAAAAAAGTGTGTTAGACAGACGTGTCTTGGTGTGCTGCAAATGAGACTAAAATAATCCTGTTAGGATTCCAAGCTTTCCTCATCTGATATTCTGGTGGTGTTCTAAGAACTGCTATTTTATTATATAGTAATATAAGTGCAGCCTGAATGCAGCTGAAGGAAATTCATGAAAAATTGCTATAGGATTATTAGTGAGCAATTTTTTGCAGTTTAGTCAACTTCTGATTATATACATATGAAAAATACTGGAGTCCTGGAGCTGTGAGTGCAGCAGCAGCATTTTTTTACTAATGGTCCATTCTGAATTAGAGAAAGCTGTCACTACTTCACTGTGTTTTCAATAGTCATTTTTACTTAAACAATATTTTTCCCACATGCTCTTCTACCCATGCTTTTGGGAAGAAAGAGAACCAATTATGGTGTCAAAAATGCAATGGAGAGGAATGCTCATTTTCATTATCTTCTTTCTCTTAAATGGATTTTTTTTCTTTCTTTAAAATAGTTGTTAGATACACAACATATATCTAACTGAAACAAAAAGCTTTTTCTGTTCTTTAATCATAATTTGTAACTTATTCTAATAATTAACTATGGGATTATGCAATGTTTTATTTATTTAGATGAGGATTAAAATCATTAAATTCTACAAAGCAAACAACATAAATGAAATGGCCTAATAAATTCACTGCTATAAAACTGACTGCTTTTATATGTATGTGCAATAAATGATAATAGAGAGAGAGAAATGATGTAATGGATAATCAGATTAGAGTGACTGCCAGAAAAGTAATGATTTAAAATCACTAAGGCAAATATGTAAGGCAATAGGCAAAGCTGCTATTGAAATTTGCTATTATAATTCCTTGCTTTGAGTAATCTTTATAAATCCAAATTGAGGAAGTTTTGCTAAGTTCAGTGAGAGGTTACATTCATATTAGATTAAAAACACATGCTTTTAGTTAGAAATGCCTTGAAAGCATCTCTCACTTGTTGCTCAGCCAGAACACTGTCATCACCTTCCCTTCCTTCCACTAGATTTTTGAACTCTTTTTTTTTAAATCAACTCAGCACTTTTCTGTGGTATGAAATCAGTGGTCTCAACAATTCTGAACATAACTATCAAACTGAGACCTTTTCAGGACACACACAGAGTTTGGATTTTGGCAGAGATCAGCTAGGATACGGGTACTTTCTCAGGCTGAAGCCTTTCTGAATTGTCTTATTTCAGGCATCTTGAGAAATTTCAGCATAAACAGGAGACTATTAAGCTCGGTTTTACACTACAGTTAGATATGCATTTAAGCTTTGCAATGGAATGCACAGGGTGCAGCTGTCTCTGAAAAATACCCAGTATTTTGCTGAGTTATAATTCAGACCAAGTACCAAAGTCCAGCTCACAACTGGATGCCTAACAATTTGTGCAAGCATAATAATTGAGCTGAAATGAGAATGAGCATTAGCCACTGGAAGGCAGGGAAGGACATTTGAACAGTCTTTTGTACAGCAGTGCTGGATGAAAAGCCTGTAAAACTATGGCTATGGGTGCCTATAGATCCAGGCAGTGCTAAAAAGAAGTCAGTCTGAGTAGATGGCTGCAGTACTGCAGTCTTAATCCTTTACTTTAGGCAGAATGCGAGAGGTGAGTTCCAAATTTATTGTAGAAACCAAGAACTGAGATTTGCAGATAATTACTTCTAGCCAGAAATGGAGGCATTAAGGAAAATAACACCTCAAGCCTGGCAGCAGAACTATTGAGAGTCAGCAGTGTGGTTTTGCATCAATAAACAACCAGGTGTTCATGGTACAAGAAAGACCACAGCATTTAGAGAGTCATAAAGATTTACAGCACAGTTTATTTTTCAAAGTCCTCCTTGCTTTGTGTGTCCTCCTTCAGCTAGTTCTTTCCCTGTAGTCTCCAGTTTTGGCTGATCTGTTCCTTTGCTCCCTTCCCTGCAACTTAAAATGACATTTTTTTTTCCCCAAGGGAAAAAGCAAGATAGTATCCTTCTGTTTGAAGTAGAGGAGAGTCAAAACCCTTTTCACTGAATCTCTTTCTTTTTGTTTCCTCTCTGCTGATGAGATCCAGCCAGCCACAATACCATGTCATGTTCTAGTGGAAACATGAAAATATAGTCCAGCACTACCTTCCAAATGATGCCATCAGTCAGCAGTGCTACGTTTTGCTTGCTTAATAAGTTACCTAACTGCCTTCCAAACCCGATGTACAAATAAACCTTATCTGTAAAAAGTCTAGTTCATAATAGACAGCAGAGAGGCCAGGAGTGGAGTGGAGATGGCTAACTGCTCTCAAGCTCCTCCAAGTGTCAGCCTTTTTTTCTGAGTAGTGTTAGGAGGAAGCTGCATTTTCTTTCTCAGTTACAACATCTTTTAGAAAAACAGACTTTCATTGCTTTCAAGCTAACAACTTGGTATCTTTCATTAGTTTCCTTAGACACATTTAAAAAATAGATTTTTTTTCCTTTCATCACACTGAAGTGAGACACTTACTTAGGCATACACAACAATTATACAAAAATCTATAAAATATAAAATAAAAAATAAAAGAAGACAGGAATAATGGTTGGGCCAAATATTCAGGTATTGGAAATGTCCATCACTCTGTCTGAGTCATATCTGCTGAAGTTCTGGCCCATAAAAAAGAAGAAAGTATTTCCACGTAGGACATAACATGTCCAGATACATCAGAATGTCACTCTGTCTTATAGCATACCACCATGATGGACATTAAAGTAACATCTATGTTAAGTGACACGGACATAACACTCCAGACAGTACAGACTTGCTTGTCTTTTATTTGTGTCTTTCACAGCCTTCCAGGAATGCCAATGTGCAGGTTTGTCTGTAAGAATAAGTCATTTATTAAAGTAGAGTGATAAGTAGTGTGTCTGCACTAGGGCAGAGAAAGTAAATAGCACCATTTCAAATAAAGTACCCTTGAAGTCTTTCATCACTCATATGATGGTGTTCCCACTGGCCTGTAAAAGGACATGCCTTTGTGTGTGTCATTATTTGGGCAGGAGGGTCATTTTCTTGGTAGTATGCTATTTAGAGCTTTCTGCAAGCAGTAAAGTATTTCAGTAACACAAAGGCTTGAGGTTTTTTTTTTTTTTTTTTTTTTAGCTATAGTTGCAATAGATTTGATCAGCTTTCTCTGCACCACTTTAGTAGAAAGAGATTAGCAACAGTGGCTGACTGCAAAGTTAGTTTTAGGGATGAGCAATCTGAGCAATTGCTTGAGATAACAGAGCCTGGTGGGGATCCTGGAGATCATTAGGTAGCAGCACAAGTCATTGCAAAGTTGAAAAGAAGAGAGGGTTTATTGCATTTGCCCACATCTGGGGTCCAAAGAATCTAATGCCAGCTCTGGCAGGCAGTAAAGGGTGGGAAAATGCTTGGCATCTCTTGGCAGTGAGTTTTCCAAATTTATGAACATAGAGTCACTGGTAGCCCCAAAACAGTACCAAACTCTGCCCTCAAAACACACAGTGGTAATTGGTTTGGCTGAATTTGACCCTGTTCTACTACAGATTTAATGTTCCCCAGAAAGTTACGATTTCCACAAATATCTCAGTGGGATGGTACTTCAAGATTAGATACCTGCTGCTGCTGTCTGTAATTTGTGGGACCGTCTCCCCTTGTACAGAAAGGAAGCTTAAAAGCAGCTTTAAAATATTGTCTAGCTCAGAGCAGTTCCACATTAGATCCATTTTGCACAGTTCTAAACAACAGAAGGTGAATGTCAAAGGAGGAGTAATATGATACTGCTATTGAGCTGTGTAAAGTCTCAACTACAGATTAGCAGCAAAACAAAAATAATATAAATGCAGAGAATGTACTATTCAGTACTTGATGATCAACTGTAATAGAACAGATCTTACACTGTTTTCCAAGATTGAGACCCACCTTTAATAATTATTATACTGAAAGTCTGAGCTCAACTATAAGCAAATATATTCAGTAATTGAAAAGGACAGAGTCACAATAGCTTCTCATATCTCACTTGCCTATAAAAACACAGCATTGTACTCAGATTTACCTAGTAAGCCTGCTGTGTTCATGAACCCACAGCACAGCTGTGATTACATCCTTAAAACAGACTCTCTATGTCATTCTTGCTCCAGAATTCACAGATCATGCCATTCTTGGTCTGTTCTTTAGTCTGTGATATAAAGACCTGAAGTAAATTCTGTTTTTATTACACTTCCTCCAGATTGTCAACATTAACAAAATCAAGAATGGTGACATAATCCCATTATGATCAGAAGAGACAACTTTACTCTTTTTATTGTCTTCTAACTAACCTCTGAGTATTGACATCAGTTTGAACAGATTTTCTCTCTTTGCAATTTATGGTTGGCTTTTATTGTGGCTAAGAACTAGGTTACGGTCCAACAGTTGGCAACAATAACATTCACAGAACTGGACTCACAAATACACTTTTACAAATACACTTTTATTGCTCGTTTCGGGGGTATGAAGACTTTTTATTTCTTGTTAATTTTAAATAATTACTCTATTTTCCTCTGTCCCTCTAATATCTAATTTCAGGCCTCTGCAGACATCACCAGGGAATGGTCTCTGTTCCAATAGTCCCTAGACTCTGAGATTATGCTGACAATATGTTGCCCATGTTGACATTTATGTAGTTCATAAAAATATCAGGTAATTGCACAATTGTCTATTGTGTTTGCTCAACCTTGCAGCAAATCAAATGATACAAACATAATCTTTCCTAGACCCAGTTTAAAGGAATAACCTGTAAAGCTGGTTTCACATATAGCTAAGTTTCTTATACTGTAGCCAAAAGGTCTAAACACATATTCCTGCAGATTCTTTGACATGGTGAAGTTCAGGGATGGGGGAGTTTTTCACCAGACAGTTCTCTTGCTGCTGACACTTGTCAATTAAATTCACAGAATCACAGAATGATTGAGGTTGGAAGAGACCTCTGGAAATCACCTAGTTACCCCCCCCCCCCACCCCCCACCCCCAGCAGGGTCACCTAGAGCATGTTGCACAGGATCACATTCAGGCAAGCTTTGAATATCTCCAGAGAAAGAGGCTCCACAACCTCTCTGGGCAGCCTGTTCCAATGTTCTATCACCCTCAAAGTAAAGAATTTTTTTTCCTTATGTTCAGCTGGAACTTCCTGTGTTTCAATTTGTGCCTGTTGCCTTAAGTCCTGTCACTTGGCACAACTGGAAACAGTCCAACCCCATTCTCTTGACACCCTCCCTTAAGGCATTTCTAGACATTGATAGTCTTCTCTTCTCCAGGCTGAACAGGCCTGGCTCTCACAGCCTTTCCTCATAGGGCAGATGCTCCAGTCCTCTGATCGTCTTTGTAGCCCTACGCTGAACTCTCTCCAGTAGCTCCATGACTCTCTTGTACTGAGGAGCCCAGAACTGGACACAGTACTCCAAACGTGGTCTTGTTAGGGCTGAGTAGAGGGGTAAGATCACCTCCCTTGACCTGCTGACGACACTCTTCCTAATGTACTGCAAGACACCATTGGCCTTCTTGGCCACAAGGGCACATTGCTGGCTCATGGTCAATCTGTCATCCACCAGCACTCCCAGGTCCTTCTCTGCAGAGCTGCTCTACAGAAGGTCAGCCCCCAGCTTGTACTGGTGCATGGGGTCATTCCTCTCTAGGTGCAGGACTCTGCACTTGCCCCTGTTGAACCTCGGGAGGTTCCTCTCTGCCCAGCTCTCCAGCCTGTCTGTATCTCTCCGAATGGCAGCAGAGCCCTCTGATGTTTCAGCTACTCCTCTCAGTTTTGTGTTATCAGCAAACTTGCTGAGGAGGCACTCTGTCCCCTCATCCAGGTCATTGATGAAGTTGAATAAGACCGGACTCAGTACTGACCCCTGGGGGGGGGGCACCACTAGCTACAGGCCTCCAACTACATGTCACTGATAACAGCCCTCTGAGTTCTTCTCAATCCTCTCATCTAGCCCACACTTCCTGAGCTTGCCTATGAGGATGTTATGGGAGACAGTGTCAAAAGCCTTGCTGAAGTCAAGGTAGAGAACACCCACTGCTTTCCCCTCATCTACTCAGCCAGTCATTCCATCAGAGAAGGCTATCAGGTAGGTTAAGCATGATCTCCCCTTGACAAATCCATGCTGACTACTCCTGATCACCTTCTTTTCCTCCACCTGCTTAGAGATGATATCCAGGATGAGGTGTTCCATCACCTTTCCAGGGATGGAGGTGAGGCTGATTGGCCTGTAGTTTCCTGGGTCCTTCTTCTTGCCCTTTTTGAAGACTGGAGTGACACTGGCTTTCTTCCAGTCCTCAGGCACCTCTCCAAGACCTTTCCAAGACGATGGAGAGTGGCTTAGCAGTAACACCCACCAGCTCACCTAGCACTCACAGGTGCCTTCAGGGCCTATGGACATGAGGGTGTCAAGCTAGCTTAAATGATCTCTAACCTGATCCTCCTCAACCAAACGGATGTCTTCCTTTCTCTCTTGTCTCCAGGCTTTGGGATTCCTGAGAGTTGGCCTTAGCAGTAAAGACTGAAGCAAAGAAGGCATTCAGTAACTTTGCCTTCTCTGTATCCTTAGTCACAAGGGCCCCACCCTATTCAGCAGCAGGCCAACATTTTTCCTAGTCTTCCTTTTGCTAGTGATGTATTTGAAGAAGCCTTTCTTGTTATCCTTGACATCCCTTGCCAGGTTTAATTATAAATGGGCCTTAGACTTCCTCATGGCATCCCTGCATATTCTGACCACATTCTTTACCCCTCCCAAGTGCCCTGTCCCTTCTTCCACATTCTGTGTACTATCTTCTTCTGAATTTTCTTCTTGAATTTTACCAGGAGCTCCTTGCTCACCCAGGCAGGTCTCCTGCTCCCTTTGCTGGACTTCTCACTCATAGGAATGCACTGTTCTTGATTTGGAGAAAGTGATTCTCGATTATTAACTCCTTCCCCCCCCCCTTCCTTCTAGGGCCCTAAACCATGCGATTCCTCCATGCAGTTCCCTGAAGAGGCCAAAGTTTGCTCTCCTGAAGTCCAGGGTTGCTATCCTACTTATTGTCTTACTTCCTCCACACAGAATCCTGAACTCCACCATCTCATGTCACTGCAGCCAAGGCTGCCCCAACCTTCACATCTTCAATCAGTCCTTTTTTCTTTGTTAGTACAGAGTCCAACAGGACACCCTTCCTCATTGGCTCCTCCATCACCTGTGTCAAAAAGTTACCATCAGTGCTCTGCAGCAACCTCCTGAACTGTTTGTGCCTAGCTGTGTTGTCTTTCCAGCAGATGTCAGGGTGGTTCAAGTCCCCCATGAAAATCAGGGCCTATGATCGTGAGGCTATTTCCAGCTGTCTGTAGAAGGCCTCACTGACTTCCTCTTCCTGATCAGGTGGCCTGCAGTAAACAGCCACAGTGGTGCCACCCATGCTAGCCTGGCCTTTAATCCTTACCCATAAGCTCTCGACTTGCTCTTCATCCACCCCTCGATACATTCCAGTTGTTCTCTCACATAAAGAGCAACTCCACCACCTCACCTTCCTGGCATGTCTTTCCTAAAAAGCACGTAGCCATCCATGACAGCGTTCCAGTCTTGTGAGCTATCCCACCATGTCTCTGTCGTTGCAATGAGATCATGACCCTGCATCCACACACAGATCTCCAGTTTCTCCTGTTTATTCCGTATCCTGCATACATTGGTGTACAGGCATTTCAGAGAAGTAATCGTGCATGCATGCTCTAGGACTGAGAGGAACTCTAGGAATGGGCAGCCAAAATCACTGAGGGGCAACAAATCAGGGTACCAAATAATAAAAGGCAATGGAGGAGCAGAGGTGTCATTTGTCATAGCGATGTCAAGCCAAGCAAATGTGGACATTCTAAAATACAATTTTAAAATTTCTCTTTGGGACCACAGTCTATTATGTTCCCATTAACATTTGCTTTCCTTCCCTCTCTCTATTCCCAGTGCAATGACAATTGAGTCTGGACTGATGATTTACTCTTTGTATCATTCTGCAGGAGAACCTTTCTGTGACCAGGTGAGCCTCAGCAGAACTGCCTTAAGCAGGCTCTTAGCACAGCAGAATTTGGTCTCTGGCCTCTATGACATGAGCAGCTAGTGAGTCTTTGTATTTTGTCAAGCAGCCTCAGACATTTGTCTCAGCAAAGACCCCTTCAAGACTCTGCTTCCATTCCTGCCTCTTTCAGGTTGGCAATAGTCACCTTAGAAACTTGGTGTAATTGTGTTCAGCTCAGTATGAGGAAATATTGCTTGGTACTTTTAACAGTGCCAGACCTTGTTACCCTTAAATCAGCAGACTAATGTAGTGAAGTAAAGCAATTTGAGAGCAATGGGAGCCATTTAAGGTACAAAATGGCACCTTCTGGCAACCGGGAATTTAACTTAATAGGGATAAATAGTTGTGGGAGATTGTAATACTTTTTAGATAAATTCCACTGTATTCCTGTGTTGATATTTTTAGCAAAAAAGAGGAAAAGAATTTAAGGGAAGTTACAGTACCTCACTGATTAGTGGAACACTGAGAAATAAGAAGTCTCAAACTTCCTTGCGTTGTGGGCCACTTTTTTGGGGAAATTGTCTGTTGACCTTCATCCTTTATCATTTTCCAATACATAGGCCACTTTTTAAGCTGTTCCAATTTGTGAGATCAACTCATTCTATCATTTGGGACATCCCTTGGCAACCACAGTAGCTGGCTGTCTGGAGAGCTGTTATCAGGAAAGTACTGAAAACCGGTACATATTTTAGCTGTCTTTTATTATTTGTAGTAGCAAAAACTATGAGAAGCTAATACTATATGAGGAGCAATTTCTTCCTTGTCCCCTAGGAAATCATTTTGTGAACTCACTGTTGTAGAGAAAACTACTGTAGGAACATCAGTCTGTTAAAGGCCATCTTTCTTGACCATTCCTGCCAGGCTGTCCCATCTTCCTGTGTGTAGATAAATGCCACTAGGACTGGAAGGACCTTGCTCAGTTTCACAATGAACCTAAATATGCTTGATCTGAAGTGTATGCCTACGCTGTGGTTCTCTACACTGCCTCTTTCTTCTCTCTTTTTTTTTTTCTTTTTGTTGTTGTTGTTGTTGTTCAGCTTAATTTAATTTCCTTACTGGCTTCTTCATATTCTTAAAATGATGACCTATTTCTTTACCTTATTTGTTTTCTTCTATATCCACTCATATTTTCAACTGATTGCTTTAAAGGCCTACAAAGTGGTATAATTTAACTCCATTATATAATTCCTTCTTAGTTAGCTGTATACTTTTTCCTGTGTCAAGTTATTTTTAGCCTTTCTGCAAATCTCTATAGTACTTTTGTGTTGGTATTTCTCATGTTCAAGTCATTGTACAAAATATGCAAATCTTTGGTAAACCTTTTAAATTTACCATAGTATTCTTGTTGTTTTGTTGATGTTTCATTCCACTGTTTAATACTTTTTCAAAATCAGAAGTGCTGAAGAGCATGCTTAAAGAGCATCCGCTGATTTTTCTCACAAATAAATTCAATCTCATTAAATATTTTAGCAAATGTTGGCTTTGCTTTCTCGTATTACTTAATCGGCTCTATTTATAACACTACATTTTCCTCTCAGACACGCTGTTCAGGATAATGCTTGTTTCATCAACACTATTCTAAACCAGAAAACCAAGCCCACTCTACATCCTTTCTTGTTCCAAGTGAGTTCAATGTCATCTTTTCATATGCTCATTACCTCCCTTCCTCTCTCCCATCTCCTAAAATAGGAAAGCAGAATCCAGAATCAAACCTTTGGATGTGAAATTTTTGCCCATTTTCATCAATAGGAGTTTTGCTGTAACCTGCGTAAAAGCCAGACTTCAGCTCTGGTCTAGGGTATGTTAATAAGGCTTCAGAAGACATTGAGTCTAAAATGTCTGTTGCCTTATGTAGTTGTCTATGCCTACATAAAGAGAATAAAACACAGACAAAATATAAAGCTTCAACGATGGCTCCTCTGGATAAGACGAAGTAGAAAACCAGACCCACATTGCAAAGTTATTCTTTATCTTGGCCTTTACAAGCTCCAGTATTGGTAACACTATATCAAACACCAAAAATTTCTGTGTGTGACCTAAGACCTACTGAGCACAATTCTGGGTAAAACAAAGTTAAATGATGATGGTTCTGACCAGTCCATTTACAAACTAAATGTTCTTACTGCTAGAGAAGCTTGCAAGCTAAAAAACATTTTTTCTATCACTTCTTAAAACACAATGACTTATATTGTATTACTATTAAGTATTTTCAGACAATATCTCACAGTTCCAATTGCACAACTGCAATATCCACATAGCAAAGAAGCTAGCTATCCAGCTCAGGGGCCTGAGAAAATGCTTTGGTCTTTATCAAATCTCTGGTGACTCTTGCATTGCCTTATCTCTAATTAGCAACTTTTTTGACATTGTAGAAATACATTGCTCACATACTGACATACCTATAATCAATCATATAGAATAATGTTGTCCAGATATCACTGCCAGTAAATATAATTTTAATCTACTGGCAGCTCTGCATCTATTACATGTGTACCTATCAGCCAGACACATTACTGTAATCTGCAAATTGTGGACCCATGAAGTTGTCTTACGGGATGCCGAACAGCCCAAACAAACCAGTTTACATTATTATCTTCCTCATTTCTTTCAGAAGGCATGCAGCTTTTCTGAATTTGAGCAGTTTGTTGAATAGTTACCTTTGCATAACTTTTCATAGTATCCAAGGAGTCATTCTGAAAGTAATGACGGAAATTTAGCCAGGACTTTATTTCTGCTAGTTCATCTGGAAGTGCTGAGTGGATTGATTATTTAATACATTTAGCAGATTTTGTAGACTTGTAGCAACAACTTATAAATAAATGACTTGGTCAACATATTACCTTGTGTCAGCTCAATCAGTTAATAGTGACTCTGCATGGCTTTTGAACTGACAGCAAAAGCACTAAGTGGCCAAATTCTGTAGCATCTAATTTGATATTGCTTAGAGCATAGTAAAGACTTATTTATGTGAACATGATACAGTTTCCAGTAGAACAATTATAAGAAAAGTTAGAGGGCACAGGAAAATATATTCTAAAAAAAAAAAGAAAAATAACGGAATATGCATTTTCTTAGCAATTTTTGGCATAGATGTACTTGCTTTTCTGCATTTACCGTTTTAAAACAAAATTTGTTACAGATTATGCAAACACACACATTTGCTTTAAGCAGCTGCAAATTTCTGATCTCAGTTAAAGGTAGGAACTGAGAGTAACTTAGTTAACTAGAAGCCCAGTCATGTAAGTACACAGATGAAAGGTCTTTTGCCTTAAGTTGCCTGCTAGAGCTAAATATTGAGATATATTTAGGTATAAAAAGAATCAAAAAGACAGTTATGAAAGAATTTCAAAATACCTGTGTACCTAAATCTCATTCAAATCAGCATGAATTAGATACCAAGGAACTTCTGAAAATCTCTACAAGGTACCTACTTAAATGTCTAGCCTCCTTTACA
Source organism: Rhea pennata (assembly GCF_028389875.1). Taxonomy (NCBI): domain Eukaryota; kingdom Metazoa; phylum Chordata; class Aves; order Rheiformes; family Rheidae; genus Rhea; species Rhea pennata. The sequence goes on from NC_084665.1 coordinate 55,291,635, forward strand.
TTTCTTTCCTAAGTCTAAGACTATGTTTTAGAGAAATTGTACTGTATACCCATCAATCTGCATCAGAGTGGAGAATATCTCTACTGCTAGCATGGACATTCTGCTCAAAAAGATTGATCTTTCTACGCTTTCCTACTCTCAAATCCAGTTGATGGTCCAAAACCAGCAGAGAGCCTTTAATGAGAAGATAGCATAAAGCACAAGGGTTCAGATTCATCAGGAACATTTCTCAAAGAAAGGGCAAATCTTTTTGTTTCTGCCCACTCTAGAGAGGTGAGCAGCTACACTGGCGCTCTTCTACAGGACTGGCTGCTACACTGACATAGACTGAAGCAATGTTTTGCTATCCCTGATTTGCTGCAGCATCATACTGCTGAAATTGATGTGTATTTACTATCTAAACTTAGAGCAAAAGAGAGGAGCATGCATTTTTTTCCACTAGGCAGCCTAAAGTAAGGACTGTATGAACAAGAGGCAAAATATCTCTGATTACAGCAATCTGAGGGCAGAACAGCACAGATTTAACCGAGCAAGTGTCTTCACCCTTTTTGTACAGGTATGACACTGAATGTTTTATCTCTCCTTTCCACATGCTCCAGTCGGTTTTTTGTGAGCTTGCCTCAGAAGAGGACACTCACCATGGCAACTTGTGGACAGGGTAGAGACTGTGAACGTGGCTGATCCCAGCCTGCTGATACGTTCTAATTAATGCCCAGCTGGTCATACAAATGGCCTATAAATGGTGACCCTGCTGAGGAGAGAAATGGGCGGTGAATTTCCTTGCAGGCTGAAAAGCCAGCAATTCTTCAGCAGTCATCTGCGGACAGAATGGGTTACAGCAAGGGTAAAGAAGGTATTAATAGCCATCTAACATATATCAACTACAATCCTTGGAGCTCGGTTATCAGAAATCTCTGAAACTCACCATTAATCACTGTGTGGAGCTTTCTAATCGTCTTGACAAAGATTAATAATCCCATATGGACATAAAGGATGCCAAAGACTATAAGAATACGCAAACATTTCAGACCTGTATCTCCACTGCTTTACAGATCAAGTAATCATTGTATCTGTAAAACATTAGCACAGAGTAAACATTTAGCCAAGGAGCAATGTAAGGATCAGGCCTTTCTTCCATTCATTTACTTTGAAAACAAATGATTGGCATGCCTAGAAATGAGGGACGTGCAAGATTAGGAGGCTTTTAAATGTCTCCCTCAATCTATGTACATAACTGAAGGAATTGCAAGATCCTGCAAAGGCTGGCTTTCCAGGTAACAAAGCACTTCTCTCTTTAGTTAGGAACCTGAAAGAGCATCTTGTGAAGCTGAAAGCTTGTTTTATTTTCACTTACTCATCCTGACAACCTGAAATGAGCAACGTCCATCTTCTTGGGTTAGTCTCTTGCCTCTCTGCTTTGCAGTGACACGTTTTAGATTATCCACTCTGATTGCAGAGATCCTGCTTTGCTTCACTGAACACCCGATTTCCTGTCTTCATCTATTGGCAATAAGTGGTGCAACCTATGATTCATCCTCAGTGTTTTCATTAACATTCTCTCTTAGCAAGTGTTGCCTGCTGCTGCCCATTTTTCTTTTCATCCTCAGATATTTCTTTTACTATACTTCACATCCACTCCTGAATGGCGTCTTGGGTAACAGTCTAGCTTCTTCACCCTTTTGGGTTATCTCCTGTATCCCCACTTAGGTAGGACCTTTAACGTATGAAAGGACCATTTTAATCTCTCCTGTAAGGAAATAAAACCTTTGCCATCATGCTACCCATCCATAATATACCACTACCTGAAAACTTATAAATCTGTTGACCAATTGCAACCAAAATTGTATGGCAACTGTCTCAATGATAATTCTTATAGATTTCGTGAAAATAAATAGAATAAGAGAGAGAGAAGCACCCTAGTGGGCTTACTCTGTTAGAAAGTATCAGAGGATCCAAGCACAGGCAATTCAACTGTAGGAAACCAGGCTTCGTTGCCACAGCTGCTCATGGGATCATGTTTTAGATGTATTAGTGGACATTATAACACTAAAAAAGAATTTACTGAGAAATTGTAAGCAATGTGGGATTTTGGCTATAAATAAATGTTTTACTACACTATACATGCTCTCTGCAAGTGTTTTGCAAGCTAACTGAAGGGGTTCAAAAAGGGTGTGACACTAGACACCAGCACCAACCCAAGTCCTGCAAGGTTGGAGTAACACAGAGTCCCTGTGGGGAACTCAGTGAGCCTGAATGCCTGCAACTAGCAGAACAGCTGCTTCTCAGTCTTTACAGGAGCCTGTAAAGACTGGTGAATCAGAGGAGGGTAAGGCTTTCACAGAGATTTTAAATGCTGATTTTAGTAGTTCATTTACTTAGTGAAAATAAAAAGTAAGAGTGAGAAGGTTTACTTTAGCTGGAAATGAGCCTTCTGGAAAGACATAAAGAGAAGAAAGATAGGCTGCTGAAAATGGATCATTACTCAGGCTCTCACAGAGATGGAGAGGCCTTTTTCCTGTGAGCTTTATTCTGGATAATCATTGTTTTTTCTTTTTTTTTTTTTTCTTTTTTTTTCCCTGGAACCAATTGAGGGTTTCAAGCTTAGTGTAAAACTTCTGTTGTTTAGTCTTCTGGAACAAAATGGTAAAAAGACTGTGGTTTCCTTCTTTTTGGAATAAAGAATGAGTTGGGGCATTGTTTTTGACTTGGCCTGGCTGGTGGCTTTTAACCTTCTTAGAGGGGGAGGATCTAAACTTGTGGCTGGTTTGCAACTGCACTAAGTTATATGTTAACTCCCCCCAAGAGTTGTGGGGGAAGAAGAAACAATCCCCTAAGAACTAGTCCAGTGGACCAAAGCTGACTTTTGATGCAAGAATCCCAGGTAAGGTGATGCAGGAATGTGAGTTCTTTGTCTGACACCGAGGGATTGGAAGAAGATTCCATGTAATGAGCGTTTTTAAAGATGTACACGCTACTGAGCTCTAAAATTCCCAGAAAGGTAGCTATGTACTGCAGGGCTACCTATAACCACTACATCCTCTTCCACTAGAGGCTGTAACAAAAGAAGTCACAAATCTTGCCAACTTCTGCTTAAGACAAGGTGGAACAAAGGAGCACAACAAGCAATAGAATGAATGGAGAGGGTGGAAGAGGACAAGAACTTTATGAAGATTAGCATAAAACACAGACTAGCCATATGCAGAACTAAGTAATTTCAAATAACGAATTGTGACTCCTGGGCAATCCTACCTTAAAACAGTTAGCTGACTGTCCTGTTCTTTATTTTTTTCATTTATAAGATCGAAGGCTAAATGGGATATAGATATTGACTTATTGTTCAGATGAGGCCTGCAAGTCAGGGTCTGGCACACTGGAAACAGTCTTGTGCATGGATTTTCAAGGCTGTCAGTGAAACACTTCCCATTTATACTAAATTGACAAATTGATGTTCTCATTCAAAAGATACTGAATACTGTTGCCCCCTCTGTAGTCTAAAATCGGTTGGTTTTCAATCTCTCTCATCTTTTTTAAAGAAGATTCACTTATCAGTCTCCCAATTAAATTGTCCATTGATGGAAAAAATACAAAGGACCTAAGATTTCTTTAAAATCAGTGTATTCTGTCAAATTACCTCCCTTATTCTTCCCAGTCATTCACATTTTTCATCAAATCATGCCTGAGCAGGAAAATGGAGAAAGTCTTGGTTCAATTTTTTTCTTGCAAGGTCTTGCCTTCTAGACCAGTGGTGCTATAGATACAATCAGTAAATAATAGGAAGGACTGTGAAACTGAAATTGTTTGCAAATTAAAGTTATAATTCATCTCTCATGCCAGCTACATAGCACAAACAGGGGTACATAGCATTGAAATGTGAATACCAAGAGCTTATTGTGTGACTGAAGCAGGAACGCTTACAATTATCTGTGCTTTGATCCTCCTCTCTGAAATGAAGAAAACAGTATCTCATTAAGATGCCTAATTCATTACTGTCAATAAATACCTGGATGTTATTTCAAGGAAAAGGATATCAAAAGTTTTTCTCTGTTTACAGCAACAGCCTTATTTTCTTACTAGTCATTCAAATGGCTCTCAGGCTACAGCAATTTCTCATGGCCATGCATCAATGAGTTTCATGTATTTATGTTCTGTATCCCATTCAATATAAACTATAAGAGCCAACATGCTGTGGCAGCACAGCAACAGTGTTCTGGTAAGGCCTACTGAATGAGTTTTCTCCATGTAAATTCTTGAAATGATTCATATTTCTCAAATTCTGCATGCTCTGGCTCCCACTGGTAACATATATATGTAACGTACGAATTTAAAAACTTATGCTAAGCAAACAAGTTTATTAATAATAATCTTGGTGATTTTTAATTAAACAGGAAGGAGGCGTGAACTTGTATGCTTTGATCTCCGATGAGCCAGGCTCATCCTGTTTGTGTAGTTTGTCTGTGAATTTGGTGTTCCATGAGAGTCAAGGGTAAAAAGCCTATTGTCCCTTCACTCTATTACTATCATAAATTATTGATTCCACATATAATACACACATATATTTCTCAGAGGAAAAGAGTGTAACTCTCATTTTTTGTTGCTTTCTTCTGCCTCTACTGATAAGATTTCCCATATCAAGCAGGGTTGTCAGAAAATGAAAAAAATAATTGGAGATGAATATTTAACATTCTGCTTTGCCTTGAGATTTGTAAAGAACCCCATTTATAAGGAGCAATACTGCAGGGCAATAACTAGGAGCAGATATCACAGACGCGGACTGGCAATTAGGGTTTCTGTATTATATTTGAATCAAGAAAATTCTGCCACCACAGCAGTGAGAGACCCCTCCTTCATCAGAGTCTGCAAGAGGTACCAACTGGTACTGCCCTTCTTGTCAACTCCTTTCCCTGACAAAAAAAGGCATGTGTGATCTTCTGGGTAGTGATTTCCAGATTAAACTATGTAATTATATATGTCAAAGACATGTTACTACATGGGTCAGCTTGTATAGATCTTTTTAGATTTCCAGGCAAGTACGTGCTAAGGACTCATGAGTATACGTCTTTGGCTACAGGACATTTACCTTTCTCAATTGCATTTTTTTTTATTTCTTGTCATAGAAAACTGAGGAACTTTGACCTGGAAAAGAAAACCAGCAACCTCAGCAGGTAACATGGTAAAAGATAGGCATTTAAAGCTGCTTCATTGGTACAGACTACCATTGAGGTAAAAAATAAAGACAGAATGACCTAATGACAGAGTAAGAGAATTGCTGAAGAAATTGGGATGAAAGCGAGGATTCTTTGCATAAAAAACAAAAGGCTTGTCCAGTTATTAAGGAATAATGGGATACAATTTGTAACCAAATATTACATGTTGTTGCTTGCTGAAAGATCTGCTGCTAGTCTTCCCTGAACCTCCTTGGGAAAATGGTCACACTTAAGAAATGAAGAATTAATCTCACATCCAATGGTAGTTATGCTACTGTTTGCTTCTTGCAGAAAGGAAAACAATCACAAACCAGTTGGAAAAAAAGGAGGAGAGTTTTGGTAAGAAAATATTAATATATCATTCTTTTAGAAAAAATAGAGAACAAACAGATCTCTGATAGTTTCATATTTGGTATTTTTGTCTGTGTATTTGTCTGCACAAATGAAATAGCACAAAACAAAACAGTGTACCTGTGTAGTTTTGCTGAGGATCAAATGTATGTCAGTCATTTCAATCAGCTTGAGAAACACCCTAAACAACACTCTTCCGAGGGAACTATAGAGAGGCAAATTGCAATGTATCAATGTGCATAAGTACCTGAAGGGAGGGTGTCAGGGGGACAGGGACAAACTCTTTTCAGTTGCCCTGTGTGACAGGACAAGAGGCAATGGGCAGAAACTGAACCACAGGCAGTTCCACCTGACGGTGAGGGGGAATTTCTTCCTTGTGAGAGTGACGGAGCACTGGCACAGGTTGCCCAGAGAGGTTGTGGAGTCTCCTTCTCTGGAGATCTTCAAGGCCCGCCTGGATGCAACCCTGTCTAACATGCCCTAGGTGACCCTGCTGAGCAGGGAGGTTGGACTAGATGATCTCCAGAGGTCCCTTCCAACCTTACTGATTCTATGATTCTTTGATTCTGTGATATAACCTCCTATTGAAATATCAATTAATATGTTGATGAAGAATACCGTTTTAAAGGAAAATGTAAGTAAGTTCATTGTTTCAATGAAGTTTTGCTTGTGTTATTTAGATGACAATGCTGAGTAAAATTGTTAAAACTTCCAAATCAGGTACAAGACAATGAAAAGAAGATCAAAATTGCCTGCCATAGATCAAAGCATAAAAAAATTGTAATACTGTGTTACAGTTTCACAGCTCACTATTGATTGTGTTTATAGCGTTTATACTGACGTTTTTAGTTGTACGCAGGAACATTTGGCTTTTCTTAGATTCTTAGATAGTGCTGAGAAAAATAGGCTATACTAGGGAGCAAAAGGCTCCTACAGGAAATAGGCTATTGGAGTGAAAGACTCTCTCTTTTTGTGACAGCTGGGACAATTTGTCACTTCATGTCACTCCTTGCTTTAAAATGGGCAGAGCAAATCATTATGACATTTTATTGAAAGGGGTTAATTTATATGAGCAATATTTCACAGTATCTGACAAAATAATGAATGTAGGTTTGCTATCAATGTCTGGCTTTTTGAGAGAAGGTGCTACATCAGATGATCACTTATTAGTAGGGCATTTGTTGCAGAGACCCCAACACTCACTCAAATTTTGGGACACGTAGGATTTGAACTTTGAGTTTGAACTTCCATAGGCATAGAGATCAGATTAGAGAGTCCCACAGAGAAACGGAGTAGGGAGATTCACAGAGCTGGGAGTTAATGCAATTCTTTGCTGCTTAGACGTAAACATATCTAAAAGATTAGTTTGTTTGTTTCCATCTTCTACATCCTGATACTCAGCAGTGGCTTGACCATGATTAGTTTTGCATTTCTTGTATTATTGAAAACATTAGTAAAATATTCATTAAAGGAATTCAAAGAACATCAAAAAGAAATCTGAATTTTTTCCATGTTAGTATTCAGTCATCTTTATTCCTCTCTTTAGAAAAAAGCTTTCTGAATATATCTAGGCTGTTAATACTTGTTATCAGCAGGAGTTTAATTATCAGATATCAATATACATGACTAAATACTGTGGGAAATCAATATTCTGTCACACCAAAATACTTTACTTTTTACAGTCCTGCTGGTGATTTGCCACTGACTTTGGCAGAAGCCTTTTATTTTCAGTAAATGCTTCAGATGACCGATGTCATCTGCAGTTCCTATTTTTTATACTTGCAAGTGAATTCCAGATCATATGGGCGCCTTAAAAGAGGTTTAAGTATATTAGAGTTTACAAGCTAAATTTTGTAAAGACTAAAATGGCTTCACTGATAAATAAAAAAGGAGAATGAATTGAATTTCTGGTTTATATCTTGAATAAAGCACTATAAAACCAAGAGTATATCCTTATTAGCATTATTTCATACTCCAGAGAATAGTGACTATTTGAATCAAGTGATTTGCAAGACATTAAATTAGATACGTACAAAAGTGTGTAAGATATGAGTGTCATTATTGGACAGGACCAATCAAAACTTACTTTGTGAGGTGTTTATAAGGCAGAGGAAGCTAACTACTGCATAAATGGTACCTAGTTCCTGGGGCTGGCACCAGTCCCCCCAACAGCCCTGACAATGGCTCAGCAATTGCAGCTGGTAAGAACTGTATCTTCCCACCAGGGAGTGCTCCCTTGCTAACAGAGGAAGAGGAGAAAAACGAGGATCAGTGGTCTGCCAGCAGCCATCTGAAAGGGAACCTGAAAAGAAAAAGGATACAGAGTAAAGCTTCTACAACATCATACCTTAAGGCACAAAAAGAAGAAAAAGAGCAACATGTTGAGGGAACTGTTCAGGGAGACAGAGCAAGGAAGGTACGAGTTAGAAGACAGGAGTAAGGGGAACATGAGAGACAGATAGAAAAGGGAAAACGAAGGAAAAGAACACAGTTATTTTCACAAATATAAAAAGCCTTATAAGGCAGCTGCAGATGAAACTCTTCTTTTTTGAGCTATTGCTGGAGTTGTTACTGCAGTTGAATTAAAAAGCCTTATGCCAATCCTAGGTAAACATGTGGATTGTGCTATGCAAAGTGCTCTGAACCTTTTATGCCTAGAATTCAGATGTCCAGATGGGAGATGATGGATATAATGCCTTTATTTCATAGCTAACGTGTCTTGTGAATATGGTGTGATTTCAGTTTCCTGTTGTTAGCCTGCAGTTAGCTCTACAGGCTTGGCTTGAGCACATTCTGCTATCACATCGTTTTGTGTTGCAACATCAGCACCGGCTTTGAATAGTTCTGTACTTGGCACTCTCAGAAGTTATCATCTCCTAATACATTTATAGAGTACCTCTCCATCAAAATCAAACATAATTAGTTATTGGCATCCTCAGTTTGGATATAAAAATAAATCTGCCATTTTAAGCAATTGTTTGAATATGTAATCTCCACAGAGAGTGCTTGCTAGAAGAAAAACATTCAGTGAAAAGCTCCTGCAGATATGGTCCAAGCCATGGTTTAGAAAGAGTGACTTGTTCATAGTGGAACCTACCAAAGACAGCTTTGAAACACAGGCAAAAGAGTCCCATTAATTCAGAAAGTCTGTAGCATTTATGACTGATCTCTGAAGAAAGGGCAGGATGTATATTTGCCCTTTCTTCACTTTTTGGTGTTCCGTATTTGAACTAGCAGAGTTAAAATGAAGTAGACTGGGTTAGCAAGTGAGGGAAGAAGTCCTTTCTCTACGTCATAACTATTTCTCTGGGTCCTTGCATTGGGATAAGTCCATTTTAAAGCAGATGATTGAGAAATCTGTAAATGTTGAACTGCAAAGGTAGGAAATGCCACAAATACCTCAGAGGTGATAAAGCAAACAGGATGTTTTACTGTATTACTTATTCAAACAACAACAAAAACATTTATCTCATAAGAATGTGAATTGTATCTGGTGGAGAAAGTAAGTTTAAAGTTGAACCAGAATTTTCTTGTTTTACTCACACAACAATGCCACATATAAGCAGTTTAAACTGCTTACCTTAAGGGCCTTGCAGCGGGTAGCTATCATGAACTAAACTAAGGATGGAGCTTCAGAATTTGCTTTGAATTTATGGGTCATTTGGGACATTGCTAAATGTTCAAAAGCTATTTACATTTCCTTTTTGGTGGAAAATGGGAGAAGAGAAATGAGCAATGGGTAATGGTAGCACCTAAATTCAAAGTCCAACTCTATTACTAACTCCTGCTCTGATGCTGTGTGATTGTCCTGCCTTTTAGCTATCTTAGTTCACCTATAAAAAGGCAGAAATGAGATGCTGCATCTCAAATCCTAAGACTTTTAAACATACTGCAGAAGTGTCATACAGTAGAGCTATTTTTTAGCACAAAACAATGTTTTTTTAAAATCCTGCACTCATTACTTTGCATACTGTCTACCAGGTGTCCCTAAATAAATCAGTAACACACATTTCTGTATGTACACCTCCTCAATTTTCTGTTTGTACAATAAATAAATCAAAATAGTCATCTTACATTCAACAAGCTATTCTTATGACTTTTTTCCCATGAAAGTTTTCCTGTTTTTTTCATTTCCTAATGTTTTTTATCCTGTTTCATGCAGCACACTTGTATGATTAAATTACAACTTATCCTAACATTAAAGGTCAAATATTTCTGTGCGATTTAGGGCTAATATACAGTTAGCATACTATAATTAATCATGACCTCTGTTGGCTTACTGTGAAGTCAGTGTTTATCTTTGGATAATTTCATTTTCCTTTCTTGCTGAGGAAATGGAAGTGCGTTATTAATAAGAGCAGATAGTATCTCTTATAATACAGAAATACATGACAGTAAGTGTCTGTCAAAGAGGGTCAAAAACTGCTCTTGGATACAAACCAGTGTTTAAATATACTGTATATTAATAGCTACATCTGACAACACTTCTCTTACGATTAGTGTCACTGTCACTTGAGTGAGAACAAAATGTGAGTGGAGAGTGGTTCTGCCTCATTGAAGCTACAACCTGAGAATCTTCCAACAGCACAAGAGATACCGAAGTTAGACTTCACCCTTCCTTGGGAGGGACCTTGGTTTGGACCTCAGGGTTTTACTTCATGCACCTTCGGGGGTTCCATCTGAAGCTGTTTGTTGAAGTGTGCAAAACAGGGATTGCCACTCCAGAAGCCAGCTGGTAGCACCTCTGCAGATAGTCTAAACTCTACTAGGAAACGTCCCCACTTTGCAAATGTGTTGGACTTCACAGATGTTCAAGCTGTCGGGAGCAGCTTCAGTCCCTCAATGAGAGAGAAATGAATTGGAACAAAAAGAATATAGGTTAAAGACATGATGTTGGGCTACTGTGTCACTGGCAAAATTATGACACCCTCTGATACTGGAGATACTGGTGTTTGGAGAAAGACATTAATCCCACTGTGTGAGCTTGGCTTTAATTTCACAAATTTGGAGGTATTTACATCCTAACTTTTTATTTACCTCACTGACTAAATGAAATCCAGATCATTTGGAGGTATGTTCAGAGCCTACATTTTTATCCAGTACACAAGGATACTTAGTTATCTGTAACTATAATTCAACAAGTATACATTTTTCCAAGCTGAAATGATACAGGAACACTATATTTAACTGATTTAATGTAATGGTCAGAACGTTTTTTGTAGAATCTAATGAAAACTTCCTTTCCACAGAGGCCACATCATCCTCAGGTGCTTTGTGAAGGGGACACTGGGGAAAATACAGTTTTTATTTACAGGTCATAAAATATGACCTTTTTTCTGTTTTCAAAACTGAGAGGAATTTGTTCTTGAAAGGTTATAATAATGCCAGCAATCTGTAAAGAAAACATGTACAGCTACATGCCTAACGGAGTACTTTTCTAAAAGAAATGATGGATTATTTAGCAACTTGGGGCAAAGCAAAATGGTTAAAATCCTTGAGGGAAAAAAAGACCTAAAAGGGAATGCTTTCAAGTTTGACTCAAGGAGTGCTTCTTTAATGGGGAATGTGTAACGAGTCACGAGGAACCACGTGCTCCCACCGTTCAGCAGTTCGCAGGAGTGAAGGAACAGAGTAACCTCGCAGCAGGGGGGTCCAATGGGATTTCCCGTGAAAGAAAAATACCTGTAATCCTCCCCACTTTTTCTTTATTTGGAATCAGAGGTATTTGGGTGCCCTGGCCACCGCTGCACAGCATTAGCTCCCGGCAGTGCCTTCTCTGCAGGATAGACTTGGTAGGGCTCTGGCATGTTTGCAGTGCTTGGTGCATCCCACAGCCACACTCAGCCATGGGTTTGCTCCATCTATCAGCTCCTAAGCCACCCCTCATGCCACAAAAATTTCCCTAAGTTCTTATATGGATGATTGAGCTCCAGTCCATATTTAACTTTTACACTCTTTTTAAAAAATGTTTGTACATATGGTCCACTAAGGCAAATCTTTCAGAACATGGTCCCATAAGCCTCTTGCTTCTTCTCAGCTCTGTGAGTGGTGACCCTGGCCTGCAGTCTCACACTGGCGAAATGGTTGCTGTATTTAAACTGTCATGTACTGAATTTCATTTTCAAGTAATCATTATCTGTGAGACTGTACTTTGAGTATTTATAAGTGTTAAGGAAAACTTGTTAGCAGCTTGTCCTGGTTTAAGTCCTTGACTTCTTCTGCAGACCTTTTCAAGGTGATCTTTCTCCTATTTGTTTACTTACTTTCTCATACCTATGGTCTCTTGCCTATTCTGTTTCCTGTTGCTGAGCCAGGGAATGAGAAGAGGAGCTTTGCCTCCTTAGGATATTGGCACCAAATTGTGGAGCACCAGAGTCTTTGACGTAGTCAGCCAGCAGTGGCAAACATTTCTTGGCATTTACCACTGCTTTCATTTTAAAGCTACAAATACTTTTAAAGTAGACTTTTTTCACGTGTATGTCTATGGCACTGTGTTCCCTATGTATGTGCAGAACAGTTGGCTGTGCATGTAACTACTGTATTAAGGATCAAATGGTGAATGCATACCAGATACTAACATGTACTCTAGTAAATATATACAGAGGACGCTTTCAGAGAACTGAGCTTCTGTTCACTAGTTTCTAGTCAGTGATGCAGCGACCAAAGTAGATTCAGAAAAATAAGAACAAACTTAAATCACACTTGCATTCTATTTTGAAAGTAGAAAGCATCTGCTTCTTTTTACTTTCCATTTTTAGGTTCCCATTACCAGACAGACTGAAAAAAAAAACAGGTATGTCAAAACATTGTGTGAGAAGGGCAATTCTTGTGGTATTTCTAATCAGGCACCAGGTTATATCCAAAATCTAAAAATAAAGCGGGTGTTGATGAAATTGCCAGCCCTGATGTTAAAGATAAAGATGTTTGGGTAAATTTCAAATAAGCATGTGTGGGTTTGATTTTATTTGAGCTATTAAGCCTAACAAGATTCTTGGACTGCTTTATAAGAATAGTCATATTGTTGTGTCTCTGTATATTCTTTTCAGATTGGAAGCATAACTGACCAGTACCATTTGTAGCAGCAAAGCTGTTAGGTTCTAAGTTGAAATGAATATTACAATACTTCACACGCATTTTAGGTTTTATCTTTGCCTTCTATTTCCTTCTCCTTTGTTTTGTTTGCAAACTATTATAGGCAAAGAAAGAGAAGAATGTGGAGAGCTAATTGTATAAGCTATGGAAAAGAAGTTGCAGGCTTATGTTAAAAATGAGGTCATCTGACATGTATGGTTTTATACATTTAAGTTTGTTCTGGAGACAGTTTACTCTTATAACAGGTTAACAATAGTTTTCAAAATGATATGCAAATCTTGGAAACTTGACTAGAATTTTGTCTTCCATCCACTTTGATCCCTCCCTTATTTGTCTGGACACAGTTTACAAATGTCTGCAAAGCTCTTTAGCTCTCACAACTCACATGTTTCAATTACTGCCAAAGGTTTATGCAGCACCACCACTACAGCTTGACTCTGACACTTGGTTTTATTTGAACTTGTTCGTTTTCCTCCTCCTGCGTTTCATAGAATTAAATGCTACAAAGCAGCATCTCCGTGTAGCAAGGCAGTCTGAGTTTCACATGACTAAAGCCTACTGGAGATGAGCAGCGCTGCAGCAGGGCACACGGCACAGCTCTCACCAGCTCTTAACCAGCCATCTCTCCCAGTTAGAAGGCCCTGAGCCCGTAAGGCTGAGGGCTCTGTCAGAAGCCTGTGTCCGAAGCCACAAGGGTGGAGATGGGGCAGTTTTCATATCATATTGTATTAGGATCCTTAAGTCTGTCCAGAAGTCTACCTGGAACCTATGAGAGCAGGTCTGAACAAGTAATGATACTTAATTCCTCACGACATCACTTGCGATGAAACAGGAAATTCCTATCGTAGTGTTCACAGACCTGATTCCCAAACATTTCAATGGCTGCCAGATGCCATGTGAATTTTAAAACTTCTTTGTCTATGTAACTAATTAAGGTCACACTGACAGAACCTGTGGCAGATCCTATAAATGAGTCCTTGTGTTCAGTAGTATCCCAGAGTCCGTCATACTGGTTCATCTGAACTTCCACATTTTTCCAAGAAGTTTATTTCCTAGTAGCTCTCTCCTGAGTTTCAAAGAAAAAAGCAAGACCCTGTTGAACAATGTGTTACTGTTTGGAATCAGATGAAGATCTAATATTTATATGCTTAGTTTGGTTATATAAGAACTTCAGAGATGTGCCCAAGATAATTATTTAAAAACATAGTCAATAAAAACAGACCAGCATCAAATATATTCCTCAAAATATAACTAATTAAATAGATTACAATATGCAGATGAAGAATCTGTCAGAAACACTAAGCAGCCTCTTTCAAGGCAGAGGTCTTGGACAAAAAGCTTCCTAAAATACATATACATATGCATATACATATGCATATATACATCTATATACATACATATTAAAAAAACAACAATAAAGACATGAGCCATTAGCATTTAACCCCAAGTCATTAAGACAAGCACATCTACTGCTGCTTAGTTTCAAAGCCTTGATTGTTTTCTTGCTGTCCCGTGGTCCTTTGTCACCCTAACAGCATGTGAAACAATCATTTGCACTGATTCCAAATTGATAAAAGATGTTACTAGTTTAGAGCAGTAGCTATTTTCATTCATGGAAATGAATACATGAGGACAAGGGCAAGGGCAAAGTCACCCTGAGGACGGGCAGCATACAAGAATGAAGACCATTCACAACTGTTCCAGCATTATTTCTGTCAGTTTTCTCTATGATCAGCTATCATGGAATAGAGTTGGATGGCATTTAGAAAAAGAATTTAAAATAAATCTTTTATTTCCCCTGGAATTACTGAAGAAAGTACACTTCAAAGGACTTCAACATGATTAGATTGTTTTACTTTTTTAAATATGCAGGGCTGTTTCTGTTTGGAATATAGCATCTCTTTCAAGCTAACATGCCATCCCATTTCCTGGCTGTGATACTGCAGAAATATGCTTCCTCTCTCTCTAACTCTCTGCAGACTTTCATCACAGTAATACTAGTTTGGGCTTTTATTTATTTCCCAGTGGCAAGAAACTTCTACTTTTCTTCTATTACAGAATTCATTTTTTAAGGTGATTATTTTCCATTTGAATGATCTTGAAGCTCGTCCTTCTGAGAAAGGCCAGCATGAAGCCCTAGGTCTCACTTAAACTTATTTTCAGAAAGGAAATGGTACATTGACTTTGTACTGGCTTTTGGCACTTGGGTAAATTTTACCTTCTGCTTCAACTCTTGATTTATAAAATGCATTTTTCAAATGTTGTAAGGCACTCAGGCCTAAGAATAGGGGTCTTACATTTTCTTTAAAACCTAAGAGATCACTGAAGAGTTACCAAACAATTCACCCATGAGTTGTGTTTACTTTACAGCAGCGAACAGGTATATTTTAGTAATCAGGTCTGGCTGCGGCTGTACCTGCAGAAAGGCAGGCCTTCAGCATGGGAATGTTTGAAGAAAGAAGCTCTTCAGTCCTTCTTTCATCCTCCTGTCACCATTCCCAAGAGTAAGGAGGACAGCTTTTGTTCTCATGATATGTTTAGTGCCCTCCTTTTAAATTGTTCAAACTCCTAGCGAAATAATTAGCTCTTATGTATAAAACTGCTAAAAGCTCAACTGTTCTAAATTTCAGTGGGATTCTGATCAGGCTCTTATAGACATTATTCCAATGGCTTGCTTCTCGTCTTGCATGAAGACTTTTTTTTGGATGATAGGAGTTCAGCAGATAGCATTAACCCAGCAGTTCTGAGTAGATATTGGTCTCATTTTCCTACTCTGGTCACTGTATTACTCAAGGAAAACCAAGGTGGGACAAAATTATCCGGATATAGTACACTACATTATTCTGTAACCTCTGTAGTATCCTTCCAGAGCCAGGAATCCTTGTTCAGCTAGTGATTTGTCAGTGCGGAAAATGTTTCCTTCCTGATACCTTCCATATTTCCCTTTCATGTGCTGAAAAGGCATTTTAAGTCAATAATTGTTATTCACAGATTCTAGCTGATTTTCTTCATTGGACTAATGGAATTCCAGAATAACTCTCTGACTTCATAACATTGCTCTAGGTTTAATCCAGTTTATAACTGCTGTTTCAGATCTGATTTTAGAGTAGGAAGTTACATACAACCTCTTAACTGCAGCCAATGAATACCTCATTACAAGCCAGCTCCCTCTAGCTGTGAATATTGAGGAGGAAGACAGGGAATAAAAATAAAAAAAGATTTGAAAAAGAAACACTCGGTGTGTTTTAATCCTCTCAGAGCTTAGTCTGTAACACTGTGCATGGGGACTTCTGTTCACAAATCCTGTTAGCAAACAACAGGATTTACGTATGTAGTTCCCAAAGCACCACTTTCAAAATTGTTTTCTTTATGATTTTGCTCCAGCACAGTTTATAAAAATTATTCATGGAAATAAATCTCTTGGGAATATCAATGGTACTTTTCCACTAGTATTTTACGGCCTTTTTCAAACAACTATCTCAGAACAGAGTTCACTGACTTCTAAGATAGTCTGCTGCGTGCATCCTTTGTATGGGCAACCATTTTTAAAAAATTTTTCTTCGTATTCACATGTTTGTTTCTGAAACAGACTTGTTCCCATCCATTCCTTTGGAGAAAAAATATTTTCTATTTTCTATTTTGTTTGTACTTACAAGAGCTGGCCAAAACCAAACCTTGCTAAGAAAGATGCTTAATGAGGGTAATAGGAACATTTTGGAAGGGACAGCTTATTCCTAGTGAGTAAGGGAAAATAAGAAACTAATTTTTAACATCAGCAAAAAAAATCAATTGTGAGTCACCAAAAAAATCAATCTTGATTGAGGTGTTTTGCTTTCTTTGATGAGAACCATTCCCTTTAAAATTGAAAATAATTTCAATAAAATAAAGGCAAATTATTATTTCTTTGAATTTTTTTTATAGAAAAATATAGAAAAACGATGTAGTTTCTATCTCACAGAATCGCAGAATGGTTGAGGTTGTGTTGTCCCAAATTGTGCGTTCTGTTACCCGGTGGGCAAGCAACCAACAGACACACGGGGTCGAGATATTTGTTTATTTCATTCCTGCGCAGAGATGGCTGCTAGGTGGTAAATCCACAAAGCTAGCACACCTTCTCCCCCTCTCATTCTTGATTTATACACACTTCTCAGGGAGTACTTTATACAAATCTTTCTATTGGTTACAGTTTCATTACATCAGGTAATTGCTCTGTGCTTGTGCTTTCACATTCTTGTTAATTAGCATAGGAAGCGAAGAAGAGGCGGTAACATCATTATCATGTCATTTCCATCTCATTATTCATTTAGGGGTGTGAAATTTAATATGTTAATAAGCCTTAATGAACCTAAGCTCACTTCTGGGTTATTCTGCTGTTTTTGTCTTAGCTACCCCTTGCAATCTTCGGAGTGCTGTGGTTTCATCCAGGTTATTTAGCCGGAGCTGGTTATCCTTTGCAGTACTGTTTTTCTCTCCCCCTTGTCCTTGAGTCTTGTTAACTATTTGCAAGGTTTTTCTCACAGTACTTCTCTAACAGTTGGAAGAGACCTCTGGAGATCTAGTCCAACCTCCCTGCTCAAGCAGGGTCACCTTGAGCACATTGCACAGGATCGCATCCAGATGGGTTTTGAATATCTCCAGAGAAGGAGACTCCACAACCTCTCTGGGCAACCTGTGTCAGTCACCCTCACAGTTCCTCTCAGCTGGAACTTCCTGTGGTTCAGTTTGTGCCTGTTGCCTCTTGTCTTGTCACATGACACTACTGGAAAGAGTTTAGCTCCATCCTCTTGACACCCTCCCTTAAGGTATTTGTAGACATTGATAAGATCCCCTCTCAGTCTTCTCTTCTCCAAGCTAAACAGGCCCAGCTCCTGCAGCCGTTCCTCACAGGGCAGATGCTCCAGCCCTCTGATCATCTTTGTAGCCCCATGCTGGACTCTCTTCAGTAGCTCCACGTTTCTCAAGAGACACTGGGCTCTGGGGCTCACTGGGGAGCTCAGAGCTGGATGCAGGATTCCAGGGCTGAGGAGAGGGGGAAGATAACCTCCCTCCACCTGCTGGCAACCCAGGAGACCATTGGCTTTCTTGGCCACAAGGGCACGTTGCTGGCTCATGGTCAACTTGTCATCCACCAGCACTCCCAGGTCCTTCTCTGCAGAGCTGCTCTCCAGAAGGTCAGCCCCCAGCCTGTAGTGGTCCATAGGGTTATTTCTCCCTAGATGCAGGACTTTGCACTTGCCCTCATTGAACTTCCTGAGGTTCCTCTCCGCCCAACGCTCCAGCCTGTCCAGGTCGCTCTGAATGGCAGCACTGGACCCAGTACTGAGCCCTGGGGGACACCACTAGCTACAGGCCTCCAACCAAACTCCACACCACTTATGACGACCCTCTGAGCTCTGCCTTTCAGTCAGTTCTCAATCCACCTCGCTGTCCTTTCATCTAACCCACACTTCCTGAGCTTACCTGTGAGGATGTTATGGGAGGTCAAAAGCCTCGTTTTACTCTTATTTTACTTATTTTTGATTTATACACAAATCATTCTTTAATCCTTCATGTTCAGCCCATTCAGTAGAAGAAGAGTATTGATGAAGAAAACTTCCTTAAAAATACTGCACCTTACACCTCATGAGTTTGTGCTGAAGCAAGATGATGGGATCTCTGAAATTACAAATAGCGCAGGAATAGTGGAATTATCCTCCCCAATACCATGTTAATGTGGTCCACTAAAGTTGATATTTGCTAGTGGCTACTAATAGTCAAGCAATTTTTACATGGTGAAAGACATGAATGGGCATTGTGTTAGAAGGAAAGAGATTTTAGTCTCAGATCAGCAACCATGTTATCTTTACTTCTAGCTTATATGTAGCTGTGCAAATATACCTTTACTGACATCAGAGGTATCAATAAAAATGGCATAATTAACTAATGTCATCAAGAACTTCCTGCCCTTGAAGAGCACCCAAGGGAATGGACGACTGCTCCTGTATTGACTGTCAAGTGCTGAAAATGTCTGCAGCTGGCTTCCTCCTCCTTGTGAGTGCATGGGGCAATCCTTCTGCTGTGTCTCCAGACACTGAGTGTGAAAGCTGGGTAATTTCAGCTGTGACAGAGACTTGATGCAGCTTTTGATGAGTGGGGACAGGTAGTGTATTGTACACATATGGGTTTTACAGCTGTGTTGGGATGGCTCTGGGTCATTACTATGGCTCTAGTTTTGCTGTGAGGCACCCATTTTTGTACTTGAATAGTCACAGAATAAAGGGCATTTTAAACAAATGAATGTTATAAGCATTATGTTGTATTTTATCTGAAACAAACCCAAGGCAATTTGAGGAAAACAAGCTGGAGCAGTAAATCGTAGAGGATCTCATAAATGTAAATGCAATGCCCAAGGCTTAACATTTGGTTGTTCTCTCTCCTCTTTTTTATTTTTATTTTTAATTCCATGCAATACTTCATGTGAAACTTCACAGCATACCATAAATTTTCTTCTAACTAATAATTAACTTACGTCTAGGTAATACATCTTGCAGAATGACAGCATGAAGCTGCTAACGGTACCTTAGGAGGGCACAGTAATGGCATGGTGCTTGCGGGTGGGGAAAGAGTTTGTGAGTTTGACTATACCTTCAAATTAAATATATTAAAGCTTGCTTGTAGGAGAACAGGTATGAATATTTAAACAACTAAATGCATTTCTGAATCTATTTAGAGACCTGTTGTGAAAATTGGAACATACATCAGATGTTTACCATTGATCACAGTCTTTGAGCTCACAGCTACCTGAGCCTGATTGATCACAAGCCTTTTAAAAACAATTTTAAGACAGATATGTGAATATTTTTTATTACAAAGAAGACATAAAATATTAAACAGTTTTTGTTGGCTGGGTTTACAAAGGCTTTTATGGGATAAGGAGAAGTCTCTGATAAAGACAGGCAGTGTTGAAGGTGGCAGCATTTGACGATCAGACAGACTATTTGATTCACATTGGAGCTGATGCTCTTGAAAGATAAAAAAGACTTATTTTAAGATGTAGAACACTTCCACTGTTCATTGCTTCCATAGAACAGACAAAGTCAACTCTTTCATGAGAGGCAGTTTGTCACTGAGAGTGCAAATAATACACAAACCTTCCATCCCCACTCCTTGCATTCCTAGGTCTGGCTGAAATTTGAGGACCTTTATCCATCCTTTAGTGGTAGAGCAGGAATTAAGCTATCACTTGATGCACTGACCCTTGGGCCAGACTCTTTACAAGTTATTATCAATAGTGGCAGGACTGGAAACAAAACATTGAAGTTTTTTCCCCACTAGTTGCTTGAGGTAGAGGAGGTTGTAGCATACATGCTACAGTATGTTCAAAAACTTTTGTTAAGGAAGGTAAGGGGCATAGGTTACATTTTTCTAAAATCTGTAAGTTGGTGACTCCAGATTCATTGTAGGCTTCTGAATGATTTGGACGTATCAGCAAATTTTAAAACTTCATTATTAAAAGTAATCGGTCATTTCTGTTACCTCTTATTTGCGCACTCAGCTGGGCACACTGAAAAGAACTGACCCTCTGGTAACCAGACCCTTTGAGGATGGCTCAATCTGAGCACTCCAAACACCAGATCATGTTGGAAAATTCAGGCCATTAATTCTGCTTTGAAAAAGCTATTATGATGAACAAAATCTTTTTTGGGGGAAAATATTTTACATTTTTGTTCTGTGCTCTTTTTTTGTATTCATGATAAGAAATAGAGATTTTGACATATAACTAATTTCCTAATTATCAGCTTCAACTAGATTAAAAATAATTTAAGCCAATGATAATTTTTTTTATTTTTCTCAGAGCAAAAGGCATTTCCTTGGGAAGGATCTCAGAGGCATGCTAAAGTCTATGGGAGGTTGTAGCATGCACTCTGCTCTTATTACTTATTTCTCCTTCTCTATCCTATAGTACTTTCTGACCCACCCTTCACTAGGAATGCCTGTTCAGTACTAGTGAGGTGATGTCCAGGAGCCATGGCAAGTTGAGGTGCAACACACCAGGAGGAGCCAAGCTGGGAGCAGGCGTTGAATGGGCTGGTGCAAGGCACGAGGGTGCATACCTAGAGGACATGAGAGGTAGGGCTAGGAGGTACAAAAAGTAAGGCCACCTAACAGAGAGAGAAGGAAGATTAAACTTCAGACCTTTTTTAATTTGATTACTTGCTTGATTAGTTGCTATTATAAGCCAAAATTAAAAACTTCATTGGAGATGATTGAGTACTTTTTATTTTATTCATAGGTCCATAGGATAATTCAGGTTGAATAAGATCTCAGGAGGCCTCTAGTCCAACTTCATGCACAAAGCAGGGCCAGCTCAGACTCAGAGTTTTATCCACTCAGGCCTTGAAAACCTCTGAGAATGGAGAGTAGGATGGAGATATGATTAAAATAACAGTCACCTTCACATTTTCACATTTGTGGTCTGAACAGAGATTTCATTTAGTTATTCCCCATCCCTTGTGTGTGTGTGTTATGGTAGACATTGACTGATTACGTTCTTATTTCTAGCCTGTGGGTCCTGTCAGTGGGAGGTCAAATACCTACCTGAGTGTGCTTTATGTCTTCTGAAGAAAGTTTACATTCAGTCCACTGGAGGTGGGAGATAGCCATGACTTGTATTGAGTGAAAGGAGCACTTGAAATAGTAATGATGAAAATGACACTTGAAGTAATATGCCTTGACCAGATAAAGCACAAAAGCAATGAGATGTATTATATGCATTGTGTGAGAAACATCCATAGATTTGAAAACACCCATCCATTGAGATGTTGTAAACAACCTGGGACACTTCAGAAAGCTGAAAAACATTTCTAAGTTAACTGGTGATTATGCTGTTTTAATAATAAGATGAGTAGACATGAGAAGAAAGAAAAGACAAAAATTCCCACTCTCTATCTTTTTAAGTCCTACACAGCCCTGCAGGAGTATGCCAGCTGCAGGATAGCAGTTACGAGATTCCATTTACAGTGTGAATTGGCAATGGCTCCATGCCACCATGCCCTCAGGCATGACCAAGTCAAAAAATCCAGAAGTGTGAGATAATCCTTCAGAAAAAAAGTTGAGTTTAACATCCTAATTTATACTCACAGGACTTCCGTATGACACTATGCATGCTGGAGAAAGTAAAATCTCTGTGAGCCCCTCAAAGAAAGAAGCTTGAGTATGTAAGTTAAATATGCTCTGAGACTACTGTCATCTTCCCTAAAGGCAAACTTTGAGGTGCATGATTTACATAAGAACCAGATTCCCAAGCAAAAAGTTGAGAAATCTTCTTGATAGATTGATAGCTGAGATGCATAGTGAGAAATCACTTAGAGCTCATGTGTAGCAGTACTTGCACATCAGATATCTGCATTTTTCTTCATGAGCTACCAAAAAGATCTTTGTGAATATTTTCTGTATGATGTCTCAAGTGTATTAATGCATTATTTATTTTTACTCTTATCTGTGTTTGTGTCAATGGTAATGTCAGGATTTCTTGCAAGCCCTACACCATTCTGCTGCCACTAAATACTAACTACTGGAGTGCTCTCACAGCACCTACTTCTGTAATACAGGCCCACTAGACTGCGTGGACCAGTTTGGTAGCTGGCAGTGCAGGGTGGATGTATTATGTTTTCCAGTGAGTTATATCAGTATCTTGGTCCTAGGCAAACAGCAGGACAATAGAGAAATTATCTGAGCCCAAAAGCCTCCCAGTAAATTTGTAAGACCTTCTTTTAGCTGTCTTTCTTTGCAGAGAGAGTATGATTTTAGGCTGAAGTACAAACAAGCCTTAAAAATATATATTGAAAGACACCATCAGAATAAATAATAGGACATCAGCTTCTGCCTTTAAGAGAACATCTGAGGAGCCAATAGGTTCATTATTTCACTGCTGACACAAGAATAAATTAGGGTGTGCAATATTCTTGACGATCTTTATATAGTGCAGATTTGGCTCAGTAAAATGCTATCTGTATAGCTGCTCTTAGTATTATTATGACAGTTCTCCCTCTTAATTCTAAACTCAGGAGATTATTTTCAGTTTCAAGAGATGGCAATTCATGATAAACTGCATATTGTTTTGGCGGTAAATCTGTTGAGTGAGTTTTTTTCCAGGCTTTTCATGTATGAAAGATATAGTCTTTTTATATAGAGGTTCAGATTTATTTTAAATTAGAGCCAATAGAGAAGAAAACATGCAGACAGCTCCTGCAGGATTGTCAGGGATTTAAGGACAACCAAGTTCTCCTGCTTTGGCATGTAACATGCATTCCCCCCGAGCTGTGCCTATTCCTGAGCAAAATGGGATGAGGAAAATAAGGTTACTTCCCCCCCCTTCAGGGGTCTCCGTTTTTGATCCTCCTTCCCCTCACTCCTTCCTTCCAAAGTCTTGGCAAGTGCTTTCTGCCTTCACGTATGCAAAGTGGAGGCAGTCCTGCACTACCGCCCGCTGATTGCAGCCTCCGCTGACAAATGCCTCATCAGTGTCCGCACTGGGAGGCTAAGACCTAGGAGGTCTTGACAAAGTGCACAAGCTGCTCTAAGGTCTGTGCTTGTCAAAGCAGGGCTCCGAGGCCAGCAAAGCCTGCAGTCATGCTGCCCTTCTGCCCTAGCATTTGGAGGTCTGGTTGTGTCAAAACTAATCTGGGTTTTTATTTCATTTTTTGCTCCATTTGTTTTCATTAAGAATATAGTCTTGAAGAATGGCAGGGAGATTTTTGCCAAAAATCCAAGGGTTTTGCATTCACACACAGCTCTTTTTGTGTTTTTACATTGCACACACAGCTATCTAGCTAAGATTTTTTGGAGTCTATTAAATCAATAGCTGAAGCTTTGTAGAGAATGGAGAAAATCCAGACCAAGCCTGTGATGGTGGAGCACAAGTGACAGAAGGGTCCTTTCCTCGGTCACTTGGTACCATTTGCTGCAGTAGATATGACAGTGGGCAACTATCTGCACAAAATGTACAAGAATACTAACTCAGACCCTCAGCCCTCAAAAGGGTGCTGGCTACTTACAAAATGTAGTGTATGAACATTTCAAAGAGGGAAGGGGTTGTGGTAGGGTTGGAGAATAATGGGACATAAGTGAAGTTGAAGGAACAAAGCCAGATAATGCAGAAATGAAGAGAATGGAAAGAAAAGAGAGAAGAGAGGAATGGAAATGAACAGAATGATAGCCAGCAGCAGATGGCAGAGAAAAGCAGAGATGTATTATTGAAGAAAAAGAATACAGTTTACCTTCCTAAATATAAATGAAGAATGAAGAAATGAAATGTAAGAATGAAATGGGTTAGAAATAGACAATAAGAAAACAATACAGAATTGGAAAACAGAACTCGAAAGAGGACGAAGCTATAGCTTAGTGAACTGAAACACACATCATAGTTCCTTATGTTACAGGACTTTGCTATTGACAGGGAAGGAGGTAAGACAACTATTTTGTATGTGGATATTACAACAATACAGTTAGCCCCTCTTGACTATTCTAAAATAAGTTTAGATATGCTGTGGAATGCATGCTCTTTTCTTATGACTCTCAAATCCCTATCTAAATTGGAAAAATGTTCCTTTCTTCTTCTTTTTTTAACGTATACGGCTGCACAAACTTGAACCTGAGAAGACAAAGTAGAACAAAACTAGTGTTTTGCTGAGAGACCTTAAATCCCTCAGGTAGTACATAATCCTCTCTTGCTGTTTCTCTCCTACTTTATCATTCCATCTTCTTTATACAACTATCCGATTGAATCAGATGACTGTCAAATAAATCATTTCCAATTTACAGAAGAAACATGTTTTTAAAGATGTTCTTCTGAAGTCTGAGCCACATCCGGTCCCTCAAATATGAGCCTTATTCTTTCCTTCTCCTACTCTTGCTACCTGAGCAACTGAAATTAGAAAGCATAAAAGTTACCTGGAATCAGCTTGAATATTGCTGGGAGAGCTTTTTGGTCCTTGATTCTCCTGTTTCAGCAAAACAAGCCCTACCCTTATTAGTGTCATGTTCTTATCACTGACTGTTTCCAGTGAATTAAAATGTTGTCTTGCAACACTGTCTAATTACTATAAGAGGTATCTGTAGATGCTGACTGTTTCAACTTCACCTAGTTTAAGTTCTTCATCCTAACTGTCCGTCCTACTGGCTTCACTAGTCCTTTACTGTAATGCCAGGCTCAGCAAGAGTCAGCAGGAAACTCATGGTTGCTGCTCTATGAAAGCCAGCAACACCAGTCATATACCAAGTCATAATCAAGATTTTTTAAAGCTTAGGTTACTCTTCTCCTTGTTTCTTTTCATTGTGTTACCTGCCTAATATTACATTATTTCAGGTAACATTGTGAGTCAATAGTCAAAAGGATTTTTTTTTCCAATGCACTGTGGATGAGCAACGACAGATCTGATCTTCACTTCACCCACACAATAATATTTTCAGCAGGAGAATGTTTATCCTTCTTGGTAAAATGAGTCATTCTCTGCTACATTCTTTTCTTTGTTTCTCTCTTTTTTTCATATTTTAGCTGAATCCAACCCAAAGGAAAGGCGGTAAGATTACTCTTACCTTGAAGGGTAACTTCATTCCCAAATACTGTTTTGGAAAGCCAGTAGAAATGATAAATTTCTGATATCAGAGAAACTCAGAGGAGTTTCTCTGCATGGATGTAACAACATAAAAGTTAGAAATTAAAAAAATATATTTTTTGCTCTGGTTGAATATAGTCAGAAGAAATTGCAGTGAAAACCAATAGAAGTTTAGAAAGAAAGAAAAATAGATGCTAACTAAAGCTCTTGATTCCAGATTTCATTTGAAATAAACCAAGGATACAATTAGAGCTTTATCCATTTATATGAGCTGAGACTCTAGCCCTGTATGTTTACACTGACTTTAAAAATCTCTATTTGATTATGCAATTTACAGACCTATTCAAACATCAATACTGTTGAAATAAATGTACATAAACCCAAAATTACTAGTGTATGACTATATTTCTCATAGGATTTTTTATGGTTTTCAGTGAGGCAAAGAATTCTAAATGCAATATACTCATTATCTGCTGTTTCATATGCAGAGATAATAAGACCTGGAATTTCAAGTAGCAGTTATTTAAAATAATGTCTAGGAATAATGGTAATAATTAGTAGCTTACAACTAATAATTAGTAGCAATACTGAGTTAATCTTGTGAGGTGCACTGTGATTTTTCTCTTTAGAGTATGTTCATATATACTGAAGGATTTACATGGCTTATGTCCAAACATACTATTACGTGGTTAATGTCCAAACTTCAAAATCCTTGCTTCTTCCTCACAAATTCACCTTCATCTCTCTGGACTTAACTTTAGTTAGTTGTTCCTAATCAAATCGTTACGTTCACAGACCCTGCAGGGAAGCTGGCAGATAGCGCTGTGGGTTTTGCATTTCATTCACAGCTGGCTATTTCCTCCTTGCCGCCTATATCACAGCTGATGTTCACTCACCAGCCAGCTCCTTCCTTTCCCACAGAGGTTCCTTATGGAGAGGGACTGTGGTGCGTTGGGACACCCTGTGGACGAGAGTGCTGAAAGTGGAAGAACATTGGTTGCCAGTGTTTTGTCTGCAAAACTGAGTAATGGACCCAACTGACTTTTAGCCCCTTTTCTCCACCCTAGGAACTGCTCGAAGGAACTGTATGATTTATGTGATAGAGGATTATAAGGGTGCTTTATCTTGGGGAGTGAAAAGAGCCCTGATGTGAAGGAGATCTGGGGAAACCATCTCCTTCCCCACTGGCTCCACGTGATGCGGATTTCATGGGACAGGGCACCTGCCTGCGTTTGGTCATGGAAGGGGAAAAGAGGCATGGACCTCCTGGATGAGACTTCAGCTGTAGGAGACTTTTGCACCTCCTTTTCTGTTGTCCTCTGATCCTGTACTGTACTCATAGCTTCCCATCAGTGCCCATCCTTAAGGATCAGAAAATTGGCAGGAGCTTGGCACCACCCTGGGAGTGGGAGATAGAAGATAATGCCACTGAGCTTAGACCTTTGGGCCTGACAGCTCTGTGCCTGAAAAGCACATTAGCTAGACCACTAGTTTGATCATGTGCTGCACAGTTGTGTACTGGGATAATTTAAAGAAAGCTCTGAGTTAATGGGAAGAAAAAAATCTGGGAAATTGAAAAAACTGAATTTGTGTGTTTAATGCTGAGAATTCCCTAATTTTGTTCTACATTTTCTAAGAATAGTATTCTGCCATAGACTGAGAAAGAGCAACTGGTGCTAGGCTGGGATATGATGTTAGTCTGAATGCATGCATTCTTGGTGTTGCAGAAATAACCGTACAGCGCACACTCATTACAACACATAAGCAAACAAATTCTTCACTTGCCACATGGTATAGCTGTGGAGGGAAGCATTTTCATATTGCCTATATATCCATTACAACAAATATTTTCATTATTACTGTCATGTTCAATTTAAAATATAATACATCTTTTATATTTATCAATCTTTGTTCATTCTATACTGCATTGGTTGATGTCCTCTAGTGCTGACTCAAACACAGCAGATTCCAACAACTTTTATTTTTACAGACAAAATGCTGGGATTTTCCTTCTTTTCAAACTGTAGAATTTCCTCCCTAAAATAACATTTGCCCAAGACACCATACCAAAAAGGTACATTACTCTATTTAGGTCAACAAGAGTTTTAAGACTAATGTACTGTGCTTTTGCAATGGTGAAAAACAAGTGTTTTAAGTTTGATAGTATTAAGAATTTCTCCACATTAGGCTTTTGACTCTCACATCTTGTACTGAGATTTCAGATTTTAGCTTTATTACATTGTATAAATAACTGAAATTCAGGGCATGTTTTACAGTTTTCCAAACTTTATTGGTTATAGTTATTCTCTTTTTCTCTTTCTCTTTATGGCTCATTCTATTATTCATGTAAAAATCTCTCTCCCACTCTTTTTCTTTGCCCTCGCTTCCTATGAGATTACATTTTATTCATTCCTTCCAGGGAATGCAACAAACATCATATGCCGACAGTAGAAAGCTGAAGGCAATATGATATATAGAAATATAAAATGTGAGAAAGAGACAGAGTGATGGCAAAGTACCCTGTAAATCTGTGTAGAATCTCTGCCAGAGAGCAGGAAAAATACAGAAGCCAAAAAACATATATCTTGCTTCTAACTTGATTAAAACACTGATGGCAAAATTCTGCTCTTGGATATAAACAATAAACTGCTTTATTCTGGTGTTGTACTTTGACTGCACATTCAGCCTTTCCACCGACAGCAGTGAGAGACTGGCTTTGCGGGTGGCACATTGAACTGGGGGCTGCTATGGAGCAGGGCTTAACTGTGAAGGTGCACTTGCAAATGCACAATATCGATGACTTCTTTGCAAACGTGCACACAAACACAAAACTCTTCTCTTCCTTAAATGTAGCACTTTGTCAAATCTGCCTAATTTTGTTGCTGTTTTCTCCTGTCATGGGATCTTTCTCTAACCTGACTGGGTATGCTGAAATTATGTCTAATGAGTAGAGTGCTGCATTCGATTCCTGCTGAAGCATGACTGCCGGGAAGGGCAGAGACATGCTCCAGCATCCATGATATTATAACAGAGTAATTCCATTATGGTCTGACCTTGAACAAATTGCTTATGTGCCTGTGCCTCGCTTTCCCTTTCTGCAGTGTGAAGGTAATGATACTGGCCACTTTTGTGATCAATAGCGGAGAAGTTTTATAAAAGAGCTCCTCTCTTTACAGGTTAAGAATCACTTTCCTTATAAAGAATAACTGTTCTGAGTACTTTAACATCTGTTGACTGTGTTTTGGACTTGGCTATGCTGTTTCGTGTGAAGTGTCCAATTTTTTAAAATTTTTTCTTCAGCAATGGTAGCAGTTGCTTATTAACAGAAAAACACTGGGAAATAACTTCTGACTCTTGGGATCAGATTTTTCTCTTTTGCAGTCCTATTCTTTAGTCTTAAGCGTGAAAAAAGTCCTTCCTCAAACTTTATCTATGTGACTGAGCAGCATTTCTGTGAATGAGGGCCAAAAGATCTAGTCCCAAGACCTTTGAAAGAGTTGATCTGATTTGGCACTCCACTTTTGTATCATTGTCTTAGCAAAGCCTTCCAGGGACTTTCCTGAGTGAGGAAAATAGACATATCTATCTTTTTGAAAGCAGAATGTTATCCTTCAGAGATTACCAGACAATACTATTTTTTTGATGTTTAGCTCTTCTCTTTTTTTTTTGTGTAGGAAAAATAGCAACAATAGCAAATCCATCCAAAAGCCAGGAAAGGATTTTTCATGAGGGACTGCAGAGCTTTTTTACTGCACCGATCTCTTGGTTTTGCACACTAATCTCCATGACAAGCTGCACATGATTCTGCTCCCATTGATACCAGTGACAAAATTCTCACAGATTTTAGCTGGAACACTATCAAACTCCATTTTGCTGCTGATTTGAAAGAAAAAAGATATTTTATTACAAATTTACATATAATTTCTGGGCCTCTTTACCCCACGGCCTCTCTCTAGAGGCATGGAGATCTTGTAGGAACCTTATTTATAATATCCCTGTTACTGTCATGGCAACAAATTACAATGTCAAAGACTCGTGGACTGCATTACTACAACTTACAGATGCTCAGGGAAGAAGAAAAATACTGCTAAATTTCACTGAAGGCATATGACAGGTCATGAGGAATGGCATGAAGAAAACCATGTTGGAAACGCTGCCTTTGCCTCTGTTGTCTATGCCTCTGTTACATGTTTGAGCAACCTTTGGCCTTCAAGAACCATTGAATTTTTGTCCTGTGCCTAATATTTCCTTTGGGAAAATGTTCCAGAGGATGTGCCTGGGAAGCTGGAATTACCCCCCTTTTATCTACACATCAGTTTGGTCTCCCATTTTCACATTTTTTTTTCCTCATTCATCAATTCCTGCAGGGAATCGAGCTTCAACCTTAAGTATTGTATGAGACAGCTTTAGTGTTCCATCGTGGGAAAAGGCACTAAACTGTAATACACACTTGCAAGGCAGGCAGTATGCAGAAAGGTCCCTGTAGGCATTTCTGTGTAGACTGTACTTTGAAATTCCTTATGTAACTAAAGAGAGAGACATAAGCTCATATACGCACTACATATATGAGTCTGGGTAGCTTTTTTTTCTTCTGGAGAAATAGTTCCTCTGTAATGCTGAAACAAGAACTGTAATTTTCGAACTAGACTCCCAAGCGTTGTTCTCATTATTTTATGAACCGTATTAGCTTAGCAAATGTGAATTCTATGTTGAAGCCTTTCTATATAGAAAATTCTGGAGAGAAGGTAACTGTCAGGAGATTAGGTTTTTCTGATTAGGCTGAACTGGGTAAACTGACAATAACAAGCCTTCGTTTTACAGACAACTGTAGTAATAAAAGGCAAACAGTGATCACAGATACTCTGAGCAGCACTTGAAGAAGGAAGATTGCTATGTCCATGTTTCAGTGTTCTTACACTAGAATAAAAGTACCTTTTAAAATTAAATTAATTAATTAAGTGTATGGACAATCTTTACAAAGGTGTTCATGCAGAAAGTCAATGGGAAACATCTGCTCTAGAAACATTTACTGTGCATATGAGCTATTCGATATGGACAAGCAGCTGTAGACTGGCCGAGCGGCTGCAGCAGATTACTTCTGCAACAACAACCAGGCATAAACTTTTAGCCTGAGCCGGTGGCAAGGTGACCTCTGTAAAGGTGGTTTAAAGTCAGGCATTTTAGTTGCAGTCAAGGTAGCTGGGAGATGGTGAGCTGCACATACTACTGCCCATTAATGTGATTTGACTGATCTTCATCTGGTAACAAGAGCTATGGATCATCTGGCCACAGCCCTGGCACCTGCAGTAATGTTATGTTTTCTGTACTTGCCTTCCTTTTTCCTTTGGCCTGAAGGGAATTGTAATGGATCAATAGCTCAGAAGATGGTCTCTGAAATTAAGTAAATGGAATTTAAGGTAGGCTTCTCTGGCCTTTCCAGGGATAAAGAATTTTCTGGGGATTTTTTTTAACTCTCCTTTTCCTCCAATTGTCTAAATAAGTCTCAAATTTTACATAGATGGTGCCTTGGATGAAGTTATTGGCATAAACATGATCCCAGCTGTACAGGCAGAAATTTCCTGATATTGTCTTGATTGACATGTGAAGATATCAGTTAAAGCATTTAACAGACATTTTCTCCACCCTCCAGAAAAAAGATCTTTTTGTTATTTCACGAGTAACTTTTTCACAGTAGATCAAAAGAAATTCTCTAAGTTTTATAGTCCACGAGAGAACTGTAGCAGTTTGGCTGAAGAACTTTGCAAAAGCAAACAAAAGTGCAACTTGCTGCTATCTAGCAAGATGTTGCAAATAATAGGAACAATTCCCAGCACCTAGTCTTTAATTCAGTTAGAAATGTTTTCCAACTCAAGCTAGTTATAAAACTATTCTACTTTTTGTATCTCTCTTGTACAAATGTTCTGAATGATGTTCTAAGATTTTAGTGCAGTCAACGCTAGATTTGTTTCCAGACTTTTCTATGCAAGAATTAGAAGGAATTAGAGGTTATGTAAAGAAAGGGTTCATATGAAGAAAATAAAAGGCGAAAATATACGGCCTTACCGAGGTGATATTCACAAAGGCTAGCTTTAGTCCAGTGAGGCTGATCTCCTTAAGGTCCACATGTATTCAGAACATAAGAATGAGCTCCAACAGTAGGTGATCTAGAGCAGTTAAACTGCGCTCTGTCTCACAGACGCCCACTTGAAGCATCTCCAGCTATTGCATTGATCCCATTCTGCCTCACCGTGGCTTTCTTACTCCGTGCCTGGGAATGACCTGTCATGGTTTTTAAACTGTGGTGGTGTGCTATGTTAGCAAACACAGTCCTATCCATGCAGACTTCAGTAACTTAACTGAAATGTGGAAGGTAGAGACATAGGAACAGAAATCTGTGGTATTTGGTCAGGGAGAAGTAGGGATAGAAGAAGTAGGGATAGAAGAATGGGATTCTCAGTGTATCTTACTGAGCAGAGGAATTACAGAAGGATTTAAGTTTTGCTGGCACTAGGCAGCACAGTCATGTTGAAAAATAGCCAAACAAGTCATGGCACTGAAAGCAGTGGAGGCAAGGTGGTGCGGTAGTTTGCCCAGGCTGGATTAAACTGCTGAGAAAAGTAATGAACTCAGTGTTAATGTAGCTCCACTTCCTCCCAGCCCTGAGGAGGTATCTCCACACAGCACTTCACTGAACGTACTCAGATTAATCTTTTGGAGACTCTTACATGTGGAGTTTGCTCAGTGAACTGAAATAATTAGGAGAGCAGATAATGAGAAAATGAATCTCTTTTGGTCTGCAAAACTAAATGATCATCTGACTGATCCTGCAATTAAGTCCACCATAAAGCTTTTCATGTGTGCTCTGCACTGGCCAGCTACCCCTCAGGTCTCGTTCCTTGGAGTGCTATCTCATGTTTTCGTACAGGCCATACTGCTGGTGTGGCTCCCAAACTGAGGTTTCTGTGCTGCAATCTGATGAGGTCCTTTGGGCACACTGTGAGGAGAGGCTGATGGTATTGTTTATCTGAGCTGAGCTGGAAGGTGTGAAATGCAGGGGGTTAGCTAGAGTGATGTCCAGACACAGAGCAGGTGTTTTAAACCAGCCTGGAGACTGTGTTGCAAAGGAATTATATGAGCAGCAGTATCAGCAAACGCAAACCTTAGATGATATTAGAAGACTACAGAAATTGTACTTAGTCTGTTCAAACTTCAGCTTGGTTTAAAGTTCACCTGTATGATTATAGGCAGTGAAAAAATCCTAATATAATGCTTTTGTATCAGGATGTTAGGAAACATTGAAAAAATGGGTAATCCTGCAATGAAGATTTACCTTTGAACTTGGATTTTGCATGTGTATGCAGAGTTAGAATTTGCATTATGTTTTATCTCTTACTGTAAAATGTGTCACCTTTGTAATTATTATTCATTCCTTCAAAGTCCCATTAAACAGTTTATATGAACGTCTATTATTCAATACAAAAAGTGCTTGAAATCTGAAGTAAAATAGCTAACTGGATTGTCTAAGAAAATGCTTTTAATTTAAAAGTAGATTTGGTATCTGAAAAGATGAGTTTTTACACCTGCTGCCAATGTAAGAAACACAAAGAGTAACTCTCTGTTGGTGAAAGAGTTGGAGTGTTAGTACGCATTACTTACCACTTTTAAGGGGAGGATCATGGAGGGCTCCTTGACTTTAGAGAGGAAAAGAAAATGCTTTTAAAAACTTTCTGGTATACCTAGTTGTCTTTCTGCTTTATTTGCAATATAGGATTTCAGCAAGCAAGAACCATTTTTTCATATATAATTTAGTGCTGTAATTAACTTTTTTTTTTTCTTTTTTTGCTTTTACTGTTGTCTCTTTTGCAAGCAAATCTTCTCTGAAGATTGCTATATGACTGTCTGGCTGTATTTGGGAAATATGCTCTGTTTCTGGAGGAAGACTCTCCTGCCCATATGTCTGAGGAAAGTGTGATGTACTGTTACTATCTGCCTGTGAGGGCAAGGAAAAAATGAGCCACTAATTTCCAGAAGGTAGCTAGGGTTCAGTGAATTTATACTTCTGTAAAGCCAGTTGACAAGGAGGGCTCGGGGGGAAGGAAAAAAACAAACAAACAAACAAAAAACTGTTTAGGCATACTGGTCACCAACCATATGACCATGGCAAAAGTGAGATTTGTGTATTTTCTGCTCTGATCCCAGCCATGAAATAATTGAATTCCAGCTTCAGAGTTGCACTGCAGTTTCTGTAGCACATTCTGTTTTTCTTATAATCCTGACCTGGTCTAATCTGCAGAGTTAATTGTGAGCTGTAAAACAGCTGCCACATTCTGCCTGCAGGATATCTACAGCATCTTGAGAACCTGTGTAAAATAAGGAGTTGGGTCCTCAGCTGGCATAAAACAGGATTGCTCAATTACTATAATCTCTGGAGCCTTGTCAGATGCATTGCTGAGGGTCTGATCTTGACACTGCTGTGAAAGGACAGCAGAAGTTGGGTATTTCTGCACCCAGACTACTGTTCCCCAAGTCAGTTTGGGGGTTTATAATAGCAATGGGAGACTTTTTGTTTTGTTTCATTTTCAAACGTAGGCTACTGTTCTGTATGTAGTCTGAATTGTATTTCTAAGGCACAGTATTGCTCAACTCTAAAATAACCTTAGGAGAGTGTAATTGGAGTTCCTTTAGTTGAAGCATTTGATTTACTTAGTTCTTTTTCTACAATTCAGGGATGTATTTCACAGTGAAACTCTTGCAATCACATATTCCCTTCTCAGCTGGCCAGCCTTACTGGGAGAGCTACATGTACAGCATGTAGGAGGGTGAGAATGCTCAGAACTGAAGTGAAGCCTTCGCTTGGATAGTATGTGTATCAACTTAACATTAAAAGGACATGCATATTATGAGATGAGTTTTTACATGAGTAGACTGATTCAGATTTTTCAGAAGATATGAACAGCTAATACCAGACAAAATTGCTATGGCAGTAAATTGGGTTGAATTATGGTGTCTGAACAATTAATAGTGGCTATCAAAAATGACTTGGAATGTGTTTATAAGCTGGGATACCAATTTGTCAACCTGGGTCCTTCTTCACAAGAATTCTTTAGCGAGTTTGATTTATTGTTATTAATTACTAGTATTATGCAAGTATTCTCTAGGAAAACATGTAAGTTTCCTTTGCTCCTCAGGTAAGATTCATAAGTGCTCTACCAACAAGCTTACAAGCATATGCAGCAGATACTTCAAGGTAGACAAAGCAATAAATTAGGTATACTCAGATTACAGTGACTAAGGACACATGAAATGGGGGGGGGGGAGAGAAACCCAAACCCACAACTAGAATAAAAAAAAAGTAGAAGAACATACAACACAGTGAGATTCTTATGCATTTTTTCTGGTTCATTTGTAGAAAAACTGAAATAAAACCAGAAACTATGTTTCAGAATCTGAAGCCTCAGAACTTATCCCAGATCCTGAACCCTGCCAGAAAGTAGGAAAAAAGATTTTCCATTCTATTTCCCTGAAAATCCAAGGAATTAATGGAGATGGAAGAGGCCATTTTATTTATAAATGATTGACAGATCATTTCTGCAAAAGCACTGTCTGGCTTTGATAACTGTGGATAATGTACATGGACAAGACTAACACAACGTAAGTGGGATTTCAGTTTGTAGATTTTAGCATGCAACTTTCTTCCTGTTGATCAGAATGAGAGTTGAAGCAAGATGGTACCTTATTTGAAGAAAATACAATAACCAAACAAAAGATCTGATCTGCTATCATTCTCATCTCTGGACCCTTACTGTCATGTCCTTTATATACTTGTCACTATACATTGAGCTGGAATTATTGCAGGAGGAAAACAGATGGGAATAAGGGTCAGAAATCTATTTGAAAGAAGGTTTCTTTAGTTCTGCTGCTGATGAAAAAATTTACAGGGCTTTTTGTTTGTTTGTTTACCTTCCTCTATAGCATCCAGTCTTATTCTCAAGATGTTCTTTATCCAGCAATGATAAAATGTGACGTTTAAGTGCCAAGGCACTGTTCTGAGCTCATTCACAATTCCTTCATCTGGCCTTGCTGGTGAATTAAATTGAATTAGTATTACTAGTATAACCATGGCAATAGAAAATTACTCCTGCTGATAAGATTTGAGCTTTCAAGAATGCTACCATTTATGTGTGCAGATACAAACTGTTAGATGCTTATCCTTTTGAGATCCAGCTCAGGTCCAGCTGTGGAGGGTGTGAGTCACACGTTGTTGTGAGAGAGCAAAACAATTGCTTCTGCAAGCTGGAAGGTCTTGTTGAAGTTATGGCCAGAAATCTTGATGTTCAGCTGAAACAAATTTGGAACCAGTGTGGAACGGCTTTTTGCCTTTCTTTCTTATGACAGGAATAAATATCGAAATGAAAATTTCAGTGTTGTCAAATATACTTTGGCAGCCAACAACATCACATGTGATACTAATAGGAGAAAGATACAACAAAAATAGGTTCTTCTGCTTCCTCCAGCTATAACTTGGCTATAGAACTGTTTGCACAGTTCTGGGGTTTGTACTGGAATTTCTTTCACTGGCTGGAAGAAGTCAAAGTCTCTACAAAGATGAAGACAGACAAACAAGAAAAATAATACAAGTGATATTTTCTAAAATAAGATGCCCCCAAAGACATTTGGTTCTTAAATAAGACCTCTCTCTAGTGATGCAAGAGACTTTCTCCTTCTGATTTTATGGGAAAATGAGAAGCTGCTAGTATGCACTTGCAGATTAATTACTTATACTCCTACTCTTTGACATCAATATTCAAAATTTCATATTTTGCAGGCAAACTATTTAGCTCCTCTTGTTTACAGCAGCATTACACATTGTCCATACCTTTTGGGGAATGATTAGTCAACATCCTTTTAATCACCTTGGTTTGGGACATTCTTTAATGTAAGAATTTCTAACTACTACTATTTTTCTCCTTTCTCCTTTCTGTTTGAGGTACATGATGTTTCTCTTCTCCGATTAGATTTGCCTTATATTCCTGTGGACTTTTCCTCTTGGGCTTTTTTAGATAACTGTTAAAAAACTGCTCTTCCAGTTGATGATTAACTAAAATTTGTTCTCCTGGCTTCTCTAGAGGAGGATTTTTTTTTTCTGATGTCTTCAGATGTGTATGTTTTTGTGTGTGAGGGGTGTCCCCACACTTTCTGGAGCTCATTTCTTTGTCCTCTTTAGTGTAACTGCAGTAATCTAATTATTTGTTAATAGTGATATTTTAATGATTAATAGTGCTATTGAGTTCTCTTTGCTGTTACAGAAACCTTTGAGAAGGCTCATAAAATGGGTGTGTTACTAAGATGCAGACAGACCAACCTCAGAGTTCTGTATGCTTCCAGATCTTGATGTGAATCTGGTGCCTTAACCCTTGGTTTGAAAATTGCACCATTAAGCTGAGTCATTCAGAAATAGTTTATTTCAGAAGTAGTTATGGCATTTAGGGGCATATATCCCATTGGTCTTTAATGGGTCACAATCAATACAGGCCCCTACTGTTTCGACATTCTGGGCAAAATAACTTCCAGATCCCCAGAGCAAATCAGTAGCTATAAAGATGAGTCAGTATTCAACACCTCATCTGTTTTAGAAATGGTGCCTTTCAGGTTCTACCAAGTGGTACATGCTCAGCTTATTTTGAGGCTAGGTCAACCTCAGTGTCCTATTCCTAAAACTCAGAGGTGTTTTTAAAAAATTTTCCTCTTCCATGGCTTTCCAGCTTCCTCATTTTCAGGGAAGTATCATTTAGCAAGTATTTTTGAGTACTACGTAACTTCTAGCATAGCACTGGTAGGAGGGCAGATTTTTTCCAAAGATGCATTGTAGCTCAGCCAGAAACTACATGCTGGAAAGACAAATTTCTGGTTGAAAATCTATCGTCTGTGTTATGTGGAATATCAGAGTAGCTATTTGCTGAAATCTGTTAAAGTTTTGACTCTAAGAACCATGCAATATACACTGATCCATATTTCAGCAGTAACTGATTTCTTTGTATACCTAGCATATGAAATGCTGTGATATTTTGTGGTTGTTAACTTTATAAGAATCTTATGTGAAAAGAGTAAAACATTTTATCATGAAAATTACATTTTTCATCCAATATTCAGGCAGATTTTATCCTATATAAACCTAAGCTTATTTACACAAAAGAGGACAAAAAATGCATAAGAAAAGTATTAACTCTGTTATATGAACTTTACCAATACTATGCTATGAAATAACTCCTCATTTTATTCTTCCATCCAGCAGTAGGGGCATTGTGCACCATAAATCACACTTACTGGCTCATGAATTATCTGGCCTCCAAACATACATTGACAGGAAAATTAAATGGTCCAGAGAAAACCGCTTGCAGTCCTATGTTAGAAGAGAAGAAAGAATGTATGATTCCTGTGGAAAACAGCTAGTTAACTCAAAGTGCTTCCTATCATCGCCTGACAGTATTTCTGCATCCAGTGATGGAGACCATTATTTTTGGCTTTTAGAGATATGAATCTTAATTAACTTCCCCTCATTACACGAAGTTAGTCATACGATAGGCTCAGAACCACCTTTCAGAAACTACTATATCTGGAGTGAGGCAGTGCTTGTGCCAGATTTCAGCTTAGCAGTATACGCCATATTTACAGTTTCTGGATTTTCTAGGATTATTAGTAATAGAGTCACTGATGCAGGCTGTATCCTTTACCCTCAATGCTCCCATCTGCCTATTCTTTCCAAGATTTTTTCTTGTGCTGTTATTGCTCACTTTTTGAAGAGTGTTACAGTAACTAAAGCAATCAAAGACATATATATAAAGAGCTAAGGGAGTAATTTGAACTATATTTGACTGATTGAGTTTGAATGCAGATTGTACATTCTTTTAGGCTGAAACCGGGTTGTGATTAACTACAGTACGACCAAATATGAGAGGATTTAAAATGGGATTTTATTAAGGATTTTCAATTAACAAACCGATCACTAATTACTGGAAAATATTGTCTTCCACTCCCATAATTGTGTCACTCCAATTATGAATGGAGCCCTCACCATGCATATCAGACCCACATGTAAAAATACCACAAAACATGAGAAATGAGCAACATGCACAAAGAGTAAATAGTAAATGATGGAACAATTCTCTAAGTATATTTCTAAAACTTGTTATATTTGGCATTAGTTTATGCAACAAGAAGAGCAGGTTGTGTGCATACATGTCCATGGAAAATTTTCAGAGGAAAGATCTCATGAGTGATGATGAACCTAGCCAGAAAACAAGGATTCAGGTTTGCAGACACTCTTTATATGCCAACAAATGTTGACATTTGTTTTCATCATGATAGGGAAATGAATATGAAAATTTCTAGTGTTTTTTATTCACTTACAACTCAACACACATACACAGAAAACTCCTGTAAATACATGGGTGAGAGACACCCTGGAATAGCCTGTATCCTGGCTGATGAGGTGATCCAGGCTGGAGGGTCTTTTTCTCTTCCAACTAAGTGTCCTAGCCTTAACAGTAGAGGTCTTCTTCTTCTTCATTTGTGTAATGTTATTTATACCTAGTGGATCTGCTCTTACAAGAGTGATGTTACAGCCCAGCAATTCAGGCACTTAGCTAGGAGGGGAAGAGCCATGCACTAAAATACTGAACGCCTCTGACTGCACTGTTATGGTGCTGTTTATTCGGTGGTGATGCTCACTCTCCTTCTGTTTTCCAGGACTGCTTTTTCCTTTGTCTGCACAAGAGTCTTCTCTAAAATTCATCACCTGAAAGTCATCTTGATTGTAATTCTACATGGGTGAAACTGTGATTGTTTAGGAATCCTTGATAAAGGATTACATCTTTAGGGAAAGGTGAATGAAATGTAGATATGTAGCTGTATCCCCTTTAAGGGGTGGCTGTGTGAAATGATTTTCATAACAATGAATGGACTCATTTAGGGGGAAAAATAAATCCTTTTAGTTTATAGATTAGTTTCTGTTTTAGAAATTCTGGGTGATGTGTTTCTACACTCATGGTACAGAAATCATCTCTGTGTTATGGTTATAATTACAATTTACAAAACATGAAAATAAGATCAGTTTTGGAGTCAAAGAATTATTTGTTAACATTGATTTATTAGTGACTGCTGTGCTGACTCAGCATTCATGCAATTGCCTGTATCAGAACATATTTGTCTAAATCTCTCTCTTATATCTGAACTATTTCTCACGAAGCATGGAAATTTAACAGTGGCTCTCTTGGTTACTGGATGAAAAAATGGAGGAAACACTGTGGATATTTATTTATGGACAAGCTGGTAAGCCAGATACAAAGATCACTAAGTGAATATTTTTTAAAAAAAAGCCAAAGGCCCCTGTTTTTCAAGATCCCTAGGTAGCTACTCCCACTGAAAATCAAAGGTGATCTGATTAATAATTTCATTTAATTGTTTCTCTTGTTAAAGTGACCTTCTAGCCACTTTGAGGCTTCTACTCAGAATAGAGTTCCCTAATAGTTAAATCCGCACTAAAGCGTGTTAATTCTTGCCACCTATGTTTCCCCAGTGATGTTCCTGCTGTGGCTGCTCCCTGCCTTGGCCTGGAGCTGGCTGCGTCCCTGCTGCTGGCCCAAGGGCTCCCTGGGGTACATTTGCTGTGCTGCACCAGCTAGCACTGCAGAAAGAGGAGGGGAAAGACCCATCTGGGCCAATGCTGCTGCTTTGTCTACCCTTCAGTGTCCCACTAAAGTCCTATCTACTGAAATGCTGAAAATCTGATTAACAGCCAGCCACGAATTTGAATCGGGCACCTGTAAAAATAAAAAATCCTATCCAGTTGCAATTGCAAAGATGGACATTTAAATTCAGTATCTGCTGTATTTTATGTGAAGGGAAGGAAGATCTATGTCCTCAGCAAAGTTGAGCAGTGCATGGAATAGACGTTTGAAAAAAAAATTATAGAACTGCAGTGCCACTTTGTAAATGAGACAAGGGATGTGATATAATAAATACTCACGCTCATCCTCCTTCACTGAAGTTGTTTTTCACTTTGATTAGTGATTTTAAATAGCTCATTTCTTAGTTTTCTATTTTACCTCTAGGAAGGCTTTCCATTATGCAGTTCGTATAAGTACATGAAAACAGAAACCACAATAAACCAATATATTTACTGAGGATAAACTTACTTCTCAAATGAAATGCTGCTGCTGCTATAAACAGCTGACAATTTCTTACTGAGGTATTAACAGCCTCAGGATCTGTACTAATGATAGGATTCTTAGAGTGTGAAATACCTCCTGGCTTTTCTCCAGGGGTTGATTAAACTAATCAGCTGTTAACAATAAAGAGAATAATTTTCCTTTCACTCTCACCAGAATCATTTCATTAACTTTACTGATATCTGTCATACTTTACACTCACACAAGTGAGAGAAGCATCACGCCAAAGCTTACATGTAGCAGCAGATCTGAAGTGTAGGCTGGAAGTAGAATTATTGACCAAACCCAATTTTTGAAGATGGGTAAGCCAATCTATATCACAATGACAGAAACACACTCTAAATGCAACAGTATTTTTCCCTCCATTTTTGGCACCCATGCAAAGTTATTTAATTCAAATCAACACTTGGCAATTCTGCATCAATCAAACAAAAGAAAGACACCATTAAGCAACAAAATTTATATTTGTCTCTCCTTTTGTTCTGAGCTTCATAATAAAGATTGATGTATTGATCTAAATGTTGAGTTTTTTGATTTGTTTTAATTTGGGGGAAAAATCAGCGTAAGCAGATTTTTTCTATTATAGACAAATTGAAGAATATAAGATACACATATGGGTTTTGAAGAAGAATGTGGTATTCAAAAGATAAAGCAAGGAAAGAAGGGCAATTTCTTTCCACTAAAAATAATTTAAAAAAATCACACTGTCAAAAGTTCAGATAGAGCATCTAAATGACCTTGAGAAAGTTACACATGCCAATTTTCTAAACTTAGTCTGGGATCTTAAATGGGATGTCTTAAATGGGGATCTTATATGTTTTGGTATATGCATGACTGTGTTTATGAGTTGACCGGGGGTTGTCATACAGGCAAATCTTCTGAGGGCTTCTGGACATTCCACACCTTGGTAAAACAGCTCATCCAGCTGAAAAAATATAGAACTACAGAATAAATAAGGTTGTCATCTAGTACAACCGTTCCTTGCTCAAAGCAGGACTAACTCCAGAGCTCAAGGACGTTGCTCAAGGTTGTGTTCGATTGTGTTTTGAATGTCCCCAAAGCTGGAGAATCCACAACCTCTGTGGGCTCCCATTCCTTGGGCTGGCTCATTGCCATTTTTTGCTTTTTTTATAGTATTGGAAACTTGATTTTCCTGTGCTATTTTTAAGAATTTGGCTCAGCATTTTGTAGGCTCAGGCTTTGCAACTTATTTGATGTTTGACTTTGTCAGTTCACTCTGTAACACAGCTTACACATCTGCAAAATGAGCATCAAAAATATCTACTTTGTGAAGGAAAACAATTAAGTCTTAACATGGAACTTACTGGTATAACTGACTCTCTGATGAAGGAAGCTGGTGAGAGGTGTCTACTGGTAGATCACAGATGTGAAAGATTGCAGAAGGATTTTGGTTTTTGTGAAGTTTTCGACACTGAGATGAGAATGAGCATCCTGCCCTATGGTATCCCAACTAAGGATGCTTTGAGGTTAGTTTGAGGGTAAATAATGCCTTCATAAGCATCCCAGTTGCAGTTCCTGCTTAATTTTGTGAGTAAAAAGTATGATGTTTTGGAGCACAAAGGAATATTAACTGCTCTCACCTGCAAGAATTCTTGAAAATGTACTGTAAGTCTGAGAATGAACTAGGAAGAAAGAAGTTCAAAATGGTATTACTGAAGAGTTGAACAGATGTGGCAATAGTGTAGAAGCACTGGAAATTAATACTATCAATATATCAAAACCTTTAGGCTTTTAGCTCTCTTTTTCTTAGGCATTTTCAATGACATTCCCCTGGCTAAAGAGCAAACTGTATTATAGATGGTCTGGATTCATAGGTCATTTGTGTAACTCCAATTTGCGCAATGTTTTGTTGTGATTAGTTTTAGAAGAATATGTGGAATGAACTCATTTAAAACTGACTAAATGAAGCATGCTTTTGATAATCACATGTTCTCTCTAGTCATGCTTGAATTTATCTGCTCAATTATCTTTATCAACAAACATTTCCAGATTGCTTCTGACTTGTCTATTAAAATATATTTGTTGCTAATCAAAACTGTGCATAATCTACTATTCACTTTGTCAGCTGCAACTAGCCCTATGGAGATGGCAAAATTCAGAGAAAAACAAAATATATTAGTTATATCTATCCCTGACTCTTTCCATCTAGTCCCAAACCCATCTGAAATTGTTTGGATCAGGCCCTATGGTTTTTGCTTAAGCACAGCTTGTGTTGAAATTGAGAATTTTTTATAATAGTCACCAACTTTTATAATAATCACCAACCAGAGTGGAATCACAGAAGAAGAATTTGTTCCCTAGATCTGCATTTCTAGAGGTTCCTAAGTCATTTCATAAATGCTATTGACCATCAGTGCATTTAGACTCTAGTTTGCTAATGTTCAGAGAATGAATGGAAATGGAATCTAGAAATAAGAACCTACTTCAAACCCATTTACTTCCTTGTTAACTGGTTAGGAGGTAGGATTTCAGCATTGTTTAAGAATCTTACCTCACAGATGCTACTTATAGCCATATGAAGCTAATCTCCCTATTCCTCCTATATAGTCAATGAAAAGTGAGAACTCCTTCAGAATATCAGGTACTGGATCTGAACCACCATGGAAAGGAGCTTTCTTCTCTTCACCGCACATAGAAGGAAACAGTGGATGTTACCATTACAGCTTTTGTGCATACGTCCAAAGATGGTGTTAAGAGAAAACATAGTTAGCAGTGTAACAATTCTAGTTAGGTCTGTTCACTGGCATCCATTTCATTGAAGGCATTATTTAAGATTTATAGTCATGAGGTTAAAACAATCATTTATATGCAAGGAACAAATAAGTATGAAGTTCAGCTCACATTGAATGGAACATACATGTCCAGTCCATACAGAATTGAACATACATACAGCTATGTATATACTAAGGATACATACAGCTATTCCTGGGAAACAGATTCATCAAAATTTTTTCAAAAGCAGAAAAAACTGAAAAATCAAGTCATTTTCATGAGCAAAAATTTGGGAAGGCACTAAAAAAATTATGAGAGAAGTACAACCTCAATATGGATGGTGATGAAGACAGGCAGAAATATCTAATTTCTGTGAGTGACAGTGCCATGGTTACAGTTAATCATGGTAAGAAAGTTGTTCTAAAGATCTTTTAGAAGGTACATATTGAATGTATGCTAATAATGATGCTGATAAAATAACTTCTAATGAGCCTCAGATCATTAGAAGTATAACACTTTACAAACCACTAAAAGTCATGTTCTGTGTTCCCAGAATATTTACATACACCAGTAACCAGCAGGAAACATCTTTCAAGCTTAAAATTAAGCTATGTCAGGACACATGCGGGACTGTGAACAAGTATTGGAGGAAGAGAAGCAACAGTGATAAGATATTGCCAAAAACTGCCAAATGGTACACACACGTTGACAATTAACTTCTGCCATCCTGAGACAGAATGAAGTAAAAGAGAAGTTTATGCTATTGGAAATCTCTAGAGTATAATATGTTAAAGGGAAAAAGAAGAATAAGAATATCGAAGAGATTTGCTTGAAAGCAGGAAGAGGGGTTCAGAAACAAAGTACTGAAGTGGAATTGGGATTGGTAGGAGAACTTGGACAGCATGATGCTTTTGAAGTCTGAAGAGGAGAGATATGATGCATGTTTTGGAGGCACTAGCACCAAAGGATGAGAATGGAGATGCAATTTCATAGCTTGGGAAACAATGACAATTTTTGTTTTTCTGCCAACATTCACTAGCTTGGTTTGGGTTCTTCCAGGTCCCTGTGTAACTGTGATGGGGAAG
Organism: Rhea pennata; assembly: GCF_028389875.1. Taxonomy (NCBI): domain Eukaryota; kingdom Metazoa; phylum Chordata; class Aves; order Rheiformes; family Rheidae; genus Rhea; species Rhea pennata. Next base: position 55,335,923 of record NC_084665.1, read on the forward strand.
ACCGACTGCAGTAAGTTGCAGCACCTGTGCACACAGTGGGTGGGAAATAATGTTACAGATTTGCATGTGCTTTTTCCATACATCATATTAGGAAAACCAGTGTGCACCATACAAGAAGCTGATCTGAGTGGTGATCCAGATATGCTTGGGAGACATGCAAGTGAGGAAGAGACATTTGTCTTTCCATGTTCATTGCCTCCTGCCTTGCTCTGCAAGACCCCTTCCTCCACACAATGTCCTACTGTCTGAGAGGTTTTTAATACTAGTCTCCTCTTCTCCGATCACACTTAGTGGGGGTTCTTCCATCCTCTAATAGCTGGATTTGAGTCATTTTTTCAGCTGCTTTCTTGCCTGGGGTTCTCTAGTCTTTTCCTGCTCTTGCCAGAGGGCTTTCCTTGAGGTCTCAAGGGTTTCTTCTGTACTGAATCAATTCTCTGCTACTTTGTACTGCCTGCTGCTTTGTCCCTAGCCGTTCTGTCAATTAACCTTTCTATTAGTGGTCTGTTTCTGATTTTGCTTAACATTCCCCCCTCCAAGTCCTCAAATCTTTCACTTTTACTCTCATATCTGTCTTTGAGTTTTTGCATCATGTCTGCTCCTGCCACTGGTCCCCTATCCTTGTCTGGTTGGAGATGACAAGGCCCTAACAGGCTTGTTTGTTTGTTTTTGTACAGATGGCCTCACCACATTAAGTTGCAAAATATGAGAGGGACAATATTTTCACCAGTGCGAACAGGCAATCTGAAAGATTGCACAAGGTCCCCAAAAATCTTAAAGAAGCCTTCAAAACGTATAAATAACCCAACACCTGAATTTCATTGGCATGTCCCCCGCATGGGGTCCTCTTTCCATGCGTCTGTTGTACTACTGCATTGCTAGTAGGAATGAAATGTATTTTTTTTTTGATAAATCGAACAGAGGGAAAAGATGGCCAAGTGGTCAGGCTGCTAACATGGGACTTCGGAAATCTCAGCTCAATTCGTTGTTCAGATTTAGTGCCGTCATGCAATTCTGAGTGAATAATGTTGTTTCTCTGTGCTTCCATGTAGTTTTAAGGGAGTGAGGTGGCTTCCTTTCCTCACAGAAGTGTTGTGGGGATGAATGTATTGAAGATTTTGAAGTGCTCTGTCACTACACTGGTCAGCCCTGAAAGTGTACAAGAAACAGAGGATGTTTATTACTTTTATCCCAGATGCCTAATGGCAGTCTGGTAGTGTTAAGCAAACATGTTTTCAATACCTTTGTTTAGCAAATATTATCTTTTCTTTCATTCAGTAGTTGTATTCACATATTCCCATTCATAATTGCAGAAATATCTTAAAATAACTAGCGGCATGGAAAAGGCACAAGTTTATATTGCAGCACAGGATAGGTCATTAGACTGATTTAGATTTATTTTGGCTTTAAATAGGGCTGACGATTCTATAGCCAAGACAAACATTTTGTAAACATCGTTCATATGCTGTATGAGTATACATGTATGAGTATACATATAACAGTTCTGAGGATGCTGATTTTCTTTCCATTTTAAAAAATGTGAAGGATGTGAAATACAGAAAAACACATCGGGCACCATCCCAGGTCCTTGTATGTTTTCTGCAACTCTCCATTCTGGCAAAAGCTATTGAGACTTTACACAGGTAAGTGGGCTTCAGGGCACTGATGGTCACATTTTGGTGGCAACTTCTTGTAAATGTTCCTTAGAAGCTATTGGAATTAGTCTGATACCTTCACTAAGAGACTTCTCATTTGGTTTGCACAATATTATGAGGGATAAATTATTCTTGTAGAGAGGACCAATCCAAGAATTACAGACAATCTAAGTTCTCTGCCTCATTTTTGAATGTTTAAAACAGATGCCGATACTACTTAAAACCTTGTTCTAACCTGCAGGATTGGATATATAGTTTCCCCTCCATGCAGAAATAGGACTTCAGCATTTTCTCAAATTAAGTTAATAAAAATGTTGATCATGATTTAATTCTCTGTGGGAGATGGCTATAAATTGCTGTAGACTTGATTGCTAGAGTAGCCAAGCACCATTAATTCTGTAGAAGTCGGTATATAGGTACTGCAAGTAGTCAGAATCCCTAAAAATGTATTTTGCAGATGATAGCCAACAAAACCAAAAATGTATACCTTGAAACAATAAAAAAGTCACATATCCCCATGTAGGCATGACAAGAAGTACAATTAAATTCCTTTTTAAAAACTAAGAAAAATGAACGAGGACAACGTCTATATTTTTCCAGAATTTTATGATAGTTTGTCTTCATGCTATTTTTCCTTGATGATCCTTTGAAAGCTTGGTAATAAAGTAAAATTGCTTCATAAAACAATTCCCTTCTCATCATGCACGTATTTTTTTTTTCAGAAGGACTGATAAAGAATTGAACTGTTTGTCCTTGATAAAAATCAATCAATATAGAATGCTACAAGGACTTTCAAGTGCATTCAACACAGAAAATACGTCATACTTTGAATACACCAGCCTAGAGAATGAGCATGACATGTTAGTACAACAGATAAAAAGCAGGCATATACATAACACGAAAAATTAGCTTTGGAGAGAGCAACCCTAGGCCATCTATAATCCCCAAAATAAAGACAGCAATGACTTCTCCAAAGACTTTGCAGCTACTGTCAACTTGCACCTTTCTGAGCATTTCAATCATCCTGTTTCATATCACGAACCCTCTGTCAGCATTTTAGGAAGGTGACAGTAGCCCAACTGCTGTTGCTGTCCCCCAGCAGAAGACGACATTGTGCCCACAGGTTGTGGGGGATGTGCAGACTCTCAAGGCTGCCTGGGGGGAACCAGGACATTGCGGAGGGCAAGCACCCAAAGTGACAGATGCTGGAGCTTTTTGATTGCAGGGGTTGTCCTTTGAGGTGCAATTTACTATTTAAAAATGTCAAAAGCTTTTAAGAAGGAGATTTAATTGCATCATTTTTGAAGACTTTTATGACAAAAGATGAGTCTTTATAAAGGCTTAGCTTGAAGATGTCCAGTTAATACAGAGCCATAGGTCCTCAGCATCATAATTTAAGTGGCACTGAAAATGAGTAAGGGGCATCTTTCTGTCTTTCTCTCTTCCTTTTTCCTTTATTTGGCAATTAAATCCAGGGAAGCTTGAGCTCCAGGCTTCATGACCTTTCTGTGTTGGCACAGCGTTGTTGCATCTGTGTCTCCTTAGTCTTGTGCCTGGCGCCGCTCCTGGCAGGAGCTGCTTGCCTGGGACACCTGCCCCATGCTGCCTTTGAGGGGGATCAGCCCATCCAGCAGCAGGCAGGATGGATACAGGGGGTGGGTCTGGCAAAATTTTTTGAAAAAAAAAAAAGGAGAGCACATTGCCTCACCCTGCTCCAGTGACCACTGTAGTGAGTCCAGCTTTCCCAGTTACCCCAGCACCATCCAGCAGGGCTCAGGCATAGACCCCAGCTTTACTCTCAGCCCAACTACAAGCTGTGCACATGAGCCCTAACACTCCTGCCTATCCTGTTATTATTACAAACCCATCAAATTCAGATTCCCCCAGCCCCTGCACAGCTTTTCTACCACACACACTAACTCCAGCAGCCCTGGATACCCTCTCCAGCTTATTCATAGCCATCAAAGTTTGTGATTATCTGTGTCTCTCCCTAACACTGTTTGTGGAAAGGTAGATTAACCATAAACTGAAATTAATTGGCATGTAAAATTATTTGAAAAATGCAAATTAGACCATTAAATCGTTTAAAATGTCATGCATAGTGCAGCACAAAATTTGGCAGGGAGAAGGGGTGATTATCGCAGGTAGGCAGACCAGCAGATGGCTGAGTACTTGGAAACACTGACTGTGAGAAAAGGAGCTTGCTCCTAGCTCCTAGATTGCCTCTTGCCATGTTAATAAAAAAACAGCTACTACAGTAATGGAAATTCCTATCAGTGCTTTTAGCTATACTGTGGAGGCTATTAACATAACTGTGATATTTGCATAACCACAATAGTACCACATGCTTCTCTCTGCAGGGTCAATTTAAACTTTAATGCTTCCAAAGCTGGTAAACCAAAGCTGGGCAAGTAAGTGGTGTTTTTAGTGCTTGAGTAATGACAACCATTTAGATTCCACATATAAGCTCCTACAGAGTGTCTTCGTAAATGTTAAGTTTAGATATCCTGGCAAAAACTGTATGCAAATGCATTTATTATGACATGTTGCATGGTAGCCAGGTAGACTATGAGATGTTATATTTAATCAGTCTTTTAGTTCACACTGTTTGCTGTTCCTTGGTGATCCCATGAATTAGGAAACATTTTAATTACAATGAATGTTATGGCCCTTGACTGACTGTGTGGCGACCATGTGAGAATGTGCACAGTACCTGGTGTGAGAGTTACATCGTCCCTATAATGCAGGACAAGGAACTATAAGCTGATGAGATCAGCCTTAACAAAGAAATTTGGGCATTAAGTGCATGGCAGATGTGTGAAAATTGCCTGTGTAAGAAAGTGCAGATTGTCTGAGTGGCAAATATGTGGTACTGAGGAGGCTGGACCTGTGTACTAGGACCTCTGAAATCCTCTCTGTCCCTGACCCTCAGCCTGAATTCAGCCAGGGCCAAGTCTCCTGCAGAGCCCGCTGCCATTGATGCAAGCAACACCAGAGCTCCTGTTAGGAGGATTAGAGGATCCTCCTGCTAGGAGATGACCTCCTCTTCAAAGGAGGTCCACGGGTCCTTGTGGCTGCTAGAGAGTATGGTTACAGGAGGGGGAGGGTCACATAGTTGGGCCCAGGCACAGTGTGAGGGAGGCATTTGGGAGGAAGATCAGCCAGGTCACGATGGTGCCAGCCTCACACCACCCTCACTGCAGGGAGCAGAGACCAGCGGCAGTCTCAGATATGATGTCCTGTAGGCTGAACCACACTCAGAGCAGACACAACTTGAAAGAACCTACTGGAGCCATACCTCGTGCTTTTTGGATACTAGTGCTTGCCACGTAAGGAAAGCCTGGTATTGCCTGATATTGCAGGAGGATAGGGTGGGGAGAGTCCAAAAATGATGCTTTTGTTTTGATATGCCTTCGAACTGCCTTTAGGTGTATACTATGTATTGGTTTAGTACCTTTTTGTACCTTGGCACAAAACAACTTTCAGTGTTTACACCTCATTATTCTGACATTCCTAATATATATTGCTAAGAAATATTGACGAGCCAGAGTCGGAAAGGGCCAGAAGTTATAAGTTATAGAGCACATTTCTCACAATCCGGATGACTGGCATGAAGCTTACCATAATACTCCCCAAGATGGTCCAATATATAAAGTATTTCAAGACATTCACCTCCATTAGAGTTATTTTCTTTCTTCTACAGCTATTTTCTTCTTCATTGGGAGATACTAAGTAAGTAATTCCTTGATCTATAACCAGGGATGTTGTATTACAGAAAATACTTTGCATAATTAATGGTTTGGTAACTGAAGAGTGGACCAAAAAAAAGCCATTTCTTGATCATCTATCTCAAATGGTGTCTGTAGTCTCACAGAGCATAATTAAGATAAGAATGAGGTCTTAGTTTAGAAGACATAAGGTATAGTGATAGAACACCATCTGCAACTTTTAATAACTGTAATTAGAAAATGCTTTGAATAACAAAGTAGACCAAGTGCCAGGCGCTCCATAAAATAGACAGAATGGATTTGTGGCATCATATATTTGAAATCAAACTTCTCCATGTTCTGCTTTCCTGAAAGTATCAATTCTGCCATCAAGTGTTCTACAAAAAGACAAATTACTTTCTAGGGCACAGAGGACATAAGCATCAAATTCATTTCTAAAATCAGAGTCTTGGACCCATGCAGATACAAATGTCATGATTTCATCAATTTCTCAATCCAGACAGGAAAGTATTGTCAAACAGCTCCTATCATATTAAAACTTTGAGAAGTCAGAATTAGTTTCTCTTTAAACAAAAAGCTCTTGTCAAAAGAATAGCAAGTTCTGGAGCTAACGCAGGCAACATATTGATGTACAATTCACATTCAATATTATTGAAAACTATGCCTAGGATTTATCTTTTCATTGGGGAAAATGAAATTAATATTTTTCTTTCTCCTACTAACTTGCTATGTAGTATTCATCAAATAACAATTTCACTGAAGTAAAATCAACCTTAGAGCTGCTCTATGTATTCCAGTCAGTTTATTCATTGTTGTATTATGGACTATTGCAAGAGTCATTAATATCTAATTTAGAAGTTCATCTAGCTTCATAGGTCTGCTGTAAGCATGTTTATTTTTAATTAACAGTACAAAGGAGAGGTGACATAGGAGTCTTGGTCTGTTTTGTAGTAATCCATTCCTTACAAATATGTAAGTGGAGTTAGTCATATGGGGAAAATTTTAATCTGATCACTGAGATTTTCTAAGTTTTCTGCATGAAGCTACAAACCTCTGCACAAGCCATCTGCATGCTATACATTATTTAATGATCTCTAGCTCTTTTTGAAGCACTTCCTGCAGATCTATCAGAGCACTGTTTTTCAGATGGTCACTAATCAGAATTTTCTTTTCTTGAGACAATTTCCACTGAAACCTCAACAAAATTTTGACATTGTTAAGCCATAAATAAGACTTAAAAAGAAGAGAATTTGAGGTAGCTCACAGATCTAATGACATAACAGGCTTCGTTCTTGCACATGACAGTGTTAATTATTATAACTGCTAAACCCTGAGGCTCAATTAAGGCTTGCAAAATGCTTTGAAATTGTTGATTGGAAGGCAGCAAGGATTAATGATATGGTTACATATGATTTGTAACCATATGTAATATGGTTACATATGATTTTGTACTGTAAAAGTGACAGTTATTTAAATTGCAACCCACAAATTAACGTTTAAACTGAGTATTACTTTTCTATCATAATATAGTTTTAGGTTTTACAGAGCAGGGGCTTGCTGAAGAAAGAGGCAGCTCCAACCCTGGAAATCATTGTTTTTTCTCACTCTAAACACTATTTGTCCCCCTGTTCAGAATGACATACACAATCACTGCTGTCGGGCAGTAAATGAAGTTTCTGTTCAACACACTCCCTGACAGGAGAAAGACAAGGCAAAAGCACTTGGCAAAGGACAATGAGATGCTGCTAATCCCTTTGAGGCAGCATTTGCCCTCTTCCCTAGCCAAAGAAAGCAAACAAAGGAACATTTGCATGGAAGAAAGTGTTTTCTGGAAAAGTACAGTAGCAAAGTGGAGAAAAAGAAAAAATCCTTTCCACATTTGTAAAAGAGCACACACAGATTTTAGATTTTATGAATAAAATTAAGGAACATCAGCATGTCATATTCAGAAAAGACATTGATTGCAACACTCTGATACAAATTACAGGGACTGGTGATGTATATGCACACATCTCTTCCAGGAAAAAAAGGCTGTGACAAAGGTGACTTTTTTTCTTTCCCTTTTATGTTTATCCTTGTTGGAGTCATAGGAATTTAAATCATTGATGTAAATTGTAAATGCATATTTTGTCATCTATATATGTCAGTCTATTTTTTGAAAGGTGTTAACTCATTCTGATCATCAGTAATTTTAACATAATTTTTAAACACTCAGAAAATGTGTGACCATCTTTAATTTCTCTAGCATCTGCAGCTCTGCAACCATTAAGTCAATCAAGCCAATCGCTTTTACAGGGACACAGATTAAAAGTATTCACATACATTTTATTGCTCTAAATACTGAAGAAATTATGCAACAAAGCAACAACCACCAGGAATTTCTCCTGCCTCAAAAGAACTCAAATAATCCAGCAAAAAATTGGGATGCTGAGTCTCTATTTTCCTGAACCCTAATTCTGACCTCACCTCTAAGCCAAGATTTTATTATACAGAACACAAGTGAAAGTCACAGTCTGTAGACATACTTACCTTTCTCCTAAGTATAAAAGTCCCCATGAATCCACGGTAAAATTATTTTCTTGATTTTTAGATTTCTTAAATTTAAACTTAAGACTCATCTGCCCTACCCATAGGC